>NW_027466841.1:1592500-1617500 GCF_046128005.1 Genypterus blacodes
GACATATTTCTCATTAGAATAAGGTGTGAGTGAGTCTAGTGCTTATAAAGTCAATGGAACCTCATGAATAATAACGTCATCATTTTGGAAGGTGAGAAATCTGTTCATCCATCTCTCAGTAGGAGGAGTTTGTGTGTGCGTGTGTGTGTGTGTCTAATTGATATAAACAGCTGCAGTAATTAAAAGCGCCTATCGGTCCAAGTGTGTGTGATACTGACTGGTTTAACTCCAGGTCCAGAGTGAAGCTTTGTCCGAACGCCTCCACCTGGAAGCAGCTCTGAGCCAAGTGGACGAGCTGCAGAGTGAAACACACAGCGACACGTTCAGACTTCAGGCTTTGATTCATACAACTGTAATAAAACAATTCTGGTTATTGTGTCGCCCCAACTCCAAGCCATGAAGTCATTTTCTTAATGTGCCATGAATAATTCAACGGGATCGATGTGTGTGTGTGTGAGTGTGTGTGTGTATGTGTGTGTGTGCTCTAAAAGCATCTCAGCAGCTGAAACCTTATGATTGATAAAGACTTTATTGAGCTGCCCACATTTCCAGCAGGCCTGACTGCAGACAGCTTTGGTCTGTTTGTTTTTTTTCCAGAGCTAAGCTGGAGGGCTGGTGGTACAAATGGATCAATGAGGACCGATACAAAGAGGAAAAGGAGGCGGAGAAAAGGTTTATGACCCGTCTCCATTCACTCATATCGTGCCAACAAGACGCAAAAAAGGGGGGGAGTGAAGACACAACGGTGCTGCCAAAGAAGCTCAGCCTGGACTTTCACAATAAAATCATCACAAGCTGAGATTTATCACCACACACACACACACACACACACACACACACACACACACACACACACACACACACACACACACACACACACACACACACACACACACACACACACACACACACACACACACACACACACACACACACACACACACACACACACACACACACACACGTTTCCCCAGCCTTTCATAGCTTCACTTTGAGGAGTGCTGTGGTTGTGTGGGAGCAGTCCTGACTACCGTTACTATATTTGCCATAGAAGTGGAGATGAGAGTGTGTGTGTGTGTGTGTGTGTGTGTGACTGTGGCTCTTCATCTCTGAGCTACATCCATATTCCTCCCTTCAAAACAAGCAGCTGATGTCATCAAACTCTAGATATGAACGTATATCAACGCACGTGTTTGGGTTGATTTGTTGTTTTGCAGCGTCGCACAAAGCGTTCAGTACTTAGTGGGATTGGGAGGGAGGGGGAGCCTCCTGTCACATCCTGGTGTGGAACCAGGGGCACATTAGTGGAATTGCAGTAAAGTAACAAACCGGACTAGACTGAGTATATTGGGCTCTTGTTCCCACTATTACACCAGTAAGACTTGGTATTGTTCAAATAATACAAAAGCTCAACTAGTCATTCTAATACGCTTACATACTCATAATATAACACACACACACACAGATACAGAGTGTAAACCAGGGACATCTGACAGCACGTCCACTTGGATTTGAGAGATGTCTTACATTAATTGTTTTGATTTTTGATTTTATTTTTGATTGTATTTCCTCCAGGGACAATGATGTTCATCTGTCAGCAACTACAGCATTCAAACATAAGAGTCTGATGTGTGGGAAGGGCCTAGAGTCCTCCCTCATTATGTCAGAGACAGAGAGAGAGGGAGCGAGAGCGAGAGAGAGAGATGAGTGCTGGAGACTCTTGGCCCATGCAGCACTTCTCACACAGTTTAATAATTGATGGGGACATACTTCAACACACCACTGAATAATGGAGAGCAGCCGGATAATCGGACGTGATGTCTGAATATTTCAGCAGGAGCAAAGGTCTGTCGTGTGGCAATAAGACAGAGGAAACACACACACACACACGCGAACTACAGGTTGTGTCTCTGGACTTCAAACGTCTCATACTGAAATCCTAAGCAGAGAAGTTGTTTCTGGAGCTTGCATCAGGAGTAGCAGGCATTACGGTGCAATAATGGAGCTGGAGAGCAACAGCCACGTCTCCTGCAGGAGCCTGCAGGAGCCTGTTGTTGTCTCCATCTCCTGGGTGCATTAGCTCACTGTGGACATTTAAAGGACTTCCTCTGAATAAGTGGGTCAAAATCCCCGGCAGCACAAAACTGCTGCAAGCCACCATCCTGCGCTGCTGCCCCCCCATGTAGCTGGGCTGCCTGAGCGCCGTGTGTGCGCGCGTGTGTGTGTGTGTGAGGGCTGAGCTGATTTACAGACAGTGAGTCCGAGGCTCCATCAACAGAAGAACAGCCTGTCATAGCGTTAGCACAGTGCAGTCATGCCTGTATTATATATGTCCACACGCCACTGCTGCAAAGCCACACGCCTGTTTAAAAACGTCTTCATGGCGTGATTTTAAAATGGTTTACCTCGCTTATACGACTGTGAACCACCATTTAAAACAGCTTTATGACAATTACATCATACTGTCTGGTATACTTACTTTTTCAATCAAGTGACACTGATTCTAGCTCCACTTTCTGAACTAATTTAGCCAAAGGGAACCCAGGAAACCCTGAGCTGGGCCCTGGGGGGTGAAGGAGGTCACCCTGAGCCTGCACCTACCGAAGCGTCCCCGCTGCCGTTCTTCACCCTGGTATCCAAGAAGCCGTGAGCCACCTCCTCCTCCGACTCCATCTGCTGCAGCAGCCGCTTGGGGTAGGCCACCTCGGTCGCCGCGTCCCCGCCGTCCCGCGGCCCCGCCGGGTCCAACCAGTCTCGAGAGCCGCCATCCTGCACGGGGCTCCTGTCCACACCTGTGAGCGGACACACACACACAGGACACACACACACAGCGCAGGGGGACAGTTTCAAGAGGATTTAGCAGTTTATGGACTTTAAGGAGCCACAATTACAAATGATTTTCCCAAGCAGATAGTTTGGTGACCTAATTTATCACAGTGACCAGTTAACAGTTCTTCCTCAGTGATTGACCCAATTTATTCCAGTGAGCTGCTGGATTCAGGTGTGATTCTGTTTGAATGGTAAACATGAATGGACTGATAAGCCGTGTTGCATAGGCTGCATTGACTCGCACACACACACACACACACACACACACACACACACACTTGACCTTTAACTTCAAATCTAACAGATCTTGGCTGAAGTTGCCTGTTTTGTGTCAGATGCAGCTCGGATGAAGCACAGCCGGAGAGGGTTTATGGGTAAACTGGACATAAGGGCGATGAGGCTGCGACTGAAATGTGTCGATGCAGCAAATCTCCCTGCATCGGGGGGCGATTTGGCACCGATGTTCCCCCCCTATCTACGATCAAGAAAAGTGCTGGTGCAAGAAGGGAAAATGAGAAAGCAAAGAGGGGAAGGAAAAGGCTGATCCCCCTTTTGCTCCTCTTCCTCTTCCTCCCTCTCTGTCTCTTACCTGAGACTGCAAGCCTCTCGCCCACTGCAGCAAAGACCATGAAGCACCACACCGCCAGCATGATCCTCACATATTCCCCGGGATTAGAACATCGAGAGCCGCGACATTAACACGAACCCAGCCGATGGCGCGGAGAGAAGGAAGAAGAAGAGGAGGAAGAAGACGGAACGACAACACGACCCGCGCAGGAACAGACGACGGAGGATCCAGAGTGGATGTTGCTACACATCTGACGGTGCGGAGCCGCGTCCTCTCATCTCTCTCTCCCCCCTCAGCTGCAACAAGCAGCGCCGCAACGGAGAGCCGGAATTTGCATATCAAGAGAGATGAAAAATGAAACAGCTGTAGGCCTGTAGGTGATCAATACAGGCCGATAGACTGATCAGAAAGGGGGTGTGGGGCTGTGGAGGAGACGGAGGTGGAGGGGAGGGAGGCGCAGCATGGATGTGTGTGTGTATATGTGTGTGTGGATGCGTATGTGGATGGCGCCGCGTCCAGATCTGCGGTATGCGGAAACGAAGGACGGGAAGAGGCGAGGAGAGTTGCGTCGGGTCTGCGGAGACGAGGACACGTGGGACCAGGGGACCCTCCCTCAAAACAGGAGCAGCCTCCTCCTCCTCTTCCTCCTGCCGTTGCCATGCAGCTCTTCTACGCAGGGAGGGGGCGGGGCAGCAGCGTCAGGCCGGCCGGAGGAGAGGTGCCATGAGCGGGCAGGATGCAGGGATCATAACGGCTCATTCAGTTTTCCATCCGTACGCGGGTTGTGAATGGCGGTGAAAGCTGTGGCACTGGGTGGTGAAAAAGCCGGCAGAGGGATGAAGGTGCGTCCACAGATCCGAGGGACACTGAGGGCTGGACACACCATCATCATCACCACCATCATCACCATCACTAATAAAGCCTCCACTTCTATTGTGCTCCTGCAGTGATATACTATAACGTCTCTCCGTCCAATCTGCTGTCCTGTCATCTTGTCTCTGTAAGACAAATGCAGCAATATGGAACAGACCATCACTGATCATATAGTGTCTTAATACACACACACACACACACACACACACACACACACACACACACACACACACACACAAGGGTGGCAGAATACTTGCAAATGAGACTGAAATGTGTCTTTTCAGTGAACTTGTGTGTCTCCTTGGTCTCCAGCTGGGGCCTTTCCGTGCCACAGTTTGCACCTTCTCCCCAAGGTGTCCTAAGGGTGCTGCTGCTTAAGTGAAACTCATAACTTGTCGTCTGCAGGCTTGAGCGCACTCGCTGTCATAGGCTCCCGTCCCGCCGTGACCTCGTAAAGAACAGGAGATTGGAAACAATAGATCTGATTTTAAGCTTTTTCAGCACTTTCTGTAATTGGATCTTCAGGGAATATCAAGGCTTTGTTCCCCGCACAGTGGACATTTCTACACGTGTAGCAGGAAAAAGCACAGGTGGATGCAACTAATAACATAAATCACGACTCCTGTTCCCCTGAGCCCTTGGCACTGAACTCCGGCCACCTGGACACCACGGGGTCGCAGCAGTGGCAGCTACTTTGACGCGTGGCCGCAGGAAAGGCACAGGTGCGAGCGATGTCATTAGTGTGTAGGTAAGCCGGCGCTGCAAACGAGGAACAAGCAGGTGTGATCAGTGTGGGAGACATTCTATTCTGGACATTAATTGCATCTCCTCCTTTATTTCTCCCGCAGTCGTTTCTGAGAGGAAGACGAAACACTGTAGAACGAATATGCAACCAAGGAAACAGTCAAATATACAACAACATTAATGTCCACCGACGTGCAGGACTGTGTGTGCGTGCTGCATGAAGTTACGTGGATTTCTGACGCAGCTTGTAATCAATCGACTGGCTTCTTTCTGGGAACCATGAATGTAGATCAATGCGAGGGTGGAAGTGGGGAGCGGCGGTCCACTGCGCACGCCGCTGTGACCTGTGAGGTTGCTTTAGTTGATGCAGTTAAAGTCACCCAGCTGCACATTCCCACTAATGGAGGCACGTTTTGCTCTGTCAGCCCCCTTCTGAATATTTCATCAGACCCCCTTTAGAGGCAGTGAGGAGGAGGAAGGAGGAGGAAGCATGAAAAACAACCAGGCTCCCCAAAAAACACCAGGGAGACTCAGATAAGTCCATTTAACAGTTGGAATTTAATTCCCTAAGATGATTTATACACACTGTGGTTCAAGAGGAGTCATGCTGGTGTAATAAAAAATAGAAATATTCCTCTTCTAAATCTCAGAACAGCTTGGTTTTTAATGCTGGAATTAACAATGAATGCCTGAAAAAAAATCTCCCTTCACTGCTGTTTCAATCTAGAGGCAAATAGAGGGACATAGAAGGTGAATGTGTTCGGCTCTATAGAGCTGCCGGTGGTTCTGACAGCACACTGCACTGGAGTCGCAATGACATCACACAAGAAAAATCCAGCACTTCCATCCACCGTCCGTCTGTCTCTCTGTCCACTTACAGCTGAGACGTACAACAATGTCCTCTCAGCTGGGCGTCTCTGAGATGAATCCCTGTATTCTAAAATGGAGATGAAAGCTGCAGCATCTGAGGCGGTGCAAAATGATTGAGATGATCAATATGGACCGTTCATCTCCAGTGATTCTCATATGTAAACCTGATGGTCCTGAGGTGTTTACAGTTATGGATGGAGATGTCCAAAACATACATGAATAGCTCCTCATGTATGCAGAGGGTGTGTGTTGAACCCTCCAGCTCACACAGCCTGGTGTGATAGAGAGAGACACACTACCCTCTGCTGTGCAACCAGCTGCATCACAGCTACTGGAGAACATAAAACACAAAGTGGAGCCGCATCAAGTCCAATCAAATGAAATCAATGCATCTGAACAACAATGTACGGTAATATCTCCATGAGACACATCTATGTTTGTCTTACATGAAGTGTTATCAGACTGAATACAGCGGAGTGATTGTGTGACAATATACTGCAACAGGGATCTTAAGCTGTGTTATTGTTTTGTATTTTCTGTTGTTTGTGTGATTCCTCTGCTGTGCTCTCTTACAGGCACACCCCTGACCTCTGACCCCTGACTCCTCCTCATATTTCTGGTACTTACCGCACTATAGCGACATGTCCAGACTTGCCTGAATGTGCCGTCGCATTACTTTGAGCTCAGCAGATCCTTAGGGGAGGTAATTAGGTTAATGAGTTTCAGCTTCGGGTCTTCGCCCCCATCACTGCATGGGACCCGGCGACGCTAATTAACAATCAATCGCAGCGCCTGTGTGTGCAGAGGTTATAAGACGGGCCGGAGACGCGGCGGCTCCCCATTACACAGGAGAAGTGACTTACTACGACGTCTAACGGATAAAGATGAACGGCGTCCCCAGCGTGAACGCGGCCGGTGGCGTCCGAACGCAGCTGTTCAACTGCACCCATGCGGAGTGCGGAGCGACTTTCACCCGCCAGTGGCGCCTGAAGGAGCATGAGACGGTGCACACAGGAGCGGTGAGGCGCCGATTGAACATTTAACACCGACATAGAAACACTTTTAAACAACTTAATATCTAAAACTGACTTGATTTTTACATTTGAATCACCCTTAGCGTCCGCATCTGTGCCCGTTTACCGATTGCGGTCGTCGTTTCTCACGCAAGTCGCACCTGAGCCGCCACAAGCTGCAGCACAGCGCTGTCAAACATTTCAAGTGAGTCTCCTTCACTCTTTAACAGCACAATCTAATGTCATTCTAATGTCATTCTCTCTATTCTGGTTTGGTTCAGATGCAAACTGGCGACCTGCATGAAGACTTTCTTCAGTGCGAGCAAACTGAAGCGCCACATGCGTTACTCTCACGCAGACAAGAACAAGTACTTCAAGGTGTGTTGCATGCACGAACCCGATGTATCCACCAGGGGGCGCCAAACCACCGCGTTCTAACTCCCCACGCGTCCAGTTGAGTTTTTTTTAAAGCCCCGTGTGTCATGTTGTTGTGCACTTCCATGTTTGTCCTCCTCGCAGTGCCCTCAGCCCCACTGCGCGCTGACCTTCAAGAAGCGGAGGCTCTTCAAGCTGCACCTGCTGAAACACGGCATGGCGGCAAACTTCAAGTAAGTGGAATAGCGTTTATGTCAAATGTCAAAGTATACAAACATGAACCCTGAGCAAAGCCAGTTGACCCCTTTAATCATGTGATCGACGACGGCCTTAATGATCCTGGTGATGTCTTTTTTGCACCTGTGCCTGATGGGGACTCGTAGATGTGGGACGGAGGGATGTGGCGCCGTGTTCGACTCTCACGTCGCTCGTAAAGCCCATGAGAAAAAGCACACAGGTTGGTCCATTTCAGCCTCAGGAGGCGTTCCTTTCATCTTCCTGCCTTGCAACATTCTGGAGGTTGTGGTGCATTTGCAAGCAATCTTTTTCTTGCAGTGAAGACCTTGATTTCTTTCCCACCACTTGGGGAAATATTATTGATATGCATGCTGGGTTTGTTTCCTCAGAGCGGCTGGTAGTGACTGTATATCTGCTGCTGCACTCAATAACCTGTTTCTTTGATCGCTGCAGGTTATCGCTGCCCTCACGCCAACTGCCAAGTATTTGAACACACCTGGGGAAAACTGCAGAAGCACGTCGCCAAACACCCAGGTAAGATTCCTCCCCCTGTGCTACAAAACCATGCCTCCATCTGTCATAATTTAGAAGAAAACCCATTGCAGAATGCGTCAATGTCAATTCTGTCATTCAAATGTTTCAGCCAGCTTCACCTGCCAAGTGTGCAAGAAGGTGTTTAAGAAGGCGGACGCCCTGCGGAGACACAAACACACACACGCTTTGCATAAGCCTGTGTTGGTTTGTCCCAGAGACGACTGCCAGGCTTACTTCTCCACAACCTTCAACCTGCAGCACCACATCCGCAAGGTGCACCTGGACCTCCTCAAATACAGATGCTCCTTCCCTGATTGCTCACGCATGTTCGCTATGCGGGTACATTAACATGTCATGTGCTCAACACATTTAAAGTTATTTATCATAAACTGAAAACTCACTAGTTGAGTCCAGTGAGTGAATGTCATTGAGGCTTAAATGGTCCTACAGGAGAGTATGACCCGACACCTGGTACGCCATGACCCAAGCGCCAGCATTCTGAAGGTGAGTCTGATGCTTTCAGTGTCCCACAGTGCAAATATGAGCTAGACACCACTGAGCTGAAGCTATCTGGCCTCCGTATTGATTTTTGGAAACCCTTCAAACAGCTTTTCACCTGATGAAAGCTGGTTCATCTGCGCTAAAGGCCAACTTGAGGGGGAACAGTCGGGCTGCAGGGGTGCGCGTTTTGATTTGCTGTCCGAGTGTATCAGCTGGCTGCTGTGTAGGAAATAGTTTGACAGGTTTATCAACCATCAAAGGTTGTTGTGTTCCAGACCTGAATGCTGAATTGTTTCGCTTGTTCTTTTAGAAGAAGCGTCAGCGGCCCAAGAAGTCCTGGCAGAAGCGCATAGACGGGCACAAGCACCCCCGGGTGGAGGAGGACCTGCAGCGCCTCTTTGCCATGCGCTTTCGCATCTCCCGACGTGCCAAAGTGGAGACCGACCTCACGGGCCTCTTCAACGAACGCAAGATTCCCCACTATGTTGACCCAGAAGTCAACTTACGCAACCTGTTTGTCCACAGGCGGCCTCGGCCTCGACCTGCGGAGGAAAAGCCGTTGGTCCCACTGCTTAAAGTTTAGACAAACTAACGTGCGTGTAAAGCAGCTGTGCATTCTGACTGTTTAGGTTCCTCTCCAGCTTTGGAACTTTTGAGAGCTAATTTGAGTTTATGAAGAATATGGAAAGAGGGTCTCCTTGGTTGATGAGCCTGAATGTAGCTGCGCCTACATTAAAATATTGGTTTGTTTTGAATGTTAAAGTATCTGAATCTTGAAACTTGGATGTGGTTGCCAAACTTTTTCAGAACTTGTAAATTTAAGTTTTTATTGCAACGGTAAAAGAGAAATTTGTTGACCCAATAAAATCTGTTCCAATTTACTGAGTTGTCGGCTCATGTTCCCAAACGTGCCGAGTGTTGCTCAGCTGCTGCTCCACCTACATTAATGTGCTCTTATTCACTTTGCAGGGCGCTCCAGTCTCTGTGGAGCTCTAAATGGCCGTCCCTTTGGCCAGTGTGTGTGTCTTTGTGGCTTGACATTTGCCGAACATGTTGGAAGTTCATTGAATATGAACAAAGAATTGCACGAGTGAGAGATGAGTCACGGAAAACGCAACACGTCGGGGGCGGATGAGATCTGGAACACGAGCGCAATTCAGCTGTCACAATATACTAGACTGAGGTTGAAGATGTTGCCGTGTTGATTTAGGGACTTGAAACATTTGCGCTCCATACACTTTCATTCTATTCGGCCACAAAGTGAAGGAGTTTTAATAGAATCTTTTCGAATAGAATGTTAAATAAATTAGAAATGGATCAATGCTACATAATGCACTAGAAGCACTAGGTGGACGACAGGTTATGAAACATTTGTTGAAGGCTTTCAGTCTAAATGAGTTCATTCTGAATCCCAAGGTCTCGCTTTGAATCCCATTAATGTTGTATGTGATCTGAAGAGCGAGTTGCTGCAGCACAAAGCAGCTCGCTCAGTCAGCAGTCACTTTATTAGCCACATGAATCCAGTAAAGCACCCTTTGGTTTGTTCCATGCTTATCTAATGAAAGTGGGCACAGAAGACATGTTGACAAAACCACAATCTTGACTTGAAAGGTGGATGCGGGGAAAACTAGCAATTGAAGTGTTGGCGATTGCATATAACTTGTATTATTATTCACTTACAAGTCGGCAACAGTAGAAAATTGAAAAATAGAGTGCAGGTTAAAAAATGAAAGCTGTCATAACAAAAGCTTTCCTGTGTGTTGTATTCTTTCCTTTGAGCGCCTAGTGAGAGCGAGCGGGCCACTTTCCCATGCAACACTCCAATAGCAGCTCTTCGACTTTGGACGCCGTCATTACCGCTGCGTTTCCGTCTGCTGAAGGTCATTCCCTAGCGGCTTTCCTGCTTCCCCATGATTTATTCTTCTTTCATGTCGTCCCAAACATATTTCCACAAACCTGCAGTGCAATACTGAATATTCTGTTCCTTTGAAAAATAATAAACCCAAATAGAACCCCAAACTAATTACACTTACAAAAGAACTAAACCGCATTAAGAGAAGCCGTACGTGTCCTTGCAGTAAAAGCTAAAGTGATTTGCATTCGTGACGGTGTGCAGTAATAAAAGCCTCCAACGTTGTGGTTTAGGGGCAAATTAGTGCCTCATCCTGCTTTGTAGTTCGACTCAGAGAAACGCTGGCGCCCTGCGAGTGGGGACTTTGAAAGGATTGGTCCTGTTTCTATGGAGACGCCACACGGTAAACAAGCCGGTAGTCGCTCCTAAATGTTGTCGATCTTTGTTCCCGCATCCTTCCTTTTCGTGTCAGGGGGGTATTCAGCCACTGACGCGCCATGCACTTGTTAGCAGGTGTGTGAAGTCCTCAAGTGTTCTGCCAGTGCCCAGTTGCGAATTGTTTTCCACTAGTGACCCACATGTGACGAGTCCCTGAAGAGTGATGATGCAGAGCCGTGTCACACTGCTGTGGAACATCACAAGTGTTTAACCGCACCCACACCTTCGTCTTTAGCTCCATGGAAAGGCCACAGCAATTATCCACATAGTGTGTGTGTGTGTGTGTGTGTGTGACCTTTGCAGTAACATGCTGCGCTGGATTTTTGCAATATGTGCAACGTACAGGAGTGTGAAGAAGGGAGGGAGAGAGGTTAGGTTCGGGTGGAGGAGCAATATTTCCCTCACAGCAAGGACGGCAGTGGGAGGCTGGAGGCGCTCTTTCTATATTAATCATGGATTGTTTGATTACATCGAAGGCAAAGGCAGCAAACAGAAGGGATGGCGAATGGATTTTCATTTTGTAGTTTCTTCCTGATATCTGCCTTGTAAACAGCAGGCAGAGTGCTTGGTCATGGATACCAGAGGACTTTCAATCATCTTACAGAGCTACAGAGGCGAAGATGACGTGGATAGAAAAAAGGGAAATTTCATCCTTTGTTCTGTGCAGATGAAGAATGTAAAACGTCTTCAGCATCCTTGAGTCGAGCGCTCCAGACTGACTCGACAACCGCTCCTGGCGACTTTGTGTGTTTGTTTCATCTGTGAGATCCAAGCTTCTGAGCCCTGAATGTATAGGATAGATTGATTCATATAGCTGAACTCTCCCCTCCCTCGTCTCCATATTCTCTCTTTCTTCAGGCCCCAGAATTCCAAGCGAGATCCCAGGGTTCCTCCCCCAAGTGTTTTTTTCTTTCCACGTCATTCCATCCGTAATAAACGATGGTGAGCCTGATGTGGTCTATTCTGGTGAAGCGCTGGCTAAATATAAGATATCAAGCGCTGGCAGATCATGAGTGAATAGTTTGATATCCAAAGCAGAGGATAAACTCAAAGTGCAGAACATGTCACCAGGCAATTTCACATCTCAGTAGCTTTTAATATTACTGAACGACGGCAGCGCGTTTCAATCGAAATTGTCGTGACATTCAACATCACCTCACTCGCCGCTGTCAAGGAGACTGTTTTTTTTTGGGTGACAAATCATTCCTGTTCAGGATTTGTGTTCCTACAGATTTTTGGTTTGAATTATGACGAATCTGCCAGGCGGAGGAACGAGACTCTGCTTCTTCTTCTTCCCCCTGTAGCCCGAATTTAACATAAAAAGAGGAGAAACTGGTTCTGTTTACATAAATCTTACTTCTACAGCTTTAATTGCAGCTGGTGCGCTTTCTCCCGGCATGGTTGCGGCCCACTTAAGAGCCAAGAAACTCCATTAAGAGTATTTAATCACCTTGATTCCGTTGTTGAATCAAGTTGATGCGGACTCTGCGGCTGGCCTCTTCACAGATAAAATGATGGCAATCTACCAGGCGCAAGTGCTTCCTGAGTGGTTCTGACAAAGTGAACAAGCGCCGTAGCTCGGTCGCTTCCTCCACCTCTGCATTACAAAACAAAAAAGGTTGTGTCACATGGAGTTCTATTCTCTCTAATCATCGTCTTTACTCCGTCGACCTGATCAGAGAGTCTTCATTATATGTCTGAGGCTGTGTTGTTGTTGTTGTTGTGTTAGACGGCGTCATTCTGTCACACGTTCTCTTTATTTTGTCCAGCCGCCACATTACATAACGTAATTCCCCATCAGCCTCAGAGGGACCGTGGGATTGAGAAGCCCGCATCCTGCTTTCTCCCAGTATGTCGTTTGCAGAGCACACAAGGCGACAAGAGAACAAAAAAGAGCCACTCACAGAAGATTGCCCGAGAAAGATGTTACATCAGAAAATCCATAAAAACGGCGATAAATTGAAGTAGGTTAACCATGCAGCCTTCATGCCTGATTTAGCCTGATTCCTTAAGAATAGCTGACCCAAAAGCGTCCCCACCCCTTTCATTCCTTCCCCATGGCCCTGTTTGGAAGGCGCTGGAACAAAACCAGACGTACGTGCCGTCTAAAATGGCTGGATTAATAAAGAACAACAGTAAGAGCCGCGAGCACAGGTGCAGAAAAACAGCACAGCGCCGCCTCAACTGTGCAAGCAAGGCAGCGTTCTGTGTGTGTGAGGAGGCATCAACCGCTGTGAGAGACAGTGGGCTTTTCGATTTCTACAAAGGTGGTTAACCTGGTGGGAGATAATAAACCCAGATTGTTATCATGGTTTCTACTCTGGGGTTTATGTTTGGAGGCGCTAACGTGGAAATCACTGGAACACACTGAATGTTGGGCTTTCTACCGCCACGGGAAAACAAATAATTGAGCTTTTAATTAGTCTGAGCTCAGGGAGGCGGATGGCAGATGCTGGGTTTAAATTCACACAGAATTGAACACAGAAACGGGAAAGAAATCTTATGTTGGAAAGACTTTTGCTGCCTGTAGGAAAACTTAAATGTCACATATGAATGATGTATGAATGATGTATGTTTCAGACCAGAGGGACCAGCATCACTCGCTAACAAACGTGTCATCTTACTCTTTGTGGTGAAACATTCTTCCTGGCTTCAGAGTTCTACAGCTGATGACTAGCTTGACCTTACTTGACACCCACAACTCACCAGCTGATCTTTCCAGTCGTCCTCCCTGATCTTTGGGCGTATTTAGCTCAACTGGAGGGTTCTTAAGTAATCATGTGTTTGCCTCTTGTCTCACTTGACCTTTGCTCTGGATGATTGCGCTCCTCTACCCCTGCTTCAACAGTCAGAGAGCAGATTTGTTTTCTACCTTTAAGCACGCCTCCCAATCACTTCACTACCAATTACTCAATACTGTACGATAATGTGTCGTACTGAAGCCTCACATGTACGTCGCTTTGGGTAAAAGCGTCTGCTAAATGACTAATTGTGAATGTAATAATGATCGGTGCTGCAGCGAGGCTTGGTAGGTTCACGATGACAGCTGAGATGAGTTTGCCCCCCTAAATACATTCATCTGCTTCACAAAACTGTCTATCTAAGCAGGAGATCTCCGTATCTAGGAAACTGGAGCAGGTACAGCTGGGACATGTGAAAGTCACCCAAAGGAGTCAGATGGATTGCGTTGGTTTCAGCATTCCATGTCTTTTCTGTTCAGCTGCTCCACTGATTCATTTGCTTTATTGTCTAGGACATATGTTCTATTAATCTGCTGCTGGGTGTGACAGAGGGGATGTTGGACCTTATTCTTCCCCCCTTCCTGTATATCTCACCCACTTACCATAAGGCTGTTTTTCATGATCATTAAATGCTGTCAGATCATTCATCAGCGCTCTCCTTTGTCCCTCTGCTATTTGTCTTCATGGTCTTTGTCTTCTGCCTCACTAGCCGAGGTCAATTCCACGGGGGAAAAATTGAATTAGCAACTTTTCCGACGCTTCCATTGTCTGCATCTGATTTTCTAAAACTCAATCCTTCCTCTTTCCTCTCTCTTCGAACATTGGATGTGAACCCATGAAGAGGGCGCGGTAAGGTGAGCCCATATCTCCGTCTCGGTCATCGCAGTGACAGCAGCTATTTATCATTTTGAGTAACAAATGGCTTTGCGCCTGGGTGTGGAGCGTGTGTGTGTGTGTGTGCAGCAGGTTGCACCAGCACCAGATAAAAGCGAAGCTGAATTAGAATGAGGCTTCAACTGGTTGACAACAGATTGATGGCGTACGTTATGTCATTCGCTATCTGTGGCAAACTGGGATTTGCTCTTAATACACTGTAGTCATGAACGCCAGGACTCTGGAAATGAAACACTGCATGATTTATTTTGGTATGTTTGAAGTATCAGAGTCATTTCAATCAGATTAGATGAGACGGTGGCTGGTCTGTGACGCCTGAGATGGGCCCTGATTAGCACAGATGACAATTAAGGGTTGATTACATTTCCCTATGTAGACACTCTGAGCACAGCGTTTCCCTTATTCCCTCATATTCACCGGGTTTACCGCTCAATTAATCAAACTTGATGACTTCCAATATTTGTTTTGTACTTGGAACGAGAGCCAGTAATTAAAGGTGTTCAGAGCAAGCAATCAAATCTGACAGCTACCTTGTTTTACAAGCATTGAAAGTGTCCTAATGACCGACCCAAAACTCTGCAGATTATTATCATTCATCAAGTCTGTCACATAGAGAGAACTTAATTAAATAGACCTCCATATCTCTACCCAGGTCTTTTATTTTTAATAGTTGAAATGTGTGTGTGTGTGTGTGTGTATTGTTGGGTGTGTGTGCATTCTTGCATCTTGCATCCGTGTGGAAGGAGTAGCAGGAGCAGGAACTGATGGATCTGAACCTGCCAGATAATCACTCCAATGGAAGATGCTCACAGAGCAGCGGGTGTGTTTCCTCTAAAAGTGTAAACAGATCTTGAACGATTAGCTCATAAAACCTTAGGGGTCCCTGCTCGGTGGTTTGATCATGAGATGAAAGTGCAACACATCCCTCATGTTTACTTTGACTTGAACTAATTTAAATGGTAACTGTTCGTATTACATTCCCGCTGCTTATGTTGGAAACTTTTCACACTGCTTACATATTGCATAGACAGAAACACAAACAGTAGCTGGAATAACAGAGTGAAAATTAAATGAAAAACAAAGAAAAGAGCTGTTAAACATCAAGCAGGCGCAGGTTTGGGCAGCAAACATCACGCCAAAGCAGATAATATAATTTAATATAATATAATAAATCCTATTATTGGCTCCCAGATGCCATCATTCCAACAATGGTTACAATGATATTAACCTTCCTGTTTAATATTTCAGGTGGGAAATCTTTCATGTGCATTAGTGAGACTGTTTTTCTGATCCCTGTGGGGAAATCAGCTGGTTGGAGCAGAAAAACAAGAACACTATTACCACAGGAGCAAATTAATGTCAAAGAATGGAAACCAAAACAAGACTGAAATAATAATGCAGGAACAAATACAATTAACTCCGAAACATGTCAAACACAAAGACCATCAGCTCAGATCGCTTCAGTTTCAATGTTCCCATCTTGAATTGAGTACTGATCCTCATTTCAGAGGCACGCTGGGCTCCAATGGGGAATACACAGGAAAGTAATATATTTAAAATCCCTCCTAAAATTTCAGGAAATTAAAGTTGAGTTAAATCTTGGCTGCTCTGTCTGCATATCAAGTGACACAGCAGGGGGCCAAACTCCAAGGTTAAGAAACTTTGCCTGATGTTACTACAAAAATGGGAAAGTATGAGGTTAGATGAGTGACAACAGAATGTCCTGGAGCATTGGGGGCATACGTGTGTGCGTGCGTGCGTGTGTACGTGCGCGTGTTTGTGTGTAAGACTTCAGATTGAGATTCAGATTGTGTGGCACAGATTGTTTTTCACTCTCACTTTCATTCCATCTATCTGCTGACTAAAGTAAAGGTCAACTGTGTAGAGAGAAGGATGACGTGAGTGTTCATTAGAGCAGCTTGTCTGTGTGTGTGTGTGTGTGTGTGTGTGTGTATGTGTGTGTGTGTGTGCTACAGGATCCAGAATCCAGCTCATACAACAGCTCAACACTACAAGCAGCACCTCTGGCTGTGAACGTGTGCAAAAACAGAAGCGTAAGAGTGAAGTTTTATGAGCTCAGTGGGGACGAAGCTCATGTAACAGAGCCAATCATACAACGTTTGCGTGTGTGTGTGTGTGTGTGCGGCAGTTTGCAGGGTCACATTTGACTTTAATTAGAGGGAGAATATGTTAAACAAATTTGGGGTAATCACCGGATCATGGGAGCGCGGCGACCATGATCGTCTACCTCTAATCAAGGCTGATCAAGGGCAGAACACGCCGGGCGAGCCGCCGCCTGCACCAGCCGCCGCCTGCACGAGCCAGTGAGGAAGAGTGATGAGTCAGTGTGTTCAGATCATCAGCCCCCGTTCTGAATGCTGTATCACACAAACACACACACACACACACACACACACACACGCACACACACACACGCACACACACACACACGCACACACACACACACACACACACACACACGTACACACACACACACACACACACACACGTACACACACACACACACGCACACACACACACCACTATCTCTGCCTTTAGAGCAGGTCCAACCTGCCACAAAGACCCTCAGAGATCAGACAGTCACGTCTCGAGACCTTGCAGCTGCTGTTGACAGCGAAGGAGATGAGTTCGTCCTCGTAGAAGAACATCCTGCAGAAAACGCTCTAAGTCCTTCTAATGAAAAAGCTTTTATCTTAATTAAAAACAAACATGCCGGTTTGTTTCTGATCTTTTGGAAAATGGATCTTTGATGCTTCATTTGTAATCTCACTCAGATGGAATAAACAGGGATTATTTCCTGGCCTGACTTTCAACCGCAAGCACGTGGCAACAGAGCATCCCAGCCAGAAGCATAAAAAGTGACCCTCTGTGTCGCTCTGTCACTCAGCATAGCTCTGTATTGCAGCAATGAGTGAGATTTAAGATACAGAGATAGAATACATCTCTGCTCCATTCAGGGCAGGTTTGTTTCTTCTATCGCAGTTTATTTTCAGACTGTGTGGCGCATCATGTCTCCAGGCTCGTCGCTGTCTGTGTCTTTGTGTGTGTGCGTGTGTGTGTTCCTGTATCTTATTTTCTAAGGGTGGGTGGGTGCAGTGTTTGTCTCTCTTCCATGAACACTTTGCTCTCTGCACAAAACAGAGATTGTAAACAAGAATAGTTTGTACACAAATAAAGAAATGCATAATAACCTCCGCCTTCCTCCTTCCTGTGCCATCTGTCCCCCCGTCTTTCCTTTGTGACAGCTTTATTAATGACTTTCTGCCTCTATTTCTGTCTCTCCGTCTTCCCACCCTACATATGTATTTGTGTGTGAATGTGAATGAGATGCCAAAGTCAGTGTAACGCAGCACGCTGGCATCTACCGTGCAGAGAGTGTAATGCTGTGTTACTCTCGCTGGAGGAATTATTCTTCATGCTCCCCTCAGCATCAGTGACACGTCTGTGCGGATTCAGAAGCAACATGTCATTACCGGCTTTTCTAAGACTTCATTCATTTCACCAATATTTGTTTTGTTCATGGAATCTTTCCAACGTCTGGTTTTGTCAAATGGCCTTCATACACACGAAGGCCGTTTGACTATGTACGAAATGACATACCACCTTCGAGGCGTGTGTGTGTGTGTGTGTGTGTGTGTTAGGGTTGGATGGGCAAGGTTGAATAATTTACAATGTGTTAAAATCAATCATTTACAGCACAAGTGGAATTAATTTTCTGTAAGTGTATTACCCATAAGTAATGTTGCAATTTCATTTATTTCTTAATTTGGTAAAACATGCAGCTCTTAATCAGAAAAAAGAATAATTTAATGATATCAACGACCTCCAAACCAAAGAGGAGGAAGAGGAGAGCGACATCACATAAAATGCAGCTTGTAATGACAGTGATGCCACCTAGAGTCTGTCTGGGGCTTTTGTATTGTTTGAGAATCTGAACATGGACGGTTGGATGTTCAGGATGAGAGCAGACGAACCCTGTGGCCCTGAGCACCCCTCCACCCCCTCAGCATCCCCCGCCATCCCACCCCCTCACCCGGACAGGCTAGAGACTGCAGGCAGGGTCCCTAACCATAGCTTGAGGGGCACCTAAGAAGGTCAGCGGGTGCAATAATAACAGTGGGCCACATTCTTGAATAATGACAGTGGACATTTTATTATACAAAAGCACAAACAGCCCCTGCGGCGTTTGGCCAGGTATGACTCTCTGCCAGATTTCAGAAACGAGAACATTTACACCGGGCCTTTATTGTCTCTCTCCGCTCGTTTTGTATCTTCGAAAGTCGACGTTATAGCCAAGCTGAGCCCGAGAGCCCAGCAGAAACAAGCTGTATTAATAGGCAATTTCACACTTAGTGGATCCCCCGCAACATCTCCATTTTTTCTCCGTAATCCAATCAGGTGGGGCGAGTGTTGATCGAGTCTCCTTAAAATAGATTTAATCACACGTAATGTCAAAACAGACGCAAGAGGGAAAGAGGATGAACTGTCTCTGTGGTGTAACCCGACACCAGACTGACGCAAGAAAGAGACACAAGCTGACACCAAAGTGTTCAGGAGGGAAGATTGAGTGAGACAGCGAGGGCGCTGGTGAAGGTTCTGTGCGACTCGATCCTAAGTGAGAAGAGAGCCGAGAGCACAGCCAGAGAAATGGAAGGCGAGAGGTGGGACTGTTCAGCAAAGCTCCACCGTGCTGCCAAAGTTCCGTCAGCTCGTCGTGCTCTGAATCACAGCAGATGGGCAGAGCTGTCAAGTGTAAAAGGAGTTATGTAGCAGTGGTATGCAGAGGTACGTACTTAGCTGCTTCACCGACCGACTGCACCTCCCCGTCAAGCTAAGACTCATACAGACCCACTTGAGGACAAATCAGCTCTCCGGCACATAATAGGTCGCCGAGCGTAACACGGAGCCTTTCTTATTAGTACTGATCGTCTGCAAGTGTCTCCTACTGCCGCCAAGAGCTCTTCAACATGAAAGAGAGTTGCAACACGCGAGATTTCCACTTCAAAAGGCGAAGCGACGGAGATTCCTCTCTCAAGGAGGAGAAGGCGGAGGTGGAGGCAGAAGCGCCGCTACAGGCCAAGCTAACGGCTAACGCACATCAACACTCGCTCTCATTAAAAACACAAGACTCCTCGCCAATTTCACCATCGACAGGCTCGATCTGCTCTCTGTATCTGAAAGTTAAGATGGTGTTTGAAGGAGTCTGGAACTTTAAAATCAATTCTAAAGAGCCACGAAAGAGTTAGAAACTACAAGATGGCAGCATGTGGCATGTGATGCTGTACAACAATCCATCTGTTTGAAACCAAATTCAGTCATTTTATTGTGAAAACACGTCGGAGAAGGGACTTAACCTGAACACACACTGGACAACACATTCATTCACCTTCAGTCCCTGTTTGGAGTCATTTTACACATTTAATGACCAATATGTGCATCTGCTTTCATTCTGCCTGTGTTCTAGTTTGACTGAGTGAACTGCTCGGTGTGTGTAACGTCTCCTGTAGCTGTGTGAGCTCTCAAGTATGATTGGAGTATTATTTCTGAGCACTGTGTGTTGGTGGGTGGTAGGTGGCACATTAAATAATACACGTATGAAACTGAAACGGGCCATTAAAATGGTCATTTTTCTCCAAGCTTTCTCTCTCTCTCTATCTTGGGGCCAATTAGGCTGAGATGATAATTACGACACATTGAGCTGCATTAACCCACTGAGTGAGAACGTGTCTATTCTTGGTATGTTCAGAGGAAAGAAATGGATTGTTTTTCCATAAATCACCAGAAAGTAAATGTGAACAAATAACAAGAAACCACATTCACAGCAATTAACGATAAATGGGAATGTGTGTGTGCGTGTGTGTCAACCTCCCAGCTGGCACACAGTTGGCATGTTTGATCCAAGTCATCATATAAATTCACTGTTGTCATAAATGCAGTTTCACACATTCAGTCGACAACTTTACAGCCCAGCAGTGTGCAGGAATAATTTGAGTGTAGCATCAATATATTTCAGCCATTATCAGCACCGGCAGGAACAGAACTGAATAGTCAAACTGAATAAATGTGAATCTGAATGAATCAGAACTTTGACCCTGAGCAAACTGTGACACAACAAAACAACTTTGGTTGACAGTTAGCTGGCTGAGTTAGCTTACAGCGCCTGAGGGAAGGCTTCACTCCCCCACAAATACACACCAAAATGGGGCCTGTGCTCATAAAAACCTGCTTTGATGAATCATTTTTAATTCCTCTAACTTTTAATAGCACTGATTTACTTTTTTATTTGAGCTTTGTTGTATTTAGTTGTCATTTCTAGAGAGTAAACACAAATGGTTGTAATATATGTTGTCAATCAGCGTGTAGGGGCGGGGCTTATTGAATATCAAGCGCTGATTGGTCCATTCAGTTTCCATTGCGGGACATGTAGGGGCGGGGCTTACAGAATATTGGTTCATTCTGTTTCTATTGTGTGGCCAAAAGTATGTGGACACAAACAGATAACATGAAATGGCCAATAATCTTATCTTATCTTATCTTATCTTATCTTATCTATGCAGCCATGTTCCAAACTCTTCGGGAGGCAGGTGATTTTGTAACGTCGTGTATCTAATATCTAATTTAACTATTGAATGGATATGACTTATAAAACAATCATACAAGATGAACATGAACATAAGAACAGAAACTGTTAAGTAAAGATATTTTATTGAGGTATGTGCCAACATATGACTCTGAACCCGGGACACAACCAAACAGATAACTTACACTGGCTCATAGACGTGAACATGTGATGCTACAGGAAACTAGGCACAATATAGGATGGCACTGACTGTTTATATGGACAAAATTGTGACTCCAGTCCAGTTATTAGCTTTGTTACAGGCTTTCTCCAGGTTTCCTATATTGTTCATATCTCCCAGCGTTCCCACATTAGATACAAACCAACCGATCATCATTGACTACAACAGCATTTACTATGAAGGACAAACCTCAACTAAAATGAATACTATGATACAAAATAAATACAGTGGAATAACATGAAGAAACATCTATTCGTCACAGTCTCTAAAACCTTTCACAGACATTGAAATGCAGACTAAAGAAGAATCTCTGCGCTGAAGCAATTCAGTTTGTGCGTCGCCTCCCAGGAGCCATCGTGTTCTCAGATGGATGATGCAATCCACCGATCGATCAAAGTCCAAATCAGTCCAAACGGTATAACAACACAGAGGAAAACATGCCTTCATTTTGTTGCCAAAAATGACCATTCACATCAATAACACAGGACGAGACGCGGCAACGGTAACTGTAGACGGGAGATGACAGGCTGACGTTTGATCAATGGCGTCTGGAGCACTCACGGGCGGCAGCACTACCTGCGCATGCACACTGACTCATAACGCTTGGACGCCCGTGTCACTGCTCTCTCCTCCGCTCTGGTTTTTCTGGAGTCCTTTGTCTGAGGCTGTCTGCGAGACTGTGACTCGCTGTCACACTCACAGATCCTAATTGTGTTGTTGCTCTTACAACAGACCGGCTCCAGCTTCTCGCTTCCCTGCTGGTAAAAACACTCACAAGTGTGTGTGTGTGTTTAAAGTCCTGTTGCCACCACCTCTGCAGCTCTTTCAGTCGCCCTCTTTGTCTCACACATGCTCTCCCTCAAACGTGAAAAACTGGAAAACAAGGCCACAACTCCTGCAACTGGAAGATGGCGACATGTTGGTTTTGTTGCTAAGTGGCGTTGACGACTCTATATTCCCTCGTCACTCTCTCACTTTTGTTGCCCCTGTGAGTCATTTCTCTCATATTTGTTTGAAGCGGCAACACACACAAAAAAAAAGTTTCTGTTTCTCAGTAGTCAACAAAATATATTACATCAGCAAATTGAGGCTGTGTGGTTAAGTATTGGATTTATTGTGGAGTGTTTAAAGCAACAAAAAGTTTGACATATTGACACACCAGAGACGATGCATCAGGTTCCATTGTTGCTTTCTTGACGGCGGAGACGAGATTTGTTGAAATGAGTTTTTTTTGCAGAGCCTTCTTTTGTTATGTTATATTTAGAAAGTGGTTGGATTTCAAGAAACTATCTGTCTAGGGAACAAAAATCAGATCAGAAAACTTTGAAAATATGGTTTTCAAAACTCGTTTCTTGACTCTCATGCATTGAAATGATATAGTACAGCTGAACACACAGGAGGATTTGAGGATTTGGTGATCTGAGCTTCTCATCTGTCTGAACAACAACAGCTTTGTGTACATTTTGTGTACCAGCCGACTGACGTGAAGGTGATATCAATCCCTGATAAGAGCTGAATGGAATGAGACATATCAAGAAAAAAGACAGAGGAGGAGTATCAAATCCCACAGACGGGATTACACACACACACACACACACACACACACACACACACACAGACATAATAGCAGCCGTCTCCCATATTAGAAATCTGAGCAGAAGTCCAGGAAAGATTTACAGTAAATAAGTGCAGTCTTTGTCTAACTAGTTTAAAAGACGGGAGAAGGCAGAGACGTATAGCAATACTAGACTGCAGCTCTGATAAGCACAGAACTGCTGCAAAACTGTACATCCAGCTAAATCACTGGGAAAGGAGCTTTTCATCATGGCGGGTGGGCAGCAAAAATGGGTCCAGCTCTGCGTGAAGGTGTGTGAGGTTTCCATCCAGTCGATCTAGGACGCGGCTTTGTTCAGTCAGGACCGATTGAAGAGTCAGAGGCCGTCAGCAGCCGGAGGGAGTTGGGCTTTGGTGACAGTGATGGCTTGAAGACTGGAGAGTTCCCCGAGGGGGCTTTGGAAAGAGGAGGATGGTGACGGCGCCCACGCAGAGCCTCAGATCTCCTCGATGGAGTCAGCTGGGACCAGGCCTCGCTTCTTCCCACTGCTCAGCTTCAGAAAGACCTCGCCGTCCTCGTGCTTCCCTACACAGATCTGAGAGAGAGGGAGAGAGAGAATAAGAGCGAGAGAATAAGAGAGAGGAAGAGAGAGCTACTTCTTGGGTGATATTAAATATTTGTGCCGTTGTGAAATGAGAAATGTAACAACAAAACACACGAAGATAAAGAATCGTGTCAGCAGTCTTTGCAACATTTTAATATCAAGGAGAAAATGACAGTAAGCTAAAGGATACGCTACATTGTTTTGGAGGCGGCAGGGTGAATCAAACGCACCTGAGCCTCCTTCACGGCCATGTGACCTCTCCCTCGGGTCCCAGAGACCCCCTGGACCACCCTCCACACTCTCTCTCCGGGCCGGACCCTCTGCACAAAGTTAGAGGGGAAGAAGCCCACTCTGTCGCCGCTCTTTCCCTGGGAAAGACAGAGCATTCTGGGTATTCAGAACCAATCTGCCTTCTTGGATAACCACAGAATGCATTTGTTAGAAAGCCGAGTTGTGACTGTTTCCTGTCTGGGGAGGCAGAATTACCCGAGTCGACTGCTTCAGTTTCACCCAAAGAATCAATGCAGTGACGTTTGTTGCCTTTCAGTGCAGCGTTCCGGACAGGAAAGGCTAAATGGACGTCTACACTTTGTGTGCAGCGATGGATCGATTGTTCAGATCATACGGTCATTACATCGCCACCAATGTTCTTTCTATTTAGAGTCAATCTTCAAAAGACTTAATAGGAGTCCAAATGCCTTGAGAGATGTTTTCCACTAATTTCGTTTGGAAAACATATGATTTTAATTACAACAAACCTCATTATGGAGCGATATTTGGTTGTTTATAATCTGCTGGCCACAGGGCTTGATGTGCATACATAACTAATGAGATGATGCTTCACAAATTATACATTATTTAAAGGTGTCTGGGAAGGCAGAGTGGAGTTTAGGCGGTCTTTGCCAACGGCTTCACACACACACACACACACACACACACACACACACACACACACACACACACACACACACACACACACACACACACACACACACACACACACACACACACACACACACACACACACACACACACACACACACACACACACACACACACACACACACACACACACACGGAGGGACTGAGGCGAGATGCACGTTCACGTCCGCTGGGAGCAAAGTGAAGCTCATTATAAACTCCATAAAACCCATTTTGAGGTTGCAACATAGTGAAGTTCATCATGTTTAAGTCTTTGTAATTTTCCGAGGAAATGATGTCCTATTTCTGTCTGAATGTTTATGAGGGACAGTGAAAGTGGAGCAGGTGTTGTTGCTTTAGATGCTTGAGATTAACACAAGTACACAATAAATGGACACACCCCTGTACACTTGAGTACACATTAGGTACACACGGACACAGATATGGACACACACACACACACGTATACACACACGCGCAAAGATGTTTTTCAAATGATTTATTACCCACCTTCCACCACTCCTCATTAGAGTCGTCAGTGACCTGCACCCGATCACCAGGACTGGAGGAGATAAGAGGAGAGAGAGAGAGAGAGAAAGAGAGAGAGAGAGAGAGAGAGAGAGAGAGAGA
>NW_027466841.1:1622500-1677500 GCF_046128005.1 Genypterus blacodes
AATTGCTTTTTTTGTTTACTTCTGTTTGTTTTTTTCCGACTGAGACATTTCAGTTGCTTATTCCTGTCGCTGGTCGTCTTAATTGTATTGGAAAGAAATGCATGCGATCACGAATATGCAAAACACAATTTGCTCAAAATTACAAACTTCCTCCGCTCGTGGTTGTCACATTTCCGATGCGACTTGAAGGCACCATCTCCTCGCCTATGCTTGATCTTTCTAGCCAAGCCAAATCCTAGTTTAGCCCTAATAAGCTTAGGTTTAATCTAGGATTTGATTTTGGCTTTAGCTGTGACTTGCAAACATCTGCAAGTTGTAGGAAATGTCAAGATTTGAACACCTGCTAGATTAGTACATCATGCCAACACACTTGGCATGATGGTGTGAGTGTGTGTTTGACAGGCGGTGTGGTGGCGCTGAGCTCGGGGGGGGGGCGATTATAGGTGCCGCAGGTTAACTGTGTCCTGATTGGTATAAGGGAGCGGACGCTGTGAGGTAACTAACCCCGAGTCCCTGACGACATAGAGGGTGCAAAGGTGAAGATGAGAGGCAATGTGGATGCTTTAGTGGATCTTAAAGTCAAACAATTTTACGCTTCTCTGGCATCTCTTGAATGCATTTGTGCTTTGTACTTCCCCCTAAAATGAATGTTATCCTTTTTAAAATCCTCTTATTTTGTAAATGTTTGCAGGTTGTGATTAATTAGGAAGCATGTGTTGGAGGAATCAAAACAGCTTAAATATGACTCATGAGAAATATCTACCGGTCATTTACTTCATTAGGAGTTCTCTCTCACACACACACACACACATGCACACGCGCACGCACGCACACACACACACACACACACACACACGCACACCCAAACACACACGTCAGTCAGGAGGAAGGAAGTCCACTCTGCATTCAGTTAAAGCTCCTGGTTCTCTAATCAAGCAAATGACTTGAAGATGTTTTTCATGAGTCATGTTTAATGTTGTCTATTGCAGCTGAGGACGGCGGTTTGGAGTTAAAAGCATGAAAAGATGTACAACCGCAAAGCTTTGAATACATAAACTGAATCAGTCTGAAGGTAATTAGGTATGTAACCGCATTTCAGCCGCCACATAAAGTGGAATAATGTCTTTGAGGTATGACAGTAAATACAACAATTCCCAAGATACATACCAAAACACACACATACACCCACACACACATCTGGTGCACTCACCTTGGCTTGGCTGGACTTCTTTGACGACAGCCAGTTGATCGCTGACGAGCATCGGCGAGCTGAAGTTTCGCTTGAAGGCTCCGGACTAATGGAGGAGAGGTGACAGAGGAGTGAGTCTCTGTCTCCATTACTGCCCGTTTACAGGCTGAGCTGATGGCAGAGTGGCTTTATGTAGTGATTCAGGGGCCATTAATGGAGTCATTCAGAAGCAACTGAGCCGGAAACACATGGAGGCAGACGGACAGACGAGCGTGTGTGTGTGTGTGTTTATTTCTGTCATTCGATCTCTGATCTACTAATGACGAGCAACAAATTCCCTGCCAGAACCTGCAGATCCCCTTTACGATTGATCAATCACACACGGGCAGAGGCGTGTGACTATATGTGTGTGTGTGTGTACGTGCTTCTTCTTCAATTTCACACTGAATTAAGCACACTAACTGTTTCAGTGAATACACGGGTTCATCTTCACTTTGACTTGCAAATGAGATATTATGGTGAGGAGAGAAACATGGAGGGTCAGCAGCAAAAACCTGCAGCCTTCTGCAGAGGGTGTGACCTGAACATCTATCTCTCTGTCTGTCTGTCTCTCTCTCTCTCTCTCTCTCTCTCTCTCTCTCTCTCTCTCTCTCGCTCTCTCTCCGTCTCCCTCCCTCTTTCTCTCTCTAACAAACTCAACCTTTTCTCCGAGTCACTCTCCAAAGGTCTCTGTCGTAGCTGCACGTTATCACACTCTGACCCGCACTGCTGGAGGACACGTGCACAGATGAAGTCCAGTATTGTATGGATATGCTGCATTTATGCCTGGACCCAAAGGGAAAGTGGTGTGCCGTGATTTCTGTCCGTCTCACCCACAGTACATTAGTGGAGGTGGCATTCTGTCCTTTTAGCACAGCTTGTTTCTGGGCTCTGGCATGTGATCCTCAGCACGTGTGCAGCCACTCTGCTGCCAGGTCAAGATATGATTCAAAGCAGAGGATTAAAGTTTTTAAATTTGCTCGACTAAAGCCGGCTGCTTATCACTCCTAGTCCAGGTGGTACATTTTCTCTATCTAAGAAGAAAACTGCTAAAGGATGTTAAAATATTTACTGATTCCTGATGCAGCAATAGAGCAAAGTTGCCATGGCGATGCAATTCCTGCTTGACTTAATCAGGCGGCATTGTTGTTTCTATGGTGTAAAATTTAGACATTTAGCCTTCTTTCTTTAATATTTAGAGGCTTTGGCTTTGGTGTGTGGTTGTACGACCGCAGGAAATGGAAGCGATGTGTTTAACGTTGCCAGGTTGTGTCGAGTAAATGGAGAATGAACAGGAAAATCAGAAAAGTGACATGTACAGAAAATCAGTCTCAACTCTGCAAAACACATCACGGTATCGCCCACACTGTTTGATTGACAAGTGAAGTGTAGTGCTAAAACACTACAGCAGTGATTACTGAGCACCAAAGATGTTGCCAAACTAAACTAAACATTCAGCTCACAGATTACAAATAGAGACGTCCACTTCAGTATTCTAATCATGAGCAAACGCACCTTCCCTTGGCACGGCTGCTGTGATAACTCGGAGGTGCACCACAGGTGAGCCGCCATCTTGCACGTTTTACATCGAAGAGCCTGTTTGGAGTTACCTGCAGAGAGGAGAGGAGGATGAGAAAGAAGAGGAGGATGAGAGAGGAGAGGAGGGTGAGAGAGAAGAGGAGGATGAGAAAGAAAGGGGGGATGAGAGAGGAGAGGAAGATGAAGGAGGAGAGGAGGGTGAGAGAGGAGAGGAGGATGAGAGAGGAGAGGAGGACGAGGAAGGAAAGGAGTGTGAGGGAGGAGAGGAGGATGAGGAAGGAGAGGAGGATGAGGAAGGAGAGGAGGATCAAGGAGGAGAGGAAGATGAAGGAGGTGAGGAGGATGAGAGAGGAGAGGAGGATGAGGGAGGAGAGGAGAGGTGGTGGATGTAGAGAGAAGGACACAGCAGGATGAGCTGCTTCATCTCTGCTCAGGTGTAATGAGGTTCTGATGAAGACGGTGTTGGATCGGAGCCCGACACTGACGGCTCCTTAATCAACAGCTCCTCTTTCAAAACAACTTGGAGGGACTCTGAACCAGCTGGAGATATTTCAATCATAATCGATTTGGCGTTGAGTCATGTCGCCTTTTCATCTCTGTCATCCAGCGCCTCGGCGACAAAAACCTCCCAGAATCAAGACGGTTTGTCCTCGCTTGTTTCGTGTTGAGGAATCCTTTACACGACAGTCCGACATTTCCCTTTACTAATACGGACACTAACAGTCCCTTAAAGCGAACAGATGTATTATTGATGAGTATTGGAGCCGCTGGTGTGTTAGGAACCGGCTCGCTCCTCTAAATTGGAAGTACTGCATGCAAACGCCGCCCTGGCTTTGAATGAGAAACTATGTCTTTCATCAGCCTAATGAGATGAGAGATGGAGGCCGGGCTGCGTTTGGGGACTGTGGTTGAGGTCCAGCTACACTAAGGTGATGCGTTACATAAATAAAAGTAACAAGCCGTGCAAAATCACCCACAGGGGCCAAACCTGGGTGAGCGGGATGGAGTCTATAATCCATCACAGTGACGCCGCAGAAGATTTGGCAGAAATACCTGCAGTGCCCAGAAAATTAAGGATAAAATGCTATTCTTTGTTTCTGGCTCTTTAATCTCATTATCTAAAAAGGTAAATGAAAGATCTGAGGGGATTTGTCATCCATCAGTCTGTTTTCAAGGTGCTTCTCTCAGTAGTTGCGCCATAAACAAAGCAGGAAGTCCCTTTGCTCCAGCGCTTCCTTGGGATCCTAAGATTTACTCAAGCCAGACAGGAAACATATACATGTGATACACAACTAACACTCTGCCCAAGTCAACACGCCTAGATAAACTCCAGGAGGCTCACAGATTTGATCAACACCAACCGCGCTCTTTCGTCTTCTTCTGCAGGATTAATTAGCTGTACGGGAAGTGTTACGACAGAGTGAAACATTGAGACAAACAGTGTAACAGGAAGGAGGGGAGGACTGTGCTGGAGAGGAGCTCAGTGGAGACGCTCAGTTGGTTTGCTTTCTTTACTTTTGGGCCAATTTGGGATGAATTCAGAAGCTGCAGTGGGATGTTGGGTTATCAGAGCAGTGAGAAAAACAATGTTGTGATTTTCGGTTTTTATAAACAGAGAAAAAGAAGCTAGAAATCCTGTGCGAACTGGTCTTAAATGGTCCCACAGTGGAAAACAAAGAGGATTGTGGGAGTAGACTCAGGGACTTACCCACTATCATATGCTTGCAGTGCTGACAGTTGGTGGGTTTGCGAAAGACGTGGTCCTGGAAACAGTGGTTGATCTGAGGTCTGGGAGGCTTCATGGGCAGCGATGGAGACAGGCTGAGAGACGGCGAGTGGGAGCAGATGGACGGATTGGGGCTGAGAGACGGCGAGATGGACGGCGAGCGGTCGCCCACAAGCGGCGAGTCGGGCAAGAGAGGGGGAGACGGAGGCGGCGGGTCGGTGATGAATTCCGGGGGCAGGCGAGCGTCGCTGCAGGACCTCTGGAAGAAGTTCTCCATGCTCTTACTGCGCATGATGGTCTTGAAAGACAGCGAGCGTTTCAGCCTCTGGAGCTGCACACACACAGACAGACACACACAGACACACACACATAAGCAAAGAGACAAATCATAACACGGTGCCACATTGGGAACAATAACAAGTGTCCAGCACACCCTCAGGAAAACACAAGGCAATATTCTGGCATCCATAAACACAACACACTGCTCCAGCCTGAACACCAGAGGAAAGAGGATGACTCATGAAATTTAATAAGAACTCATAAGAAAACACAACAATAAAAGCACAACTGCCCGCATGTTGCCTCCAGTGACGCCCAACATTTCTCTGACACGATTATATTTAGCATGCTGGCCTGTGTGTTTGACCTCTGGGTAAACCTGATAAGGCTTTACTCTAAGAACACCGGCGGCTATACATCCAGCAGTGCCGCCTGGCAATTGTGATGAAATGAATCGAGCCCTTATCGTCTAACCTCAGCTGGTCCTCTGGGTTGGGGATCTGATGGAGCTCTTCACTAGACTGATTGATGAGCGCAGAGGAACGCAGAGGAGCCCATGGAACGCTCTGTCACACGTGTTGTGTGATGAATTAGTGGTTCTCAATGGGTGGAAGTCTTCATTTCAGGGTCCGACCAGGTCAGACTGGGACATAAATCAGTCGGGCTACGATTGGGTTTGGATTCAAAACGTTACGGGTCGCGTTGAGCGTGATAAGTCTGAGTCTGGCGGCGCTCACCTGTTACCAGTTTGGCACCGAGACGTCCGAGTCAATTTGAACTCTAGATCACATTCTCTTCTCGTGCAGGTGGAGTAAATGAGCAAACTGCCAGATCGAGGCAGATGCTTCATTTTACCCGGCAACAGCAACATCTAACAAGCTTCTGAGGCATTGATCGTAGTCTGTCAGGGAGCAGCAGTGTAAAATGCTGGAGAGACGTATGACTGCTGCGTGCTGTATGTTAACACCCAAACAATCAAACCACAAATCACAGAGCATCACTCCTCTGTGCACTGATTGGTAAAAGAAACGCGTGTAGGCTGACATTTCTCCCTCTGCCTCTGTGTACACATGATGATTCTAGCGTCCTGCGGGGGGAACAGGTCATTTGTTACCCTGACATGCGGCGACGGTGGGAGCAGTGGGAGGGCGTGGCCCCGTCGCAGGGGATGAATAGATCAGCGCGGACAGACAAGCAGACAGATAATCAGTAGGCTGCAGACACCCTGTGTGTCTGTCTGCCTGCCTGCCTGCCTGTCTGCGCTCTTTTAGCTCAGTGCCAAACATAATCACTTTACAGGGACATGCTGTTTACAGCTCTGCGTGTCTGGGAATAAGATATGAAAACAGTTTGTCTATCCGTGTATCTGTGTGTGTGTGTGTGTGTGGGTGTACAAGGAGACAAAGGAGTGTGTGTGTGTAACGGAGTGTTTCCATATGCTTCCTGGTAAACTTCATCGGATTAAGCTGATGAAGACAGGCGATGCTGCTGAGACTCTGGGTTCACTTTTATAAATGACTGAAACTAATGTTGTGTTTTTCAGCAAGAAGACGCCTTATTAATAACAGGCTGTGGAAGTTGTGGGTTTAAATCCTGTGTTTCTCAGTCTGTTGCTTCCTCACCATCAAGACTTAAGTGGCTGTAAGGAAGTTAGGGAGGGTCAAATGCAGAGGATGAATCCCCCCGCAGGGAATCTTTAAACTGTTATGTTTTGTCTATAATGGCAGAAAATTGATCCCTATAATGGAATAATCATTTCTTAATGGCTTTCTATCATTTATAACTGCAGATTTGTAGAACTCTGAATGTGACTTTAGGGAATTTTCCCAACAAGGCAACACAAATATTCTTGTTAATGCCTCCGCACTGATCTATTAAAGGTTATTAATTATTGATGAAGTCATTATTTGTCAGGATGAAGTCTCACTCATCTAATAAGCTGCGTTTAAACCTCAATAGATTTCCTGCAAGCTTAAATTTCAATATAAGAGTCGAGTGCATTGAAGCAAAGCCAGCAGGACACCAGCATGACAGGATCCCTTATTTATCCAGGCAATCTGGGAGCTATGTTGTCGATGAGCCTGAGTGAAGCACACGGGTGTTTCCACAAATGATACCCTGAATGTGATGCATGATCCAGTCCCGTATTGATCCCCGGCAATTTTCCTGACTGCGCCTCACAGCGCGCCGCAGAGCGAAACGGAGACCATTGTCTTCTTCCAGACTCGTTTTAGCTGCAACCTCTCGCTCCTCTCGCTCCTTTCTCCCTCGAAAAACGATTCTATCCTGTGCAGAAAAGCATTTACATGACTCAGGCGTGACTCATGAGGTCATGCAAAATGCAAAAAACCCTCCAGATTGACACACATCTCCCCTGCGTATATTCCACAAACAACACAAATCCTGACCGCAGCTCGACCGGCTTTCCCAGTAGAGCTGTAAGGGCCTATCTTTCTCCCATCTTTGATCCACATGCCAGCCCCCCGCCCACCCTCCTCTTCCTCACATGTAGCTTTAAGATAAACGCCCAGAATCGATAGTGAACCGAGGGAGAAACAGCCTGACGGGTCATAATTCAGTGACAAAGCTTTTATTTCGCCTCAACATGTGGTTCTCTCTCACAATATAATAGGGCCGGCGTGTGTGTGTGTATGTGTGTGTGTGTGTGTGTGTGTGTGAGAAAGTAATACAGGATGTGTAGAGGTCAAAGCTGAACAACAAAGGCCTGGTCCCAGTGGAAACACACTCTTGACTCGCCGCCTGCAGCCACAATAATGTGTTAAAGGATTTTGTGCAATACAGAATATTTCAAGCAGAAGAGCTTATCCACTCCAGGCTTCTTCTTCTTTTTAAAGGGATTAAAAGGCGCAACAGTGCAGTTAAGATGGTGTTTTATCTCGGCTGATTAATTTCTAGGTCATCGGGAAATGTCTCACCTTTAAATTCAATTCGGTTGATTTATTCAAGTTGGAATTTTAATTTTACGATGAGGCAACGACACAGATTGGAAGATTCTCAAAGCGACAAGTGCCGGCAGCTTTGGTCCTTGTCATCATGAGGAGACTTGGTTTGTGATCTCCATCTTAATTCATCCGTTTCATGTCTCTGCGTCTCCTCGCCGGGGCGAAACTTTGTCATCACGCGCGGCAGACAGGCAGGCAGATTCCTGCTTTGAATGCGAGATAAGAGATGAATAATCACACGCCGGCACTCTGTTCCTAACACACACACACACACACACAGAATCACACACTCGCACACCGACGCACACACACACACGGGCCTCTTTCACTTACGTCTCTGCTTGTGAATTTGCGCCTTTGTTGATTTCATGTGGATATAATAGCAGTACTGTACGTATCCAAACCACTTTCCTCTCTGCTGTGCCATCATTCTGCTATCCTCACTTTGCCCTGGCAACCCATCATTCCAGCCATTCTCACTCACCCAATCACTGTCCACACTCAAGAGCCCAAACACAACACAGCGGCTGTCAATCCCACCCGGATGGCGGATGCTATTTCAGAATGAGGATCAGCGGTGACAGAAACGCACACAGATAAACGATAAGGATCACAGATAGTGACACGTGAGGACAGCGGCCGCGCTCCGACACCGCCAGCGCTTCACACCTGCCCCAGTCTGGAAGCAAGCGGCACGTCAATAAGCTTCACAGCAGCGAAGGTGTTACATTAATTAATAAAGACCTTGGCCCATTTCGCTCTTCCTCTTCCTCCGCTCACGTCAGGCAAATTAATGTCACCGCAAGAGACAATCCAGCGGAGTGACGACTGATTCAATGTGAAGTGGTTCTTATAGATGGACAGTATGTGGCCACGAGGGATCTTTGAGCTGGTGCCTCTCTGATCTAGATGAAGGCTAGACACACACACACGCACACAGACACACACATGATCAGGTGTGTTCACTTGAGCAGGCAGGGATGGAAAATCTGCAATGATGTGAACCACGAGGACAAAGATTGAGAACCGCTGGGCCAAATTTGCTTTAGAGAGCTGGAAATGGTAGCAGCAGCTCAGCCGCACGTTCTTCTTCTTCTTTTCCATTCGGCACAGCAAGTCATCCGTCTCCATCCACCCCTATCCTCTGTATCTTCTTCTCTTACACCAACTATCCTCAGAGAAATTAGCTTAAGAGCGCTGAAAATGGTATCAGCAACTTAACCGCACGTTCATTGTGATGTAAACAAAACAGCGCCGACGTCATAAATACAGATGTCAACAGATGTCCTCCGTCTACGTTTTTTGTTTTCCATCTATTCTCTGCAGCTACTTCTCCTGCTCATGGTCACAGAGGGAGCCGGAGCCACACAGACACACACACACCATACACACACAGACGGATGATTCAGTCATATTCCCGTTCACACCTACAGGCAATTTAGAGTTTCCATTTTGCCTTCTTATTACGTATCCCGCCTCCGAACAGTGGCCATGCAGTGTATTATTCACTAAATATCAATACGAGCTGTTGGACTTTGATACCAACCGCGGAAAATTGGCGAACTAAATGCCTCGCGACGTTTGAAAATGACACAGCACTTATCTTTTAAACATTGTTCGGAGGCCGACAATCAGACATTTACTCTTTGCGTGATCTTTCGTTTGACACTAATGAGAGCAAATTAGAAGTCAAAGCTGCGTATCAAATGTCACGGCATTATTCAGCGCTGAGTCACTCTGTGTTTAACAAAAAAAAGACAGAATTTGGATTTATGATGGCTGCTTGTTGCTTCTTGCAGGAGAACTGTATGTATCATTCATACGTTGCGTTTGAATTAAACATCTATGACTGAATATATTGGGTATTAAGGTGTTGCCTGCATGTTTAAACCCACTAATAAGACTGAATTATGCAACATCAGCCTCCCGATTTATTCCTCATTACTGTCACAGGATCAGACTATCAGACTTGGCGCCATACTGTATATTTCTCATCTTTATTTTCATCTTAAGCTGTTTTATTTAAGCTTTGGACGCCCACTGTGATTGATGCTCCCAATACTTAGCATCAGAGAGAAGAACCCTAAAAGGGGCAAATGGATGAAGTTGTTTACGTTCTTATCGCTCGTTGCGCAAGCAGAGAAATTGGCCAATCTTCCCAAATTATGTGGCAAGCCGTTCCTTCCATCTGGGCTCTGGGTTGATTGTCCGCCTCTCTGTCATCTCGGAGGGAAGATTCAGCTGTGCACTTTCATCAGAAGAGGCCCCTGAAGCAGCCACGGGCCCTGAGAAATCGAAGAGCTTTGAAAGAGGAATGACACCATTGGCTGATGATTGCCCGCTCGGGTGACTTATCTTCCATCCTCCACACACACGCACACACACTCTTCTGACTGCTTTGGCAAACGGACCGTAGTACATTGGTGTGAGCCAAGGAGCCTGTCCCTCTTTCTTCAATCCTCTGGCACCATTTTCATGTTTTTCATTACATCTGATATCTAACTAACGTGGGAAAAGTGCCGCTGGCAGATGTGACGGAGCAGAAACGCTCTGTGGCCACTTTATCAGGTACACCTGTACAAGTGACGTTTCTAGGTGGGTTTCCAATATTTTGTCCAACCCATCACATACATGAGGTAGGAGCAGAATAATGAAAACAACGCATGAGGAGATTTGAATCTAAAAATGGCACCTAGACAGTAAACATGTAAACTCTTGTAGCATCACAAATCTCCATCCGTCAGCTGTGTGATTGCAATTCCCAAGGTTGAGAATTGTGCAAATTTCCAACACCACACAAACACAGCGTCATATAACAACATGGCGTACCCACCGCTGACACTATGTCAGCAAAAACTGAACAATCTCACCCGTCAGCTGTAGGATTGATAGCCAGGAGGGGCATGTTGGACTGTGCGGGCATCTCTAATGAAGTGGCCTCTGAGTGTGTAGTAGCTATGAATCTGAGATGGATGCAGGAACAGACGTTGGAGAAAATAACCTCCCATCTCCTGGGACCTGACCTGCCATCCTAAGCCCGTTCCTCCGTGTCCATATAAGAGTCAAGCTGACATTTACCCCTGTGGAATCTGTACACTTTCATTAATAGACTCCTATGGCTGCAAATTCCCACTGAGCCCCTGGTGGCAGAGGAGCTATTGAATCCACGAAGCTGGAATTATGTCGCTCTTAACCTTTTACCTTGGATGGGGAAGCATGTGAGCTGAGCCACGCCCATCAAGGTTGAAGGTTAAAGAGAAATCTATTTGACATGGAGGCCCTGGAGTCTGATAGGCTCAACCTCAATCTATTTGGCGAGCGCGGGCGAGAGGAAGAACGGGAGATGTGATTGAACGGTGGAGCTGATGAGTGTGCGGTGTTCTGCTGTGGCAAAGCGACAGGGCGCATCGTGTGAATACCAATCAGTGCTGCCCCTAACTGAATCTCTCTTTATCCTCTCTCTTGCTGCATCTGGTCAGGAGCAGTTTTTTGCTGAAGTGGACCAGGCAGGAGCGCAGATAAAACTTGTTTGAAAACCGGGCCGGCTTCAACGCCTCTGGCAGAGGGGCGTAATGAAGAGGAGTGGCAGAGCAATCAGCCGCTGATGTAGGTGGTACAGCTGGAGAGCGGCCGGTGCCTGGAGCAGGGCGGCCAGCGTGGGTGAGCAGATGTGTGGGCATGGAGGGGAGGCATAGAGGGAAGGAATGGAGGGGAGGAATGGAGGGGAGGCATGGAGAGGAGGCATGGAGGAGGCATAGAGGGGAGGAATGGAGAGGAGGCATAGAGAGGATAGGAACTAGGGGATGCTTCGAGGAGGCATGGAGGAGAGGCATGGAGGGGAGGAATGGAGGGGAGGCATGGAGAGGATAGGAATGAGGGGATGCTTGGAGGAGGCACGGAGGAGGCATGGAGGGGAGGCTTAGAGGGGAGGCATGGAGAGGGGGCATAGAGAGGATAGGCATGGAGGGGATGCTTGGAGGAGGCATGGTGGAGGCATGGTGGGGAGGCTTGGAGGAGGCATGGAGGGGAGGCTTGGAGGAGGCATGGGGCTGACAGACAGATCAGCCATAAGGGAAGAGTTGGATCAAGTATGTGCAGCTAATGAATCCGAGGGTTTAAAAGCATTCCAGTGTAAAGCAGATGCAGAGGAAAGCTTTTACTGCAGCTGCTGGAGGCCACAGAGCTTTACACTCTCTGTTTATACAGTGGAGTCAACAGATTAAATGGAATTAGGAGACCACTTTACTGAAGCACCAGAGGGAATCTAAATACATGTGTCTATGCTGCTTAATGTAACGTAAAGTCATGTGGAAATGACACCCTGTCTGTGTGTGTGTGTGTGTGTCCGGCAATACAGGAAATATGAACCACAGATCAGAGCAAAATATCAATAAGACCACCTTGACCTTATGGATTTGGACGTGTGCTTCAATCTTTATAAGACATTTATGATTGAACTATTTGTGCGTGTAAAGAGAGCGAGACAAAGAGAGACACAGCGGTGTGACATCACACCTACGCGGGAGCTTCCACCGAGTGACGCACTGCTGATGCACAACTGCAGTGACGAGCGCTTGAATATGAATATTACACATATTAATATTGTGAAAAGTGATGAATGATAACAAAAGTAGGTTGTGCACGTCCATCATCTGTTTTATAATCATAAGAGAGGCTGGATGAAGTTTAGTGGCTGAATGAGGGAGTTTTCCTTTCAGACGTTCCGAACTCCATCGCTCAAGGTTACTGTGTGTGTGTGTGTGTGTGTGTGTGTGTGTGTGTGTGTGTGTGTGTGTGTGTGTGTGTGTGTGTGTGTGTGTGTGTGTGTGTGTGTGTACTTGCCTTGGACGTCATGGGCTGGATGGACATGCTGCTGGGGGAGCGCTGCAGCTGTGTGTCGCTCTCCATCTCGTTGTTCTCAGTCATCATCGCAAAAAACAAAGTCGGTATAGAAACCAAAAAGTTTTAAGCTCCTCAAAGTGCCAAAGTCACAAACACACATACACACGCACACACACACACACACACACGCGGCTTAGTGTGACAGCAGCCGCGCGTCAGATCATCTGTGCGCGCCGCGTCCTGAACGCCTCATGGTAACACCAACTATACGGCCCTTAAAGGTTGAGGTACACAAATTTACGCACCAGCGCTCACACACACACACACACACACACACACAGACACACACTCACACTCTCTCCCACACGAGCGGCTTATGACTGGAGCGAGTCGCGCGAGGACACGCGTTCACGGAGCGGCTGAACCTGAGCCTGCGTGTGAGGCGGCATCGTCCCTCTGTGACGCGGCAACACTTCCGCCTCTCATCACAAACAACGATCACAACAATAATCACTACACGACCAGATCCACGAACACGCGCGCGCGGGTTCTGCCGTGTGAGTGTGTGTCGATCAGCTGTAAATCCAAAACGATCTGCTCTGCGCACCGCGGCGCCGGATTGAATTTAAGCGCAATCCGCGCCCCGCCTTCCTGCGCGTCTGAGGCGCAGGATTGGGGCAAATTTTACAACTCTGCCAGGATTCATTTAGACTGGAGCAGCGTCCGTGGCTGTGGGCGGGTGTGTGTGTGTGTGTGTGTGTGTGTGTGTGTGTGTGTGTGTGTGTGTGTGTGTGTGTGTGTGTGTGTGTGTGTGTCTGGCTCATATATATAGCATCACTCCCTGATTGTGGAGACTCGGAGCTCATTTCTCCTGCAGGCAGCGGCGCGTCCTCTTCTCATTTCCATGCAAATTGCACCTGTTTACTCTTGTGCGTTGTCAAATCTGCAGTCTAAACTAGTTTTACGAGGCTGTTAGGGGTGATTTTAAGACATAAGCTCATGCAAATGTAGAATAAAATCACTCCGGACCACAGAAGAGAGTTATGGCTAAAGTGGGTCTAGATCTCATATCTTGAATGCCCATATATGGTGTCAAGTGTACAACATTAACTGAAGCACTGGACATAAACATAAACTATGTATATGATCTTACTACTGAGTATATGTATGTGACTTGATGTAGAAGTAGATTGCATCAGAACTGTCCTCTCAGGCATGAAGCTGATTAGAGCTTAATTCCAAAATTTAAGTCATTAATTATGATGAATGTGGCTCCAAAATGTCCTAAATTATTGATGTGTTACTGCAGAATGTTAGGCAGGATTTTGAAGTTGTCTGGGCGCCAAAATTTGGGGAGTTTACTTGACAGTAAGTTAACAAGCTCATACTGTGTGTGTGGCATGTGAAATCTGAACCTGTGGAGGAACTCAGAGGAAGAAATCAGAAAACTGTAGAGTCCAGCTGATGAGTCACAGAATAAAAGGGAAATACTTCAAGATCTCTAAAAGTCGTCTTGAATAAATGACTTTGTTTCCACCTCTGTAGGGACGCGCTTGAATCATGATGTTACAGTGAGGAAGAGGGGTGGAGGGAGGCTCTTCTTCAACTTTCTTTACCCTAATTGATGAAGTTGTGAGTCAGAGTTGTCATCTTCTCTCCTGACCCACATGGTGCAAGCTGAGCTGAGCTGAGCTGAGCTACTTTCAGCTCAGTCTCTCCGAATTTGGAGTTGTCGTAGTCGTCTTCTCTCCACATGGGTTTGGGACCCAGAATGCAGCAGAGCGCACAGCTGGAGCTTCACAGGCGCTGGTGTGAATACTGCAATGCAATCTTATTAACGCACCAGCCTCCTGGGGTGTAGCTCCGATCGATGGCTCCTTCTTTGGAAACACACTTTATACCTCAGAATGGATCGATAAGGTTGTAGATGCGGCTCGGGATTTATTGAAAGGTGAACGACAAAGAGGCGAAGGGTGATAAGATTCTGTTTCAAGTCAGTTTAAACACTAATACACCGCCGTTCCTACTATGGGATGGTTCCAGAATACTTAGAGAAGATAATGTGATTAAAGGGTTTATCCGTCTGCAGCCCCTAAACCCCAACATCAAAGTGTGTCCTTGTGTTGTCATGAGGCCCTTGTGGTGTGGGAGTGTTAGAGAGGAGAGATGAGGAGAAGACAGAGAAATGGAGAAAGCCTGTTATCACATTAATTATTGCTTCACTCCGTCAGCACATCAGAGCAGAGAGCAGAGTGAAAGGAACGCTCTGCAAACAATAGACAGATCAAAAGTTTGTGTGTGTGTGTGGGTCACAAACAAGCAGAGATGCTACGACTACGCGGGGAGATGCAGTGGCTTGTATAGCTGGAAGCAGCCAGTGTTAAGAGGAAGAACACATACAAGCATTTTAAGTTGAAGTATTCCATCGATCATACGCTTCCTCTCCACACTCCAGGTGAGAGCGTTCTCCCCCCTATGTGCAGTGTAAAGGAACACAGTATGATGAAGGGCGACAGAACCTGGTTGCGATGCAGTTGTCATGGCGCTGTGAGCTGCAGAGCTGCGTCTCGTTCCACTGAGGATGGATCGATTCCTGCTTGTTCATCTGTGCTTCCACCTCTGAGCAGCTTATTGCACCATTCACCTGAATCAAACACACATGTACACTCCTGCTTGTTTTGTTTTATAAGGGCAATAGAAGAAACGCTGTAGTTAAGCCTCACAAGACTTCCAATGTCGAGTCTGATGGACAAACAGAGACGTCACATTGACAGAAAATATCAGGAATCAAAGTCGAGTTGATCCGTTGACAAGAAATGAGTGTGTTTGTGTGATTTAGAATATTTTTAAAGAACAACACTTGTTTTGACTAATTTCCTCTGTGAATAGTTAAAACAAGAAGAATAGAATATAAACAAGTAATTTTTTAATCAGGTTGAACGATGGAAATTTGATCATATTTTGCTGCTGTGAGACAAACAAAAAGCTTCATTCAGTGATCTAGTTCAGGCCTGATAAGCATAATGAAGGTACTTTGTGAACCAACAATAGATAAAACAAACTAATTTGGCGTGTTGTCTGGTGCGTCAGCCAGTTCAGATCAGAAACTCTCACTGAAATTGGAGGAACTGTGAAAAGTGGCTCAATGCTGCCACCTGGTGACATAAAAGGGCTAGAACAGCCATTTCCCAAAGTTCCAACACCTGGAGAAAAAGACAGATCTTAATAATATAGGTATATATTTATTCATACGTACATATTCATTTATATCGGTTAATTGTAAAAAAAGAAAAAAAAAAAAGAAAGAAAAAAAGTAAAAACAATTTTTTTTACAGTAATTATATGAACTACAGTCATTGTCAAAATTGTATTTGTAATTTTCCAGGTGAACACACACACACACACGCTGTAGATTCACACCTCTTGCCCTTTGACCTAATTCCTCAGCCTGACTCCAGTGTTTGGGACTGAACGCGAAGGAAACTAACGGATCCAGGCATCCTACAGACATCGTCCATGTAAACTGGTGAAGAGGTTCAGGCAGACGGGTTACTGGGCGACACTGTTGAGCACTGAGGTAAAAGGGAGGGGGAGGAGCGTGTAGTGTGTTTTGTAACGTGGATCGCGCGTTGCTTTTGTACAGGTTTGCCCTCTGGTCTTCAATCTGCTTTACCTTGGGGAGGGAGGGAGGGTGTGTGTGTGTGTGTGTTGTTGGCCGTACTGATGACTCGGCACGTTTCGCTCACAGTGCAGGCAGAGGGCAGAGCAGGTGTTACAACCCGGCTCCTACTATTAATGCTATCAGTTTTGCTTTTTTTTTGTGCCTCTGGTGCAGCGTCCAACCCCCCTTAGGGCCGTTTGTGACCCAACAGTGTGAGTACATATTTGATTTCTCTGCCATTTTGGCTCTGGGTCGTTCCCTAATCCTCTGAAAATCCCTGTTTAAACTAAATAGATCAAGACTGGATTATACTGGATTCATCTGGGTGCGCGTTATCCTGCTCCATGTCGCCATCAAATCAGAAAATGGAAACAGAATGGTTGCTCAGTGTTTTGCCTGCGTCAACCGGAGAGGAGGGGACGTTTTGACAGTAATGGACATTCCGTCTGGTTCCCTGTACTGAGCAGGGGGCGTCTGAAAAAGCATAGGCATAATAAATTAAAAGAAAAAGGAAAAGGAAAGGAAAGGAAAGGACAGCACGCCTGGGGGAGGAAAACTAACTGCTGAACGGCACACGGCTCGTGCGCCTTCAACAACCATCTGAGGACGACTCCTTGATGGAAACACATTCAACATGGAGAACCTACATGGTACATCATGAACTCCCCAACTCACAAGCACAAAAAGAAAAAATCTGTCTCGCATTTGGACATTTTACAATTGCACTGGCTCCAACTCCTCCCCTGCACCAAGGCAACACTCTGGACATTAAGTAAGAATATAACCTTGATAAAACACAAACTCCATCTGATCAAAAACTGAGGACAGGTAGAGGACAGGGAGGGGAATGGTAGAGGACAGTGAGGGGACATCAAGGGAACTAGTAGAGGACAGGGAGGAAACTGGATAGGGAGAGGATTGGTAGAGGACAGGGAGGGGACTGGTAGATGGAGGGGACGACGACGCTGAATGCATGACTTCCAAACACAAAGCAGGTCCAATCCAAAACCACACCAAAACAAAAAAAAACAGAAACGCAAAGAGGCGGAGAGATCTAAGAGGGAAATCAGGTCAAACACAGAGAGAGAGAGAAAAAGCAATAAAAAGACACAATTATAAAATCAACAAACGGGAGCAGGAGACACAGAATAAAGCAGGTGCGAGTGCAGGAGAAGATAATCCAGAAGGAAAAAAGGCTTCAATACTTCATCGGGCGCCGGGGGGGGCTGGAGTCGGCTCGAGCCCTCCGTCCTGACTAAAGCATCCATTATCGTCTGTCAGCAGGCTGGAATTTGTGCGCTTGATTCACAAGAGTCCACTTCCTCTGGTTGCGAGCCCCCCCTTCGGCGGACCCGAGGGTGGGGGGGTCACAAAGGGTGGCAAGGGTGCGGAGGACGTGCCGTGCCGTCTCTACATCACCCCTGCAAGGCCTCATGGGAGTTTGAGGATCTTGAGCGTGTCCTCTCGCCGACGCCGCGCGTCATCAGAACCAAAAAAACAAAGAGCGACGAAATAAAATCAAACTCACTGAAAATAGATACTTTTGATTGTTTTCAGTTGGCTTTTTCTTTCCATTGTCCTGGTCTGACAGCATGTAGTGATGTCCCACTTTGTGTGTGTTTGTATCGTCTTTATAGTTTTTGTTGTTGACGTTCAGCTTTCACAGGCGGCGTTAAGTTCTTCAGTCACAAAGCTCCTCCAAAGCCGCGCCCACGTGTTCCTCCAGCAACACGTGGCGCGGCGACACCAGCGCCCCTCCGGCAACGCGTGGCGTGGTTGACAACAGCGCCCCCCTTGTGGAGGACACGTGGACGGCGACCTCTGACCCCCCCCTCGGCCGCCATCCCCGGTCCGCCGTGTCGCTTCCTTTCGCCGGCTTCCGCTCCTGGGACACCGGCGGTCCACACATATGTACAATTACATTTTTTAAAAAACTAGAGTTGTTACATGCAACATTTGGCATCTTCTCGAGTCCCCCGTCTGTCTGCGAGTCTGAACTGCTGTCCGTCTTAGAAAAATATGAAACTTTGTCTCTTTTTTTTTCTGTTGAGTATACTGAAGCTTCTGATTGTAACAGAGAGAGAGAGAGGAGAGAGAGAGAGAGAGACACACACAGAGAGAGGTGTGTGAACAGTGGTGATGAGCTTGGCCTTTGCATGTGTGTGTGTGTGTGTGTGTGTGTGTGTGTGTGTGTGTTAGTAAATGCCAGTGTGAAATGCTGAGATGGCCGTAAAATGATCTTGTTGAGCGTCTCATCATTGCTTTTACTGCACGTGCAAATGGCTGCAAGTTGTTTTTTTTAAAACCACAAAATGGGTTTGATTTATAATGTGTGTGTGTGTGTGTGTGTGTGTGTAGACAGTAAATGTCTCTGGCTTTTTTTCGGTGATAAACATTGACTTGGGAGCGAGCAGACTGCAGAACAAAGCTAACACAGGTCTCACTGGAGGTAGATGTTAGGTGATGTTGGATGCGAGGGGTGTGTGTGCGTGTGTGTGTGTGTGTGTGTGTGTGTGTGTGTGTGTGTGTGTGTGTGTGTGTGTGTGTGTGTGTGTGTGTATGTGTGTGTGTGTGATTGGGGGGGGCTCTTCCTGCCTAAATATCCTGTGTATCGCCTCTTTTAAAGTGCTAACTTGTCTGGCTCTTTTACCGACTCCACTAATGCTCTTCACACTGGATCATTTCCTGCTGGATTCCTTAAACGGCGGCCATTGTTTCATTCTTTTCTAATACTGGTGTGTGTAATGAGCACAGGCCTTGGGATAGAAATGTATTGTGTGTGTGTGTCTGAGTATGTGTGTGTGTGTGTGAAAGTCTGTTGTGTGTGACGGGGGGAGATTTGGAATGTTTTTTCCCTCTCTCTGCAGGGACACAGGGACACAGGGACACACACACACACACACACACACACACCCACACACACCAGCATGTACTGTGTAACACGGGGCTGGAGGGGGGGCAGCAGGTCGGGCCGGAGGGGGTCAAACGGTGCGAGGGAGGGGGGAAGAGAGGGAGCGTGTATAAGGGGGAGTGCGAGTTGGATTTTGTCTTTGCATCATAGCACGACGCAGCAGCGGCAAAACCTCTGGCGGCTGCCCCCCACCGATGGGGGCGGAGTCACGGGGGCGAAGTACGCGTGCACTTTGATGTTGGGCAGGTGGGTCTGTGGGGAGAGAGAGCGAGAGACAGAGAGAGAGAGAGAGAGAGAGAGGGGAAGAAAACAAACAGGTTTAAGATAAAGATGTAAACACCGAACAGGAAGTGCATGAAATTAAGTTGCCGACATTTTTCAAAATAACACACAGACGAGCCAGGCGATGAAATGTGATGCAGAGGCGTCGGGGGTCACTGCTGCTCGGAGACAATAAGTCATGTAAGTGTTTGACCCGTCGCTTCATGTGGCCTGAAAGGTGACAATAACACTAAAATTGTCACCGAAAAAGAGACAAATCTGCGGCGCTTTGAAACCTTTTATGTGCCGTAGTTGCACATCAGCCTGTTTGTTGTTTACTGGACGTCTGAGTCCCGTTGACGCTGAGCAGAGTCATTCATAAAACACGGCCTCACTCCAAAATCACTCTCTGCGGTGTGAAACCTGAGAGACCTGAGAGTCTGAACGATCCATAATAACGACACCTGAGATTGTTCATATGATCGCCCAGGAAGAGAGGAGAGGAGAGAGAGGTGTGTGTGTGTGAGTGTGTGGCTGGGACTGACCCTTAGCCTCTTGATGCCGGCCCGGGTGATCTGCTGGCAGTCGTACAGCTCGATGCGGTCCAGGCTGTGGCAGTTCTTCAGGTGCTCCAGCGAGGCGTCGGTGATCAGCGGGCAGTTGTCCAGCTCGATCACCTCCAGGCGGTCGTGAGCGCACGGCCCGCTGCCCAGGTGCCGGATGCCATCGTCGGTGATCAGCTCGCAGTGGGAGAGGCTCTGTGGGGGTCGGGGGGAAGTTGTGTGTGAGAGGGGGGGGCTCGGTTAAAGTCCGGGTCGGCATTTAAGTGCCGGAATGTAACACACACAAACACACACACACACTCACCAGGACTTGCAAACAGGGGCAGTGGATAGACAGCTGGATGAGAGTTCCGTCTGTGATCTGACGACGAAAAAGCAAACGAAATGTCAAGGCTGTTACCGAGGAAACGGCCTAGACTGATCCGTAGGCCCTAGATTTACCTGCACGCATTCTTCCAAGTCCATCTTCTCTAGTTCATGACAATTCTGCAGGAAGAAACAGGAAAGAAAGGCGATTTGTAGCTTTTTCTGGACCATTTATGTGTCATGTCATTCACACACACACACACACTCACACACTGACACACTCACACACTCACACACTCACCCTCGCTAATGTAGTGAAGCCCACATCTGTAAGCTGAGAGCAGCGAGCCACTTCTAGTATTCTGAAAGGAGAAGAGAGAAAGAGAGAGAGAGTTGGACGATGGAAGTCTCTGACCTCTAGGAGGCTATGGACAAGCTTTTGAGTTGAGGAGGGAGGGGGGGCAAAGGTCACCTGAGGCGGGGGCAGTTCTGTCCCAGGGCGTGGAGGATGGCGTCGGTGATGTTGGCGCAGCCCGACACGCACAGGGACTGCAGGCGGTGGCAGCCCCGGCAGATGGTGATCAGGCCCTCGTCTGTGATCTGCTGCTCGCCCAGAGAAAAAGAGGTAGGAAGTGCATCTGAATCAGAAAGTCGTCACGGCAACCTCACACCCCCTCAGGCATCTGTACTCTTGTACCAGCGAGTGCGATATTGTTTGTTTCCCCAAAGCGGTTTGAGCTGGATGGCTTCACCCTCACGTGTGCTCACCAGCTACTACACTATCAACAGCCAGCAGCTTTACAAGTGCTTGCCAAGTAGTAAGAGAAGTTCAAAAATGTCCCGTTTCATAACACGCTGAAGTATCTCACACTTACCGAGCACGTCTGCAGGTTGAGCGTGACGAGCTCCGGGCAGTGAGCGCCGATGTGCTTCAGCGCCTCGTCTTCCAGCTGCGGAGGGAAACACACAGAGTCACCCTGAGGCCAGTTACGCTGCGAAACCCCAGGCAAGCTCGGCGAGCAAACACAAGCTCCACGCGGCGCCAGAGGGCCCCTGAATGCAACTGAACGTATTTAGGACCTGGATGACTAACAGCCCTATAGAGTCGCAGCTCCAGGTGGGTTTTTCTCTCCCCGCCTCTCCGTACCTGCGTGCAGCCCTTCAGGAAAAGGCCTTTGAGTCCGGGGCAGCAACGCACCAGTGCCTGGATGCCGTCTTTGGTGACCTGATCGCACCAGGAGATGTTGAGCTGCTCAAGCTGTGGACAGCCCTCGCTAAGGGAAGAGAGGAGGAGGAGGAAGAAGAAGAAGAAGAAGAAGAAGAAGAAGAAGAAGAAGAAGAAGAAGATTTGAGAAGTGGAGCCTAACACTTCCTCAGCCTCAAGCCCCAAGATGTTTTCATTCACTGCGATTATAACGTTACACAAAACAGATCAAACTAGTGGCCGCTTTACACCTGGCGCCTCCTTTGTTGTGACACCAGCCACTCGACGCACCTGAGAGCTTTGAGCGACAGGTTGGTGATGGAGGTGCAGGAGGCGAGATCCAGGTGCTTCAGCTTCGGACAGAACTTGCTGAGGCTGTTACATGTGCTGCAAAGGAGAGAAAGAGAGAGAGAGACAGAGAGAGACAGAGAGAGACAGAGAGAGAGAGACATTGAGATATGAAGGCTTCCTGTTTGGAGCGATGACCTCACCCTGCTCAGGCGCCCTGGTACCTGTCGGTGATCTTGGTGCAGCCGTTCAGACTGAGCAGCTCAATGTTGCGACAATTCTGCGCGAAGGTCCTGCAGAGAAAATGAATTCCCACGTTGGAAGTCGACTCTCTCATTAAAAAGTTTTGTATTGCCAGTAGCTGTCATGCCCCCCCGATCTCACCTCAGGGCGCTGTCACCCACACCCAGGCACCCCCGCAGGCTCAGCTTCCTCAGGAAACCGCCGCAGCGCTTGGAGATGTTCTCCACCACCCGGCCCTGCCACAAACGCAACACACACACACATACACACACACTCAGGCCTGCTCCAAAGTACCGGTGCAGCACAGGGTGTTGGGGGGGGTTAAGGGGGGAATCAGGTGAAAGGTCAGCTTGTGCTTCCTTACCTCGATGTCCCGCTGAAAGTCGAAGAGGTCGATCCGTTGCCAGTTGCTGCCATCCAAGGCCAGAACATTCCAGGACTGGGAGGGGAGGAAGAAAAAAGAGGAGGTGGATTATAAGGCCACGGCTTCTTCTGAGCATTACACAGACACAGACACACAGACAGACAGACAGACAGACAGACAGACAGACAGACAGACAGACAGACAGACAGACACACACACACACACACACGACTCACCCGTGAGACTTGGGCACAGCGACAGAGTGTCACCACATCCAGAAAGGAGAAGATTCTGGAAGACAGACAGGGCAGGGGGTACAGTTTAGACCCCGGTTGCCTTTTAGCACTGGACCCAGTCCTCAACTCAACCCTGCCGCACCGAACCTCCACCCACACACACACGCGGCACAAACGTGCGAGCAAATCAGCCAATATTGTCTTTCGAGCGTCACCAGGATATCTGTGTTTACCCATTTCGCAGGAGAGACAGAGGTGTTTGCTCAGGCAGCCGCATCCCGACCAAACGCACCTCTATCTGCTCTAAAGGGCCGGGAGGAGCCACGCAGAGACAAACACCCCCAAAACAACATGGCCAGAGGATGGGAAGAGACAGGAGGAGACGGTAGGAGACAGGAGGAGACGGTAGGAGACAGGAGGAGACGGGAGGAGACGGCGCTCGCTCAGGCCCGTACACCCCCACCTGATCCGGCGCCGAGTCAGCAGCTGGCTTGGCAAGGCCCGGGCCTGAGTTATGGGCCTTCATCTTCATCTTCTGTTTGCTCTCCACCTCTTCACTTTGTTCTCTTGTGTTTTCCAAAATCAATTTGAATGTTTTATAGCCTCAAGCATCTGGTTTTTATTACAGTTGAGCCAGGAGGAGGGTTGGGAGGTGTGTATGTGTGTGTGTGTGTGTCGGGGGTGTGCAGGGTGTGTGCTTAGTTTGGGAAAGTCTGACTTTGTCTATATTTTGTTGACCTGTTGTACACTGTGTGTGTGTGTGTGTGTGTGTGTGTGTGTGTGTGTGTGTGTGTGTGTGTGTGTGTGTGTGTGTGTGTGTGTGTGTGTTGATTGGGAGTAGAGCAGCCAAGAGTTAAGTATGCAACATGCCATTTGAGTCTCGGCTGGAGAGTTTAGAACATGTCACTCACCGTAGCAACAGCTCCTTAGGCAGCTTCTTATTGATGACCGCCTCGTCACTGTTTGTGAACATCTGAGGGAAAGGGGGCAGAGGGTCGTTATTAGTCGTGTTTCACTCGCTCCCTCACCTCCCTCTCAAGGACGACCGCCCCCCCGCCGTACCACCCAAGGATGAGCGACTGAAATGTCATCATTTCACTCCCTCATCCTTCGAGTCACGGTCAAGGCTGTGACGTAGAGGGAGGAGATGAGGTTGTGTGTCCTCAACGGCAACAACACAGCGGGACGGGACTTTGCACCGTTTCCCCTCCGAGCTGCGATAGTCTCTCTGCCTCCACGTTATCTTGAGTCCCTTCATTTCAGCTGTGTTGTTTACACGCTTTCCAATTAGCACCACCAGTGTCCACATCAGCCCGGGCTGAGGCAGGACACTGGAATCAGCTACGGGAGATCTTGTGACGCTCAGGCGACGCGCTGCTGCTTATGCAAAACAACTAATTGATTTCCACACAAATAATTACAGCTCTGTGAGTACAAGCACCAGAAGAAGAAGCTTCGGTACACAAAGGGACAGTAAACCCCCCCCCCCACACACACACACACTCAGAACAACTGGTTTGTGGGAAAACATACAGTAATATCCACCATGTTGAGAAGATGACGGCCTGATGTGTCAATAGAAAAAGTACAAAGGGGAAACTTATGTGGCCAGATCACCGTATTCATACCTTGCTACAGGATGAATCATCCACAATACAAATAAATAAACTCAATGTTCATGTTTAAAGCAAAGAGGTAATTCATTTAAGGGGGTAAACTGTGTTTGATGCTGTGATATGGAATATATGCCGAGCAGCTTGGCGTCCTGGGGGCTGTTAGTGTGCACATAAACACATTCATCAGCTCACCAAAACAAACGGACGGATCTGTCTGCTCAAATTGATGACGAGACCTTTAAAAAATCTGGTGAACTGGAGGTCAAAGCCTCCATCATAAACATATAAAACATAAAACTCACACACACACAGAGAAAGAGGGAGAGAGAGAGGAGCACAGACCTACAAAAAGGGCAGATTAATCGTTTTCTGACCCATCAAGTTAAATTAAATCAGTTTGCTTCTTGCTATTGTGACGTATGTTTGCTTTAAGTTCAAACCACTCAAGCTGTATTCAGGTTTTTCTCCTTATATCCCTGCTTATCTAGTTAAGAATTGTCAACACATGGAATTGGCCCAAGGGACAAGCAGACACATTGTTTTGCTGCTGCAGCTACAACAACAACGCCCGCACCAGCAAAGTGGTGATGTCACTCACAGATAAAGTTACAATTATTTACAAAGCTCTTTTAAATGACAAACAGAACGTTGAGCATTGACAAGTACAGTGTCTTTACAGGCTGTGTAGTCCTTTGTTAAGGGGCTAGAACTCAACAGAGCACGTATTTACTGCAGAGAAGCATAAAGCCAGACGTTTCAGAATAAAACAGGAAACCTCTGGTCACACATTTCAAAGTAAAAGCAATTTATGGCAACTATACAGGAGGGCCTTTCACGTGCATGTGTGGAATGTTTTCAAAGTTGGAAACTCGAATTTCCTTATGGAAAACTTTATACTTCACTACTGTTGTCTATTATAAAGCACAGTGCAATTTCATGATTTGTTTTGTTGTCCCTGAATGTATGTAAATAATTGTGCTGTAACTATATAGTGTTTTTGTAATACAGAAGTTTGTAGAGGCCATGATGTGATCCTCATTTAGCAGTTTGGTATTATTAAACAGGTGCTTTGTTTGTTGTTTGATCTAGGTGGATCTGACAAAGACCTTACTTAGTCCTTCGTTTCTCAAAATAATTTTCCTACAACTCCATAGATCTTTCCCAGTGAAGCTGCTCCACAGCTGACATGATCCCATCATCTGAGGTAAAATGGATTCCATCTACAGCCCTTATTCTAATTTGGGAGCGGGTGAAAGACTTGACAGGGTCAAATCAGGTGAACAGGTGAACATGATCTAAATCTCACTGCTCATTGGCATGGCTTATACTTGTAAGACCTCTGGAAATGGATACACAAATAGTCCGATTCTAGTTGTAGGGTTGCTGAAACCCCTCTAGTTCTCCAAACAATCGGAGCTCCGGAACAAAATGGAGATGTTTTTCTTAAGACTTTTACTTTGAAGGCCAGCTCAGGTAACTCCCGGTCTGACCCTGTTTTGCAGGCAGGCTTGACGCAGAAGCTCTGCCGCAGCTGTTGGGCCAGAAGGTAACGGCCTGATTCTTCTGAAGCTGTCAGCTGTTGCACCGTTAAAAATAAATAAAACCACACACAAATCCCACGCTAGTTGGGGATTAAACTCCACCGAGGCCCCAGGCCGCACGGAACAATGTCACCGGCCACCTACACGCCGTGTTCAATGAACTTCTCGCCACATTATCGCAACAATTACTTGGCTGCGACACAAAGTTTATGGAGAATGTTATGGAACAACATTGTGGGTGTGCAGGTGTAGCTTAGCGGGCTGTGGTTACATTACGGTGTGTGTGTGTATATATGTGTGTGTTCTTCGCCATAGTGTGGCAGCTCGGGCCTGTTTGTTGATATTCCGATGCTAATACGGGGTCCACGAAGCAGTCACAACCCGAGGCCCCCCCCAACCGCAGCGACCATTCAATGTGCAGAAAAACAGCCTGGCTCGTCGAGACAACTCGGCAAAAACACTCAAAATAGCGTGAAACCAAAACACACCCAACTAAAGCTCCCCACTTGTTGTAAAGTGTAATGGTTGTGGTTGATCTCTGCCTGTGTGCCGCGGTGTCCTCATCGTGCTCCGTGTAGCCTCATTGTCTTTGTTTTGACGGCGCACAGAGAGACGAGGACAGCGTTTCAGCAACTTTACAAGCCACGATCTCACTTACGAGCATCAGCTGGAAATGTCGACTTTGTACACACAGCGGGATAGACCCCATAGTGTCGTTGTTAGTCATAAAAAAACAGGATTTGATCCAATCCCAAAACACTGACTGCGGAAGCTGCATCTACCAGCCTCACCATAAGCGCTGTTTTACAACAAATACAGCGACAATCGTTGTGTAGGCCCGTATCCTCCCGGTAATAACAACCGCGTTTGACGTCTTCCACTAACTGTCAGTTACCGTTTGTGGTCAACTCACCTCAAACCGGCTCCGTGAAACGCCGTTTACCTCCTTCCCCATGTCGGCCGCTGGGTTTACCGACTCAATGGACTCGGTGTAGGCGCAGTGAAATGCAGATACGAGGCCTCTTCCTGCCGTTCCCCCTCCGCGACTATCATGCTACCCGTCCTCCCCGGTAGCTCCGAGCGGCGTGAGACGTCTTTTGTTGTTGGGTGTGTAACACAAACGCATGAGCTCTTGTTTCTGATCACCAGGAAAAAAATGTGGGCCAACAACAGAGACACAGGAGGCTGAACCAGACGACTCGCTCACAAGCTTCTTTATTTGGAATACTCCGGTCCACCTTAAACGAGACGTATCGCCTGTAGGGGGCGTTGTTGGGTCGTAAACGGCAATAATAAACAAATAAAGGGGGTATATAAACAAATTCAGATTCCATAAACACTGGATGAGGTGTTATTATAGGATTATAAGATTGCCTTGATGTTAGTGGTGGACAGTTGTTGTGTTGTTGTGTCATCCTCTTTCTTCAGCGTTTCATTAATGAGTCTGCAACGTCTCCAGAGGGATCAACAGTGAATTCTGGGCTCCAAGAATCCCCTCCCTTCCTTTCATCCATCCTAATGTTACTGTAGTTAGTGTAGAACATACTTATATGGACATCAGACATATCAAAGCTACAACAACGATGTCACCAGGGTAACAGAGTTGCAACAACGACGTCTCCAGAGGGCCGAGCAGTAGATTCTGACTTGGAGTGTGTTAATTGTCTCTCACATTCTTACCAGCTGCACTTGGCCCCTGTGCAGGTTGTCTTCCTCTGTGTTGGAGGTCTCCGTGGTTGGTTGGGTTTCTCTACTAACCTCTCTGGGCTTGAGCTTCCCCCTTCATGACAGGAATTTGGATACTCTACCAGCTACGGTTTGCATCCAGTCACTTAGCGTCAATCAACTCATTTGTAAAATGCTCTTTTCCCGTATCGTTTACATTCCTTGGTCTGTTAAGGTTGACAGTCATTGAGTCATCTTTCACCCTCACAAACAACATTCAGTTTACATACACACTATACCTACAGTGTAATAGCTGTACATACCCCCATATTATATATTATATTAAGTTATATCTCTATTTAAAGTCTTACATTTACACTCAGTTAACAATAACCTCTATGCACCCTGTATGTGACAACAAATTGGCCTTGCTTGGTTATAGCTGTTCTATTTGTTGTTGCTTGTCTATATTATTTTCCCTCTGTTTATTTTCTCATAGTATCTGATTTACAGTATGCAAGAGAATTCTGTAAGCAGAATGAAAAAGAGGAGATCCACCTCTCAATCTTATATCCTTCATACACTGTACTTTTAAAAGTAGGTTTTAATATTTAATTCAATAGAAAAATCCCTGATTGGAGTTTTTGATACCTATTTGTCTTTGTTCAATTGTTTTCATTTAATGTATTTATTTTAGACCTGTGGAGTTGAGTCATATACTAACCCAGCGCCCTCTACAGACGATATGTCACTTTTAAGGTGGACCAGAGGATTCTAATAAACTTGAGAACAAACCGTGTTAGTACAGCCAGCGTACAAGACAACAAGCCAGCCCTCTTATCTGCTCTGCTCGCCCTCATCTCCTCACCTCTTCATCTCCTCATCTCTTCATCTCCTCATCTCCTCCTCCCCGAGAACAACTTTCCTTCCACCCGTCCACCCACAACAAAAGTCCGACAGGAATAACGACCTATGAAAAAAAGAAAACAAAGCTGGTTCAATATCACTTAAAATAATACATAAAACCTAATTATTCTGAGCTATGCATTATCACAACAAAAAGGAGTATCCGGTGCTTCCAGTACTTGTTATCAGCAGTACGATCTCAAAAGCAAATATGTATTAAAGTGGGTTGTTAAAAAAGAGCGTCGCCCGGACTGGGTTTTATGGACTAGCGACATTCTGGCCTTTTTTGCTGCCAAGGTGCAGGAAAACGACATTCACTTCTCAAAATTACAAGGGGAATTAAATAATAAATGTCCTAAATGAATTTGAAAAATGGTTTGGTCGACTTTGTTCAAGTGTCCTGCATCTCTGTAATCATTGCCATAGAGTGATTTATGCGCTTTAATAACCGTGACAGCGGATAGTTTGGCGTTCTGGGGCTCTTTGCACGGTAACGCCATTGTATCAATGTATTCCAGAGTACTTTCCCCTTGCAAATACTGTTTACATGAACTTTATTATGGTGGAATATCCACTTCCGCGTTTCACGTTGACCACGCCTCAGAATCTGTAAACGTCCAATCAGCGCCCGGTGTAATGCCTTGTCGTATTACGTCATCATACGACTTGAAACGTGTTCATGTAGGTCAAAATTAACTTTTTACCAGAAGTTTGTCAGGATTCATGTATTGTATTTTATGATCCTTAAAGTGAAAATATACACATTATCAGTTTACATCCTTTTGCCTCATAGACGCCGTTATTATTAAGGGGGAAATGATCAGGCGCTTTGATTTACTGCACTTTTATGCACTTATCTAATGGTGAAGTATAATGATTATAAGTACTATTATTAGTATTTAGTATTATTACTCAAAAGATAAGGATTTAGTTCGCGACTCGTAAATGTGTTTGCAAAGCCTTGAGGCCCCGAATTCAGAACGTCACGTGATATTTATCCAAATTTGTTTAACCTACAATGTGCTGGTGTTGTCTATTGTATATAAACGTACTTTACTCCCACAGCGGCCTTCAATACGGGAGCAATGAATATATCTTAACATAGCTTCAGTTTTAGAACATTTCTTAAGAAGTGACTTGACCATTAGATAAAAATTGTAAATGGCTCAGACTTTGGGTTTTTACTTCTTAACGCTGCAAAGGTGCTTAATACAGTTACGTGTCCAAAGAAAAGCATTTAATGTGTATTGGGTAAGTGATGCAAATTTGTGAATGTTTCTTATATTGCATGAGATTCACTGATTACCTTTGACTAACACTTCTGACGATCGAGTTGAATAAATGTATCGCTGTCTCATATCCGGGGTATTTGCCCTTGCTTCGTACAGGGGCGGGCTCTGCTCTGTGATTGGACGTTGCTAAGTTTCCTGCATGATTGGCAGTACCCCGTGCATCCGGTTCATTCCACTATGCGCAGAGCCGACTGTCCACAGGAGCCTCAATGGCGTTTGTAGTCTTCAACAGATAGGGCTGTGGATGTTATTAAATCCACCGGCATCGCCCTAAATACAGGCCTGGTTGATTCCCAGAGCCATTGATAATAAACTGGAACATTTATTGCACACGAAAATATTAAAATTTCTGATCAATAGTGAATTTATAGGGGATAAAACTTGAATTAAAGGGAACATGTAAACAGTACCAACCGGGTCAAGTTTTCATTTTGTTCGAGAAACAAGAGCGCCGAAAGACGGCATTTGCTCGTTTCTGAACGCTTAAATCGTAATTCAGTGGAATAAAATCACCTTTACTTAACTTGGCACCGGAAAAGGACAGCTTTCACTAAGGACTTTTTTCTTTTTCACCAGTCAGCCCACTAGCTGCTGAGCATTAGCTAGCAGTGCTAGCTAGAGTGAGACGAAGACGGCACCACAATGCTTCGCTGTGTGGTCGGGACCTTCTTCGTTTACTGACAATTTCAAAGTACAGTCTTTACCGCAGTGGAGAACCATCTTGCCATTTTCTGCTTTGACAACCAGTGGACGAATTCGTTGGAATGACTCGATGTGAAGGACTGGAGCGGACACTAGCGGCCTAGTGTGTTTGTGTATTTTCCTGTCCTGTTTGTGCTTAGTAACACTTTTTGTTTGGACATTCGGAGCTGCTGAAGTTCTTCCGTGAATGAATTGGCTGGGCCAGGAAGGCCCAGTCGCAGGACAGGAACCGAGCCGGCGTGAGGGATGCCTGGGTCGGACCGACATCATGGGACCAAGAGGAAGCCGGAATCTAGCATTAGCGGTGCGCCACACCACCAGACCCAGGCCCAGACTCATACCTCTGCGGGAGACATGACAGGCAAAGGCGATAAGGTGCATTCAAAAGCTTCAATGTCTTCTTCCTCGTCCACTTCAAAGCGTAAACGGCATAAATCAACCAAACATGGTCGGGAATTGTTGGCGGCACCGGGCCCAGTATTTCCTACCCTCAGCGATACAGCGCCACCTAGTGTCAACACGATGAAGCCTCTGGTGGAGTATGACGATATCAGCTCGGATTCGGACACTTTCTCGGACCCACCATCCTCCAGGCCATCGGAGAGGGGCGGTGGGGATCGACTGGAGCTCTCCCCAGACTACGAGAGAGATGATTTCTGCGTTGAAGCTGGCGGTAGAGAGAACAGGGGGCACAGGCACTCCCGCAAGAAGGCAAAGGACCCTAATAAAGTTAGAGACTCCGGGAATGGGGAGCGTGGTTACAAGAAAAAGTCCAGTAAGGACCATGAGAGAGGAACTTCTGGAAAGAGCAAGGAGAAGGCTGCCCTTGCAGGCTCCTCGTTTAAACGCCAGGACCAGACAGACGGCGACTTCAAACGTGGGGAGCTGGTGCAGTCGTCCCAGGTACAACCTGCAGCCAGTGTAGGTAGCACTACTTCATCTACATCATCGTCTCGCAGCAAGGAAAGCAGTCGCTCAGGGAAGACTCGCAAAGACAAACAGCTGAAGAGAGAAGGTCGAGGGGAGGGAAGCCGCGCCTCATCACAGAGGGGCCGGGCAGACAAGAGCCACCGCAAGTCCTCTAAAGGCCACAAGTCTAGCCCTAAGGGCAAGTCCTCGACTAGGGGTAGTCCCCGGCGGAAGGGCACTACCTCCGCACTGTCCCCCAGTCCCAGGAAAGGGGCTGGCAGTGATAGTCCACTGGGTGGCGGGTACGGGCAGCAGGGTGATGACGGTTACAACAGACGCAGGCTGACCCAGCAAAGCCCCAGCCCTTACCGAGAGATGTCTCGCCGCAGCAGGCAGAGATCAGACAGCCCCTATGGCAGCAGACACCGGTCCTCCAGCTACGAGCGAGACAGCAGCCCCTATTCACGGAGACGATCCATCAGCCCGTATGGTACACGGAGATCCTCCAGCACCAGTCCCATGTCAAGGTGAGTGTCCCACAACGCGCTGGAGACCCTTCACTGGAAATCTATAAACACTGACACAACCGTAAATGTTAATAGAGAAAGCTAATCATAATATTGTATTTGAATGGCACGGTGGAATGATTGACTGTAAATCTACAGCTGGAAGCATATTTGCATAGTATAAGGTTATTGATTAACAAATAAGACCTAGTTTAAACAAATGCAATGTGCTGTACCTGTGCTCTTGTTGGCTGTGAAAAGGGACATGTCCTCTGTAATCTGTCAGGGTGTAGATGTTTCTGAGGGTTTCACATCTGCTTAAACACACACTGAGATTTGCACCATTTAGCTTAAAGTTTTTTTAGCTCCATCCAGCAGAGCAAAACAATCCTCTAAGGTGAAAGGAGTACAACCACATTTTACTTAGTATATAAGAGAGAGAACCACAAACTCAACTTGTCAGCAGTTTTAGTTGTTAAACAGGACATTAGGTCATTGTCATTTCAGTTCACTTCAAAGTTTCGAACCTTAAGATTCAGAGCAGAGAGTTATTTCACTTCTGTCTTGATTTCACTTTATTTGTTCTGTCTTCAAGGGGGTTGTAAAGGTTAACTTTACTAAATGTTTCATGTATTTCATCTTATTTAGGCGCTCAGGCAGATCCAGGAGTCGCTCCCCTCTCTTGTACTCTTCTCGTCGCTCTTCCTCTCGTTCACGTAGCAAGAGGCATGCATCCTCTGCTGGGACAGGGGGCAGTTCACACACCGCCAGGCCAGCAAGCCGCTCCCCTCCCTCCTCCCGTCTTCCACTAAACTCCAGCCTGGGAGCAGAGCTGAGTCGTAGGAAGAAGGAGCGTCAGGCTGCTGCAGCGGCTGCTCGTGTCGCCACTGGAGCGTCTCCTCCGCCAGCACGGAAAGCTACAGCTTCATCCGCCTCACGGCCTGCTAAGGCTGAAGCTTCACAGCCGGAAAAAGAGTCAGCGGCTGAAGCTCAGCCCCCACCTTCTGTACAGTTACCCCAGGACACTCCCAGTGGTGAAGATCAGGTTACTGCGCCTCCACCATCCTCTTCCTCCTCCTCTCCTGCACCTCCTCTGCCCCCACCCTCTCCACCTGCACCACCCGGACCAGCCACTGAGGCTCCACCGCCACCCCCTTTGCCAGAAACAGGCATTCAGCCTCCTACCTTACTCTCAGCCATGGCTCAGGCCAAATCTCCAGCGCCGCCCACACGCAGCCCCGCCCGTCAGACTCCACTCCACAAGACTTCAACTCTGCCCCCACTGCCTCTACCACCCACACTGCTGGGGGACGCTCAGGACAGGTGAGGCCCCCCAACACACATGTCACAATGCACAATCATCCCACTCTGGGTTACAATACACACTGAGATGGGGCTGCATGAATAAACTCCATTTATGCCAAAAAAAATACATCCTAACACTTCACATTCGTTAAGAGACTCGAGGGGAAATGTCTCCACCAACAGTGGGGCGTTTTAGGTTGGGGACACTTTGTTAATACTCATGAAGAGGTTGCAGCTGACCATGAGAGGAGAGGCAGTGTCGGCTCATTTTCCCTGCAACAACAGAAGTATAAATTTGCAAGTCACATTTATAAGTTAATCATGAATACTATTTTTACTGTTTGAGTAATTGAGTATGGAATTGATCCCTTTCTATGCAAACTATCAAGAATAATGACATTTGCCCATCACGGTCTCCCTCGCATGTGTTACGTCTTCAGAATGATAGACATCACAACATTTAAACATGTTTAAACGACCAAGTTTCATCATCAAGCATGAGCAACATCATAAAAGTACATTTGTGGGAAGGCTTGGTCATAAAAAGCAAAGCTACGGGATACCCTCATTTTGAATGATTAATGAAATAGGTCTTAATCATCTTTGTGCCCTTGCCAGCAGCACCATGCATCCACCACCGCTCAGCTGGACCCGGCTCTTTTATTTTGATCATTGGCTCAAATTCAATCCTCAACTGGGAACATTCTTTTGTCATGGATTGTTTCCAAATATGGAACACCTGCTCGCCTTGTATTGTATTGTTGAAAGGTCCACGTCTTCTTCAGTTTGAGACGTTGTGAGGAGAAGGTGGCATCTCACAAGTTGATTACGTATAGACGTCTGTCAAAGCGGACATTTGAACACGTAACACACAGGCGCAGCTCGTCATCAAGGCTGCATTCCAGTGCGAGGTGATTGTGCGTTCATTGCATATGGCCTCCAGGCATCACTAATGCTGCTGCCTCCACCTCTGACCATCCTGTGCTGACATGTCTGAGTTTGCTGTGAGATAGATTTGTCTTTCTCTCTCACTCTCTCTCTCTCCATATGTGCCTTGTGATTCCTCTTATGTTAGGTTGAGTAGGTCGGTACATGTGGATTTGCTTTCGCGTGCGTTATTTGTGTGGCCACCCTCATTTCATTGCACAAAGATGTCATTTACAACAGCAGAATCTTGAACAGAGTACAAGATGGAATGGAGCACATCTGCATCATTCATGTCTCTTCATGTCCTCTGGCGTAGAACCTCTCTGCAAAAACCAACATGTTTTGTTTAACAGTGGTCATCACCAGGTCAAGTTCCTTCTCCCTCAACCGCACAGTGTGTAGCTACTTGCCAGCCCTCTTTAGATTTGCTTCAGAGAATGACGTTAACCCAAACCTAAAGACGCTTACGGCAGTTCCGCACATGGCCAGTTTTTCTGTTCAGTTGCGAAAGACGCCCTTTATCTCAAATCCCACTCTGTTCTGTGCCCTCCTGCACTTGCGCAGTTTCCCTTGTCAGTTGCCTCACAAATTATGCACTAAGCGGTTGACCTCAAGGCACCATAAAGCACCGCAGGCTGTTTTTCTGTCTCTTGAAAACATTTGTATCTTGTAAATCTGTGTATGTATGTTGTGCTCTCAGTCCAAAGAAGTCAACCCCTCCCCAGAGGACCAGGAAGGACAAAGAAGCGCGCAGCCGGCCATCACTGATTGACCTCCCGTTACCCCCCACCCTGCACGGAATGGACGCCTCACCCCCCCAGTCCCCGATCCGACAGGCTCCCCCGCTCCCCCAGCCGGCCCTAAAGAAGAGACCAAAGTCAGTTTCTGTCTGTAATCGCACATTTCTGCGCTTCTCTTTCCAATCTGCCTTTCTGACCGCCTGTCATCCGCTTTGTCCTGATTTCCAGGATTTGCTGCCCACGGTACGGTGAGCGCAAACACACCGTGAGCGATTGGGGGAAACGTTGTGTAGATAAGTTTGACATCATCGGCATCATAGGGGAGGGAACCTATGGCCAAGTGTACAAAGCCAAGGACAAAGACACCGGTGAGCGTTTGATCATTTCATATCACAACACTCCCCAAATGCATTCTTCCTATGATTTTTGCTGAATCCTCTCTTCCGCCTCACCAGGTGAGCTGGTGGCTCTGAAGAAAGTGCGTTTGGACAATGAGAAGGAGGGTTTCCCCATCACGGCCATTAGAGAGATCAAGATCCTGCGGCAGCTCAAACACCGCAGTGTCGTCAACATGAAGGAGATCGTGACTGACAAGCAAGACGCACTCGACTTCAAAAAGGACAAAGGTAACCATGCCGACCTCGTGCGAATGTCTGTGTGAAAGTAGTTTGGGGGAAGAATATCTGTAACCCTACATTTGTGTATTTGTTGGTTTTGCTTGACTCTTCTCTTCTGGCTGCTTGTAGGTGCTTTCTACTTGGTGTTTGAGTACATGGACCACGACCTGATGGGCCTGCTGGAGTCCGGACTGGTCCAGTTTTCCCAAGAGCACATCCGCAGCTTCATGCGGCAGCTGATGGAGGGCCTTGACTACTGCCACAAGAACAACTTCTTGCACCGAGACATTAAATGCTCCAATATCCTGCTTAACAACAGGTAGGGAACAGAACCAAATGATCCCAGGAATAAACTGTCTGTGGTGGTGGTGTCCAATATGGAAACTGTTATTTTACTTTCCTGATCTGATTGACTGCCATTGAGCCTAATCGATGTGAAACTCGCTTGGCCTACATTCGTTTTATTCTTGGTTCTTGTCTAGGTTTTCCCTTTTTACCCCTGATCCCACTCATGCAAGTTAATGAGGGAAAAAATCCCGTCCTAATCCTCGCGTCATCCACCGTCTCCGTTGGCAACACAATGTTTGTCACAGCAGGGCAGCAGATTACGTCTCGCCGTACTCGTCTGTCTGAAAGCGGCGTAAAACCGGCGAGCAAAAGCAATCGAGCGCCAACCGTAATGATTGGATCGCGAGTGTTTACAGCGGCAGAGCTAATTACAGCGCCGCTAATTTCATCAAGCACCTCAAGCAACACGATTTGAATGAGGAGAGGAAGGCCTCACAGATGGCTGCTCAGCGGAAGTCGGCGTCCAATCAACAAGCATTACAGGATGCATGAAAGAACAAGATAAACAGCCCACAAAAATGTTGTTTTACTGTCTAATTGAGAATTGTGGTTTGTTGCCTGTTGACATCAAGAAAGATTGTGCATTGGAAATCATTTTCATGTTCACGGTGCAGCATACAAATAAACCTTTTCAGTCATTTCTAGTAAAAATGAACTGAGACGCTGCTGTCTGAGGGTTAGATGTTGCTTATAAATCCGTAGTTTTCTGTACTTTTGCACACGAGCACTGATCTGACATTGTTTCTTCCTCTTCTTCTTCAGAGGTCAGATCAAACTGGCTGACTTTGGTTTGGCTCGGCTCTACAGTTCAGAGGAAAGGTAACACAAGCCTGTCACCTTCATGTTTATCCTCTAGAATCTTTCCACGTTAAGTCTGTACGCTCTGATGATGCTTTTTGATTCCTTGTGTTAATATTAATTGAATTGACTGTCAGCTGTGTTAGTCATCCTTTGCAAGACCTCTCCACTAGATGGTGCTGTTCTCTCCTCTTGGAAGAATAACCCCCAGTCGGCGAAAAAGCTGTGTTGATATCTCCTCTGTCTCCTTTGTTGCCTCCTAGTCGCCCGTACACTAATAAGGTGATCACACTATGGTACCGCCCGCCCGAGCTCCTGCTGGGAGAGGAGCGATACTCTCCAGCCATCGACGTGTGGAGCTGTGGGTGAGTTTGACCTAGACATGCACCTGAAACGCCTCTCCATTTCCATTCCTCCGTTCTATAATGTTTGTATGGTAACTTTGATTTACAATGTGACAAAGTCAAGAGGGAGAACTGGCACGAAGCGCGTTTAACAGCAACACGTTTCCACCAATGTTCCCGACACCTCGACGGGACCAGCTGCTCGTAACTCCCTTCTGGAGAAAAAATGTTCAAATAAGACGAGCTAAGTTTCCGTCACTAAGTTAATCCAAATACAGGAAGTAAGAAAATCAGAGCCGTGTTGTTGTTTTAAAGAAATGATCCGCAAATTAGTGGACAGATAGTTTCACGTCTGCCTACTCGGTAGCAGCCGGCCTCATGAACGCCTCCCACCCACCGTGCTGAACTGCACCAAGGTAGAAATCTGTTGGCTTAGTGATTTTTTTTTTTTTGTCGAAGGAGTAGAAATCTTAAATCAAAAGTAACAGATGCATTTGGAAGTATTTCTTTCCTGCTATGTAAGCAAATATGTTGGCAAATGATGAGCAGACTTTCTGAAGTCTTGTGGGCATCAGGAGGCAGATTTAGCTCACTCAGATCAGAGCTACTCCGCTTCTCCTCTCTACCTGTGCAAAACGACGGCATCGTTCATAGCAGAAGACGCTAGCTCAGTAAACGAGTCAAATCAGAATTGATTGCATCCTTGGATTCCACATTGTTCTTTCTCTCCTGCTGTGGCTCAGGTGCATTCTGGGGGAACTCTTCAGGAAGAAGCCCATCTTCCAGGCCAACCAGGAGCTTCTGCAGCTGGAGCTCATCAGGTCCGTCTCTGAACGTGTTGTTCGTCGTGTGTGTTGTCTCTGCCGCTCTGTCCCTGACCTCGCTCACGCTCGGGTGTCTGCCTTTGTCCTTTTTTTCGCAGCCGTCTGTGCGGGAGTCCCTGCCCTGCTGCCTGGCCCGACGTCATCAAACTCCCCCTGTTCAACACCATGAAACCCAAGAAGCAGTACAGACGGCGCCTGCGGGAGGAGTTTGCCTTGTATGTAGCTCTGCCGTCCTGACCAGTCCTCCTGTAAACTCTGTAACTCTTCCTTCTTCTGCTGTAAACCTCTTTGTGTCTCGTCCACAGTTTACCCACTCCTGCCTTGGACTTACTTGACCGCATGCTGACGCTCGACCCTGGACGGCGCTGCACATCAGAGCAGGCTCTTCACAGCGACTTCCTGAACGACGTCGAACCCAGCAAGATGCCGCCTCCCGAGTTAGTACCTCTGTGGTGGCAGCCTTTATCACATGAAAGCTACCGCCCGTTTGACCTCTGCCGCTCGTTAGCTCTTGATCTGATTGTCCGAAATCGACGAGGGCTCGACTTTTTTGCCTCGAGCTCTCGTCGGATTCAGACATAAATTCAAAGATACAATCAAGCTCCAAGCCTTGTTCAAGATTTGATGTTTGGGGTTCTGTGAAGAAGCTTCGTGGTCGAGAAGCAGGCAGTGTAAGAGAGAGGAGACGAGTGTCCTGACACGGCTCAGGAAGCTACAGAGGGAGACGCTCTTAACACTAAACCTTTTATGATGATGATGATTATGCTGATGTAAGAATTTAGAAGCCTTCTCTGGTTGCTTATCTCTGTCAGCCGGGTCGGACTAGGACACAAATATTTCACACTCCTATCAGACTCAAATTACGCGTATGGGTGTTAAGTGTGTGTGTGTATGTGTGTATATGAGTGTGGGGTTGAGTTGTGCTTGGACGGGACTCTTGGGTTACAGGTCTGGGTCGCGTCCAAGATGTAAAGCCTGACCTCAGCTCTGGAAAATGTATTATTTGATGCAAATTGTTTAAAGACATTGTACATTACGTTGTTTTCTTGTCATCCAGTCTGAGGTTTTAGCTGCAGTATATTTAATTAACTCGTCTTCTTTGTGTTTATTTTTCCTTGTCATGTGCAACAATCCGTTTCCCTCGGCATCTTAAAATGTTTACATCTCATTTCTCACTTCATAACTCCACGTTTTGTCTGTCTCGTCCGTCTGTCCCCCCCCCTCCGTGTGTGTGCAGCCTCCCTCACCATCAGGACTGCCACGAGCTGTGGAGCAAGAAGAGGCGGCGCGCCCATCAGAGCGGGGCGAGCGAGGAGGCGCCTAAAGCCCGTAAGGACCCCACAGGGACGTCTCGCGGAGAAAACAGCCGGACGCAAAACAGCCCCGCCGGAGCTCCGCCCCCGCCGCCTCCTTCCAGGAAGCCGGCCGCCGCCACCATCTCAGAGAGCGACCTGTCAGGTAGCAGCTGACATTCACACACACACACACACTGCACCACGCACACTCTCACACGAGGTGCACTCTCATGGCTGCATATCAGTGTAGTTATTGTTTTCTGTCTCGAGCAGAACCAAACTTTGCTTCTGACCGTGATTCAGCAGCATGCCAGACGTCTGTCATAAACCTTCCACTTTTAACTGAGTGTGTGTGCACGCGCTTGCATGTGTGTATGTATGTGTGTTTAGGCCTGGGAGTAGCGGCCGAGCAGTTGAACCAGACAGAGATGGCCGTGCTGCTGAACCTGCTCCAGGGCCAGACCGACCTCAACCTGCCCCAAGTGGCGCAGCTCCTCAATGTGGCCAACCTAGAGACACTCAGCCAGTCGCTCGCCGCCCTCACCGAGGCCTCTGACCACCAGGGGGCGACAGAGGACCAGGCCCAGCCCGCCGCCAGGTCCCAGCCCCCGGAGCCGCCTCCCGAAACCCTGGAGCCCTCGCCGCCGAGCGGAGACCCGCCCCTCAGCCAGGACGACCAGGCAAACTTGCTGGCCCTCATTTTGGGCCACATCATCAAACCGCAGGCTGAGGCGGCGGAACAAGGCGACGAGAGCAATGGCGTCCAGTCAGAGGAGGCACTAATGCGCGGTTCTGCTGCCTCTACGACTGACCGCAAGGGCAAGTCTGGGTTTAGTATCTAAGGGCTCAAACAGTGTGTGTGTGAGGGGGGTCACCGGGGGTCACCAGGTCAGGTGGGAGTTGAACAAAGGGGTAAGGAAAGAGTTTTTTTGTGACTCTATATTGTTCTATAACATTAAGTTTAGGGCACCCTGAAGAAACGAACAGGATGGGCTGATAGGAATGTTTGCTACTCCCTCCTCCCCTTCATCCCTGACATTCCTAAAATGCATCCTCCTCCCTCCTCCTCTTCGTCAATGCCTCGCACAGCAGCGAAAAAATGCGCAACGCTCAAGATGTCCGCCACGCAACCTCGGTAACCAGGAAAGGGTTCGGCGCACGCGGACGTCTCCACCGGTGTCACGCATAAGTCAGAAGGAAGTGTAGTATTTTTAATTTAGAGTGGAAAAAACAAAGGTTCACACTGTACTCTTCACCTCCACGTATCCCTCCTTCCTCTCCTTCCTTCCTTCCTTTCTTTCCTCAGTCCTCGTTTCTGTGCCTGTCCATCTCCACCACGTGTTCTTCCCTCCATCTCATTATAAAGTTCCTTGGATCTCCACAGGACTCGATGTTGCTCTAACAGTCTGTAATGTGTCGGCCTTTTTATGAAGAACCTCAATAAATTATCATGTGAAAATAAATGTTTGAATCTTTAGACCTCACCTGCATGTCTTTCTTTTAACTTTTGGTTTATCACACATTTTCTTTTTTGTTTTGTGTTTTGTTTGGAACTGTTCCCTCTGGATCTGACATTAGGTGATGACTGTGAGGAGTAAAGGGAATAAAGCGAGGCACTGGGACGCTCGCAGCCTCTCAACACTTTGATACTTTAAAGTTAAAGCACTGGTACATAAGTCACCTCCTGTCTCCATCCAGCTCCACGTGTCTGTCCCGGTGTCTCTGTCCCCCCCCACCTCCTCCCTGGTGTGTGTCCCTGCTCTCTCTCCTGTTGGTTTTTTATGAGATACTGGCGCCAAAAACCAAATCCAGCTCAACCTGTTGTGTACATTTGAAGTGTTTACATTTATAAACTACTTGAATTTGCTGTGTAAAATAAACAGTTGTTTGACTGAAACGAGGCAAATGATGGACAGGACTTCCCCCAACTGTAACGGTTTACTGTGTGAGGCGTTTTACCTGAAGGTGATGCTGAGGCTCTGCTCACTGTGCTGCAGCTGCAAAGCATGCTGGGTCCTGTAGACTTAGTCCTCACCCGGGCTGTCTAATGTTTTACTATATCAGTTTAAATTGAACCATTTTTTACATTTGGATCGAATGTGCCCCCTCTAGTGGTGAAGGAAGGAATGTTGCCTTTGCCCATCTGGCGCGTTTGACCTGCACTTCACCTGCACATCCATGTAGACTCTGCTTTAGCTTTACAAACATGTGAATGTGATTTAAAGTTCAGTAGCATAGATAAACATTTTAGCAGTGAGATGCTCCAGTTAGTATTTGTGCCATAACATGTAACACTGTCCTCTGTTTGGCCTCCTCAGATGGTGCCGTGCCAAAGAGGAAACAGCTTGGGTCCAAGCAGCTCCCTCCATCTGGCGAGCAGCGTCCACCCTCTCCACCCGGCCCGCCTCCGTCAGCGCTCCTCCTTGGAAACGCTCCGCAGGGGGCCTCTGAGCAGGACATCAGCCCCACGGTGGCGGCGGCCTTGCTGCAGCTCATCTCCCAGCAGGACTCTGAGGCCAAGGCCCCCCAACGCAGCAAGAACGCCTCTCCGGCTTCAGACGCCCCGGCCCGTCCTCAGCCCCCTCTGCCCTGGGCTGCTGACTCGTCTCCTAAACCTTCGGCTGCAGCCGAGGCCCCAGCAGGACTGGTGACTGCTGCTTCTGCCACCGCAGCACAATTCCCTAAAGACCAGGACCTCCGCTTTTCCCACGGAGCCGCCCGCTGACCTCGAAGCCCCTGCGTGAGACGGGACCCCGGTTATCAGGGGGGTGACGGCAGACGAAGAAGACGGAAGAGGGGGACACCTGCAGGTTATGACTCGGTGGACCATCTCTCACACGCCCCAGACAAATTGCTTCTAAGTAGGTAGAGAATGTTGAATCAAAGATGTTGGTAAATGAATGTTACTCTGAGATGACCTGCGAGCGATCGGTGGGCCTGTTGGGGGCGTGGCCTGCTGGGGCCGTGGCCTGACCGACGTAACGCTACCGCCGCCACCTGCTGCCCCTCGCTCCTTCCTGTCCAGAGGGTCCTGACCTGAACGAGGTGGAGTGCCACACATGAAGTGTAATCAGCTGTGATCTTCTTTCTTTGTTTTCTTTTTCCTCAAGTCAATGATTGTCATGTTTACTGCAGTGGCCATTATGACAAGATTATCAGTGTGATGGAGAACCTGAGGGAGTCGTTGTCCTCCACTGTGATGTATTTGTGTCTGTGACACTGCACATGAAGATTAGCTGAAGCACTGGTTAAAGCGCATGGTTCGACGCTGAGACTGAGACGAGGCTGCTGATGATGACATAATGTAGGGCCGTGTGTTTCCTCATGAAGCCTGCTGGCTCCCGCTCCAAGCTTTGTGCCTCCTTTGACCCTCCAGCGACCCCTGACTGAATGATCATGGCCTAAAGGGGAAGTGTGGCTTAGGTTTCTGCTTTGGATAAAACACAAGAACTGTAGTTGATCCTGTTTGTAACTGAATGCTGCTCCTTATTCTTCAGTCATCAGCCCACCTTAATAACTGTACTCCTGCTCAGCTGTGAACTCCCCTCCTTTACTCGCACCTGAACCTCTGTAGTACTGATCTGAAGCCTGCAACGCTCACGATCCCGTCTCAGACGCCGATAAACCCACCGGTCATAGCGGCCGGCTTCATAACTCCCGCACTATTCTACTAGTTAAAGCATAAATTGACACACACACACACACAAACGCACACACACCTCTACGGCTTTTCCTGGTGGGCTGTGAAAGCCTGATCTTGCCCCTCGTCTCCCTGCCAAGTTGTGCAGAAAAAAGCTTTTTGTGTAGTTATTTTCTACATAAAGGATAAGACACATGCTTATGAAATAATGGTCCATGATTCTGTTCCCATTTTTTGCTTTTTGAAGGAGAGAGAGAGATAGGAGAGAGGAGCTTCATGTGTCTGTAAAAAAGAAAAAAATATTTTGTAATATGTGTTTTCTTGGTTTATTAAAGGCAGTCATGCGACCAGCTCAACTGTCTTTATGTTTCTGTGATCGGCCACTAGATGGCAGGCTTTCACTCACGTCGTCATACAGAAAGTCCTCACGGTCGTGCCGCCAATAATACCGGATCAAAGTTGAGATCTGCGGCGTTGGCGAGGCCGCGGCGTTCCTCCTCCTCGCTTCCTTCACTGCAAACTCACGTCGGCTGGTTTTCATTCTGCGACACACCGAGAGGAAAGTCAATCTTTGTAGCGAACAGGAGAAGCGTCTCTGATGTGACCTTGTTGAGGGAAAGTGAGCATGTTTGCACGTGTAACGAAGCCTGTTCTCCTTTTCTCCTTGTAAAGACTCAAAGCTCTGTGCGTATTGAAGCGCCTTACAGAACGCAATGTACACAGTATAGTAAGATCTAAAGCAGTGGTTCTCAAACTGTGGCACCGGGGTCATCAGTAGTACTTGAACTAATTGTGCGAGAGGCGCCTTTTCCGCCAATCTGTCTGTATCCCAGCTTGTTGTTTTGGTAGGCGCTTCAGCCGCACTGTAGGTTGAGACGTGCGGCCCGATACGTGTGTGTGTTATACGAGTGTGACCTTGTCAGACGGCGATGTGAAGCACTCCCTTTGCATCAATCTTATTTATGATGTGTGTTGGTTACTTCATCGCCATGCAGCCCTTGGGTTGATCTCTTTATGAAGATCTTGACAAGCAGACAAGGATCATAAACCGTGGATTGGCCCGAGACAGAAGCCTGCGAGCTTCGTGCAGTCTGGCTGCGTGTGTGTGTGTGCGCCAAGATTGGCCTCATGCATACCCAGACCAGCTCCTCACTTGGCAGCCTTACAGAGCCGCTTACCCCCCTGGCCCAGCAAGCAGCTGAGCCTCTGGGTGAGAGATCCTTTTAGAGTGGAGGCGGTGGGAGGCTCACCTGCCCTCTAGCACAGAACCCAGTGTGAGTGAGATGAGACGGCACTGTGTGTGTGTGTGTGTGTGTGTGTGTGTGTGTGTGTGTGTGTGTGTGTGTGTGTGTGTGTGTGTGTGTGTGTGTGTGTGTGTGTGTGTGTGTGTGTGTGTGTGTGTGTGTGTGTGTGTGTGTGTGTGTGTGTGTGTGTGTGTGTGTCCGTCTGATGCTTTCGCCCGTCGGGACTCCAAATAATGGTGAATGTGCCCGCAGGGAGTTTCCACAGGAGAAGTACTGGGCAGTGCCAAGTCACAGAGACCAGACGAATAAATCAGGGCTGAGGAGTGAAGAGAGGGAGGCGCACGAGGCGGCGCCATCAATCAGAACGCCACCTTATGGGGAAGCGCCCATAAACGTGCCACGCTGCCAGGCGGAGGCACGCGCTCGCCATGGCACAGGCAGGCAGGCAGGCGGCGGCGGCAGCCAGGAGGAGACTCCATTTTGAATGCTTCACTATCGGGCACGTCGGGAACAAAAGTGCCTTGATTGACAGTTTATTTTAGTCCCTCTGTACAAATGTGAATTCAGATCTATTTTCCGTCTTTGTTCTTGGGCAGCGTTCAAGCTTTAAAGCTATTTCAGTGAGGTGATTTAGGAACGCTGTCGTGCTCAACAGTTTTTCTGAGGATGCTGCTATTTGTTTGTAACAAAGCCACAGTCTGGATCTTCAGTCTGCCGCTTGAACAACGTCGCCCCGTAACATGAAGTCGCTGTGAGAATGTGGTGCGGATATTCTATTTAAAACTCTCTTAAATCAGTGAGGACTGGGTCAATACTCCTGCTTAATTGAACTTACAATGTCAGATTCAGGGTCCAGGCCTCCATAGAGTCCAGAGTCTGCAGGGTCGGCGCCGAGGCTCAAACCTGCGTCGCCGATGCTTTCCACCATCATTTCTCATCTTGCCACAGGAAACAATGGCAGAAACGTGTGTGTGTGTGTGTGTGTGTGTGTGTGTGTGTGTGTGTGTGTGTGTGTGTGTGTGTGTGTGTGTGTGTGTGTGTGTGTGTGTGTGTGTGTGTGTGTGTGTGTGTGTGTGTGTGTGTGTGGCTACATTTTAATTTGGCACCAAAACTCGCTCATGATGCAAGAAGAAGAAACAAGCTTAGAAGCAGCTAAAAAAATAGAGAAGATTGATGGACAAAAGGAAGCAGAGAAGGAAGCTTGAGCAGCTCCGGAGGAACGAAGGGAAGGAAACGCTTGGGTTTATTTCCAGGTTTTTACTTCCAAACCTTTGAGCGGATGACACTGTGCTGTATTTGCGAGTTTTAAGCAGCGCCTGGTTATCTGTCCTGCCTCTCATAAGTGCAGCCAGTGTGAAATGTGAGCGGTGAAGGCTTCTCCTCCTCCTCACTTAACTGCAGCTGAAGTACCAAATAAATCCACTCTTCCTCCTTTTTTTTAATCAATTTGACTGCTCGCTGTAGTAAATTCATACATTCAATAAAAAATCAAATAGGAAAATTCCTTCATTAATTCTACATCCTTCTTAACGTGTGTGTGTGTGTGTGTGTGTGTGTGTGTGTGTGTGTGTGTGTGTGTGTGTGTGTGTGTGTGTGTGTGTGTGTGTGTGTGTGTGTGTGTGTGTGTGTGTGTGTGTGTGTGTGTGTCTGTGTGTGTGTGTGTGTGTGTGTGTCTGTTTGTGTGTGTGTGTGTGTGTCTCTTTCATAAATCTGGGCCACCGTTGTCTCTCAGAGGTTTGATGTTGAGTTTGATGACTGAAGCTGTTTGATCAGTAACTACATGTAAACTCAGCAAGGGGAGACGGGGACCCCCACAGTCCCCTCACGCACGCACGCACGCACACACACACACACACACACACACACACACACACACACACACACACACACACACACACACACACACACACACACACACACACACACACACACACACACACTTGTGTTGCAATCAGTGTAAAATGATACATGGACACCTCTCAAAGCAAACCCAGTCAGTGTTAGTCAGTGATATTTACGTCGCGTCTCCATTATTGTCACGTCACTTCTCAACGCAGCAAATCGTCAATCATGAATGCAACTCGGGCAGTGAGAGAAATATTGCTGATGCTTCTTTGTCTTCTATCAAACCAAATTTAATGTCAGTCATTTGGTTTACGGCGACATTTTTATTTATGTGATATTTCACAAACTGATTGACTTTATCCCGGCTGTGATATACGCTTTAGCTTTACCGCAGCAACAGTGTCGCTTTATTGACGACCATAACGCCGTCTGCATCTCTGCTGGCTTCATCCTTCAGTGGGAAGCTGCTGCCACGTGCTCGTTTACGCCTCCATCACGCAGTGGCGACGCCCCACTGAGAGTTTGATCCGGATGTCAGATCTGCCAGATCATGCAGATATGCACGTCGTCAATAATCAATTATCAATAAAGGGGAAGAACGAGCTTGAACGGGACAAACGGACAGCAAAGTTATCGTGATGCTATCTGACCCTTTGTTGTTGTTTTGTTCTCTTGAGAGACGCATCACTTTCTCTGCATGATGCTGCACTTTTGTGTACTTTTCAAAGGTCTCCGCATCTAATTACAAATTCAAAGAGCTTCACAGGCTGCTTCTGCGTGTGTGTGTGGACTGCCGCTTTAAGGGCACAGGGGCTGCTGGGAAAGCATTCAGTGAGGGGGGTGGGGGGTGTTGAGAAGGCTGGGTGGGTGGTGAAAGGGGGGGGGGGGTGGACGGGCCCTGCAGGACCATTTGTGCTGAAGCTCATTTGCGCAGCGACACTTAATTGGCTACAACAATTAATTAATGTGTTGGAAAGTTGGCACAAAAAGTTCATTTAAGAGGGTTTTAATAAGCAATTAGAGGAAAAGCAGCGAAGAGGGGGAATTACTGGAGAGGAAAGAGAAAAGCAAGAGATGGAGTGAACGTCTGGCCACTCACACACACACACACACACACACACACACACACACACACACACACACACACACACACACACACACACACACACACACACCACTGTGTCATGGCCGCAGTGCTTTGTCTCTCTCACTGACCCTTCAGATGTTGAAGAGGCGCTGGGTGATAAGGCGGGCGTGATGATGTCATGACGCGGCTCTGCGGGCCCCTGGCTGCTCCCTGTGAGGGGGCTCCAGACCCCCGGTGGCCCCTCGTCTCCTCGTCCTCTCGTCCCCTCCCCTTTCCTTTCCTCCACCTCTTGTCTCCGCGCCCAGTGTAAAATATCGCATGACTAATGAGCGGAGCAGGTTGGAATCCTGGGGAAGATGTCCTTGGAAGACGAATGCATTTTCAGCAGAATAATTAACTTAATTAACAAATTCACATGCATATTCATCAGCCTATTAATGTCTGCGCCGCGCTGCTTGATGAGCAATGCAATAATAACCGTTTCATTTGCATATTCGCGTTCGCACTCGCACCCTTCTCCAAATAATTAAAACCCCCCAAAAAAGAGAGACACCAGAAGAAGAGGAGGAAGAGGAAGCAGTCACTCCTACTCACGCTGTGTCACCCCTCTTCTTCTTCGTCGTCTTCTTCTTCTGCGGTGTTTTTTACCTGCAGCAACATGGTCGCCATTCCGCCTTTGCTAGTTCAACTCCACACAGCCAAATGAGATTGGAAGTCTTTGACGCACTCTTCCTCTAGATTCCCCCCTTCCTCTTCCTCTCTGGGTGCCGCACATGCCGTCTCTCCTCTTCCTGTGTGCCCCTCTCTCTCTCTCTCTCTCACTCTCTCTCTCTCTCTATGTTATTTATTCATCCCTATCAGACGCCTTTAATTTATTTATTTCTCTCTTTTTGAAGTTTGCTTCGTCTGCCTGTCAGTGCATGTTTTGCCGAGAGAGGGACTGTATGTGTGTGTTTGTGTGTGTGTGTGTGTGTGTGAGCACCGCTGACAGTTATTATGTGGAGCTGGTTTGAAATGAGAGTCGCAGCCAGGAGGGACTGAAATAAGCAAATAAACGTGGAATGTTCGCGTCCTTTTGCTTCCTTGAATTCTGTTTGTTTTAAGGGCTTATATGTTTGTGTGTGTGTGTGTTTGCATTCTGTGTGTTTGTGTGTTTCCTGGGAGGCTGTAAGCATCACAGTCTTTCATCATCTGCGTGTGTATTTGTGTTTATTTCTTTGAACTGAACTTGTACTGTGTCACTGGTGTCTCTTGTTTGTGTCTCGTGTTTGTCTTTCAGAGTTCCTCGCCAATATTTCAGATGACAGTGATGTGTGTGTGTGTGTGTTGGTGTGTGCGTGCGTTTAAGACTGGACGTCGGGCGACTGAGTGTCTTTCATTGCTTATTTGGAGGTGCACTGATGCAAAAGCTTGTGTGTGTGTGTGTGTGTGTGTGCTGCCAGCTTGTGTTCACACAGCAGCAGTTTGCGGAACGAGAATTAAAAGTAGGGAGAGATGCCAAGTGAGTCCCTGGAGACAGATAGAGGGGACAGAGAGAGAAGAAAGAGGAAATAAAAAGGATTTCTCACACACACACACACACACACACACACACACACACACACACACACACACACACACACACACACACACACACAAAGAAACCGAGATGAGTAGCCTGTTATACAAAACCTACAAAACCCTTCACACACAATACAACAATCAGTGAGGCCTTTTGTCCTGGCTATTGATAACACACACACACTCTGAGCTCGATCTCTCTCTCTCTCTCTCTCTAGTCTCTATCTCTCTTCCTCTCTCCCTCTCCCCCCCCTCCCCCCCCCCCTCTCTCTCTCGTCTCTATCTCTCTTCCTCTCTCCCTCTCCCTTCCCTCTCCTCTCTCTCTCTCTCTCTCTCTCTCTCTCTCTCTCTCTCTCTCTCTCTCTCTCTCTCTCTCCCCCCTCCCGCTCTCCCCCCTCCCGCTCTCCCCCGCTCTCTCTCCCTCTCAGCCTGGTGACACCCTGTGTGCAGTGTGACACCGAGCTGTCACCTCCCACTCCCTGCATCGCACCTCTGCCCCCTGCTGGGCCAACCCCGTCACAGCACCCAGACACCCAGCCGGCCTCTCCTCCTCCGCTGCCACTTTACATTCTCTCACTCACTCGCTCCAACTTTTCACGCGCACTCGTCTCACTGCAACAACTTCATCAAACGCAGTTAAGGTGGAATTTCGAAATTTTGTCCAATTAAGACTTAGATTGGATGGTAAATAAACAGATTTTGCCTAATTTCTCCAAAATAAGGCCAAGAAAGGTTCACATCTATGTCCTGCCAAAGTGCCATTGAGCCCTGGGAATTTAACTACCAACCAGCTTATTGGTAAGTTTTGACATGAACTTTGTTTCCCTCCACATTTTGACTCAATATTATACTGAAATAAGCCGAAATGAGCAGAAAGTGAATTTGAAGGTTTACTGGCTGACACAGGATTTGAAAAGGCCAATAACAATATCAATAATTGACAGTTCCCATAAAGATAACCACACTTTTTGGCAAAGATATAGATTGAGGCATATGGTCGTCTCTTAAGGTTTATTTACAAAGATGATGGGAAGTTAAACCATTAGATTAAACACAAAAATATCACAGAAATTACAAAATTGGCTCATTCTTAATATGCAAATACAATCAGGATCAATATTCTAATCATATTTCTCCCTGTTTGATTTATCAGATAAGTCCCGATTCTGCATGTCCACATTTTTGAATAGAATAGAAAGACATGATCCTTTCGACTCTTCAGCTTTTGTTTATTGATCGCTTTCTGTCTGGACTTGATCTACGCTGTAACACCAGGTGACATCTGCTGCTCTCTTTCCAGGCATCGTCACTTCTTCTGTGTCCCTGCGCTTGTTTTCATACTTGGAGGCATCAACCGGCCGTCTGAGAGAGACACTGGAGGTGAGTCTGTGTGTGTGTGTGTGTGTGTGTGTGTGTGTGTGTGTGTGTGTGTGTGTGTGTCCGGCCAGGCAGGACAGTGGAGAGAGGGGACAGAGCGATTGAGATATAGAGCATTAGTTGGTGTCAGGAGTAAATTAGAGGCCAGATCTGTTTTCTAATCAGAGCACAAGCACCGTGTTAGAGGAATTAGGGCGACAGCTGCTGGGAGCTTTTTATTCCTCTCTCTCTCTCTCTCTCTCTCTCTCTCAGCCAGAGACAGGCAGACCCCAGCTCAGGGACCACCTCTTTACCACAGCCACCTGTCAACACCGGGGTGTGTGTGCGCCTGTGTGTATGTGTTTGTGTGTGTGAGAGAACGCATGTGGGGGAGGGACACACACACACACACACACACACACACACACACACACACACACACGCACATATAATGCTGCCATGCAAGCCGTGTACACATGCTTGCACACAGACACACACACACACACACACGTGCCGTCTGGTGCGCTGACCTCCCTCCATCTCTGAAATTAATGACAGTGCAGGTTCTGCGTGCGTGCAGCCGTTAGTGGTGTGTTTGTGTTTTCCGGCGTGTGTGTGTTACGAGGTCGCAAATGTGGGTAAGGTGGAGCGGCGGGAGCGGCCTAGCATAGTTCTGTTTACTATCAATCTCCGTTTGAACCTGAACGCCACACGGAGCCATCAGGGGAAGATTTTGACATACAGTAATGTTGGTTGAATGATAGAGAGGAGGAACACAAGAGGAAATGACACATTTACACAAAAGCAAGAAAGTGAACCTCTCAAAAAGCGACTAAGTCAAAACATCCACCATTTCTGTTCATTAGTGAATATTGGAAGTGATGATAAAAGGCTCTGACTGCTGATTCTAAGCATGATTGATGATGCCGGCGGTGCATAAATGAAGGTGGCGAGCTTGTTGGACTGGTTTGTTTGGCGGCACAGAGCGCTCTGGTGGGCCGGGCTGTGGGAGGGTGAGAGGTGTGGGAGGTGGCGTCGAGATTCACACCGTGTCACGCGCTCGCCTCAGATGTGTCACCTCCTCCTTCTCAAGCCGTCCAACGCTGTGAGCTTTCAGAGCGTCTCTCAGGTAACCGAGTGACGAAGACGCGAGGACCAAGTTCCCGTCGTACTTGCACAGTGTCGGTGAATGTCGGCAGTTCATTTCCTCTGAAACCAAATTGACCTTTTTTTTTCCTCTTGTTTGAGGTCACTAGGCAGCTTTTCTGCTCTGCTTCGTCTTCCCCTGAGGCGTGATGAAGGCTTCTTTCCGGTCCCTTCACGTGTTCCAAGCCCAAAAAGCCTCTCTGTCCTCTACTGGTTCCTCTTCCTCCCTCCCTCCTCACCTTCACACTCTTCAGCTTCTTTATTCAATCACTCAGATTCTTCTTCCTCTCTCCCTTCTCTCTCTCTTCTCAATTTTGAGGTTCAAAGGTAATCAACGTAAATCATCACAATATATCCGTGCATTTAAATTCCCCATTCCTACTCGTGCCATAACCTTCACCGCCACCATGACATCAGCAGACCGCTCACCCGCCCGACGCCACACACGCCTGCCATCTGCCCGGCCCAACCCCCTGATTCACGGGTGAATAGAGGAGCGTTCCTTCTCCGGCGTGCCAGTGGCCATCGAGAGCGACACCGAAACTGCAGACAAACCAAGTCCCCGGTGAGGACGGAGAGAGAGAGAGCGCGCTGACGAGCTTCCCTGAGGCGATTTCTGACAGTTGGTGCAAAAATACTCGGGTTGTGTTTGGTCAGCTGTCCTTGTGTGTGACCTCAGAGGATCCCGCAGGTGAAGAAGTCGAGTGTGTCGGTCCTGGGCTGCCGCGGCTACATCCAAAATCTTGAAAACAACGCTGGAGGCAGCTTATGGTGGAGGAAAGAGCAGCCATTATTCCTGCAGTCTGCACGCCAACTGCACCACCTCTGAACTCTGGAGGCATCATGGGGCAAGATGATGATGATGATGATGATGATGATGTTGAACAACAAAAACTCATTTAAAACATTTTACCCTGACCTTTGACCTCCCCCATCATAAGGAACACCTGGCAAGTGATCATGGCTTGTAAGCAGTTTCATGATCGTGACAAAGTTGAACCGCAAACTAACTCTGATATCAACAAACCTGAGATAAATAAGAACTTTGAGGTATTTAAACAAACTGAAAATGGCAGCAAAGATAAAAAGTGTTGCGTTTTTATATTCCTGTTTGTAAAAGATTCAGGTTTTAGTACCTTTATGCTCTTTTTTTAATTTCATTTTTTAATTTTCCTGCATCATAAAAATCTGACAAGAATATAACTTTCCTCTTATTTTCCCACATTAACAGTCTGAACTCAGTTTTACCGTGGCACTTAGACGCTGTTTGTCACTTCATAAAATAACAATACGTGTGATTGGCTGTCGTGCGAGTCGTGTCGCGCCGCACGTTTCCCCCTCAAACTTCCATTTCGGCGACAGTCTAGCGACACGGTGGGCTAATTTGCTATTGGCTGAAGTCTAATAGGGAAACACATGCACATACTCATACACACACACACACACACACACACACACACACACACACACACACACACCTCTCACTCTTGCACATCCCACACATGTGCGCCGCCACACAGTGTCATAAATAGACAGACAGTGCCAATCTGAGGCCTGGACGCGCGCCAGCTCTGCAGCAGCTCAGTAGTTAAATTATTAACACCAACCGGGAGAGAGACAAAGAGAGGAGGGGAGAGGAGAAGAAGGGAGGAGAGAGGAGAGGAGAAGGAGGGGAAGAGAGGGAGGAAGAAGGGAGGAGAGGAGTAGAAGAGAGGAGAACAGTAGAGCAGAGCAGAGGAGGGAAGGGGAGAGGAGGTGAGAAAAGGAGAGTAGAGGAGAGGCCGATCCGGGCGAGGGAGAGGAGAAGAGAGAGAGGAAGTCCACGAACAAACTTATTTAAACCGTTTAAACAAGAAAAAGACTTTCGGATAAATATATGTGTGTGTGTGTGTGTGTGTGTGAGGGGAGGTAGTCAGGTGGATGCTGAGGTTTTCATGGATGGCTGTGGAATACTAAGTGTGTGTGTGTGTTGGTGTGTGTATTTAGCGGTGCGAGGGGAGGGGAAGAGAGATGGAGGGAGATCAGGGATGTTGGTTCTGATCCAGAGAGTTAATGTTGCGCTCATTGATGGATAGAGTGCCAACAACCAGGCTCCATACCCACACAAGATGGATGGTCTCTCTCTCTCTCTCTCTCTCTCTCTCTCTCTCTCTCTCTCTCTCTCTCTCTCTCTCTCTCTCTCTCTCTCTCTCTCTCTCTCTCTCTCTCTCTCTCTCTCTCTCTCTCAGCTAAACGGTGATCAGAGCGCTCTGCCACGAAGCCGTCACATCCCCAGCAGCGGCACGTGTGCGTCTCCTCAGAGGTTTTAACGCTCGCCGTCATGTCAGCCGCCCCGAGTGTCTTTGTCTTTGGTAAAAAAGAGAGAGAGAGAGAGAGAGACATGGCCACACCTACAGATAGGTACAGATTTGGGCCTTAAACAGGAAAGAACGTGTGTGTGTGTGTGTGTGTGTGTGAGAGAACAAATGAGACCCACTGTATGTGAGCATGTACATCATCAGAAACTGAAGCAAAACAAAAAAAGTTCAGACTGTGTGTGTGTGTGTAAGTGAAAATGCATGTTCAGCAAGAAAGCAGAGAGGAGGCAGTTGTTCCATGTGTCTCAGTGTGTTTATAGTTTGTGCACTGGCGTGCGTGCATGTGTGTGTTGTATTTATTTACATGCTGAACTGAAAGCTTGACTACTTTGTCTGCGTGCCCCCCACCACCTCCACACACACACACACACACACACACACACACACACACACACACACACACACACACACACACACTTACTTCCCCTCGCTTCCTCCTTTCTGGCGGGGGCATCGGGGGGTGAAGTGATCTGTGCGAAAGCCTCCTGTTCTATGCGCCGCGCGGCTGAGGCAGAGGGGGATTGTGGGTAGCTGCTGTCTGCAGGGGTAAGGGGGGGGCGGCGGGGAGCGGGGAGGTAGGGGGGGGTTGGGGTGGAGGGGGTGGATGGGTTGCCGGGGCGGGCGGCAGCAGATGGCGTGCCACACTGTGAGGGCCGTCGGCTGGCATCCAGAGGAGGAGGAGGAGGAGGGAGGGAGGAGGGGGGAGGAGGGGGGTAGAGTTGGGAAGGGGTGGGTGGTGTGTGTGTGTGTGTGTGTGTGTGTATGGGGTGGGGGGGTAAAGGGGGCACGGGGATTGGAGGGGCACTGCTCCCAAAGTGCCAGCAGGCATCAAGAGAGAGACAGAGAGAGAGAGAGGGAGACAGATAGAGAGAGAGAGAGACAGATAGATAGAGAGACAGAGAGAGAGAGAGAGACAGAGGTGAGGGGCTTTGGTGTGAGACAGGCAGGCTGGCAGACAGACAGACAGGCAGGCTGGAGGGAGCCCACAGACTCTGAGATTAGAGCTTAATCGCGGTTTGGGAGCAGGATTTTGCTGCTAATTGCGTCCACTGAACACGAACCAAAACGACAGATTTGTCTTTGAACCCTAATTCACCAGTGACCTTTGACCTTCTCCACTTCCATACAGTGCGGCTGGCTGGAGGGGGGGCTGGTGGTTCCGCACCGAGGGAGGTGGGGCAGGACTTGGCCAGGCAGAGGTCCTCGGCTGGCATATTGCTGTCTGAGGACGGCTCAGTGATGTGGCGTGATGCTGGCGTGTGGAGGCCATGAGGTTGGCATATGCGGCGTGACGAGCTGACACGGGGTCGCCTCTGAAGTGACACGGGTTTGGCACGGCGAGCGGCGGGTGTGTGAGGGGTGCCGAGTCGGATTGCGGTCTTGAGGAAGAGGTCGTGCGGTTGAGCCTCACCTATCAGAGACGTCGACCTTTTGAACTGACGCTTCTGGATCTCGCAGGACTTTGAGCGCTGTTGTTCCACTACTGCAGAGCTCAGCTACGTTCCCTCAGCTTCTCGGTTCTTCGTTCTCTGGTAACCACGGCAGCCCAGGACCGACGCACCCGTTCTCTCTGGGCTCTCGGCCTCTGTGAAGCTCGTCGCTCACACATGGCAGCTAAATATTTCATATCAAGAATCGTCGTCATTCCGCATTCATGCTTGCACACGATGAAGCTCCACCTCGTCTTTCGCTGACTTCTTTGAATCTGTGCTACAAGGCAGGCAGGGCCGAATGCACTCAGGCATAAGCTAGGACCCACACACAAACACACACTCACACACACGCGCACACATGCTCAGGCCATTCAGGTTGACCT
>NW_027466841.1:1687500-1810000 GCF_046128005.1 Genypterus blacodes
TCAATCAAGTGACACAGTTTCATTTATTGTCGTTTTATTTTACCACACAGTTGGTTGAATACAAAGTTGAAAGACTTGAATTCTTATGAAAAAATGCTCAGCAACACATGGACCCCATCGTTTCATAGACTATTAACATTCATTACAAAAACAACACAATAAATACGTGCAATAATAATAATAATAATCATAATAATCATAATAATCATAATAATAATGTATTGAACAGTGCGAGTCGCAAATAAATAGGTAGAATTTAAACCAAAATTGATTTACAGAAACACAGTGCGATGACGTCATTAGAACAGTTACGTATGGAGAAAGAAGAATAAAGAATGAAAAAGTCATATTTCCTTCATTTATATCAGTTTTGTTTTTCAAATGTTAAAATATTTTGGCCAACCAGCCATTGTGTGTGTGTGTGTGTGTGTGTGTGTGCGTGTGTGTGGGCCTCGGTGCTTCGCTTTGCGCTCTGGTTTAGGTTTTGCATAGATGCGAAACTATTGATTATCTGGAGAGCAGATGACTATATAGCACTTTATTCTCTCAGGTCAGCATTTCTCCATCATCATCATTATCACCATCGTCATCATCATCATCATCATCTTCATCATCATTATCATCATCCCTTGTGTCCAAAAAATCACATCCACCCCAAATACAAGCGACTAAATGTGACTTGCATTAAATTGTTGTATATTTGACTTCCAATTCAGGAAACCACTGTCATGTTGTGTTGTAGCGATTGACTCCATAATTATGAAAATACATACAACCACTAATGCAAACACAAGTCCAAAAGGCATGGATATTTTCTCATTTTGACAATTTATACTCACAGTTTCTTATATTAATGCTTTATCCCTTCTATCGATCCCCATTGTTACAGATTTAAGCTCCTTTTATTGCCCCAAAACAGGAGTGTGTGGATCAAATACACGTGGATTGAAGTTCCACTGGCTGTGACAATCCAGCAAAAAGTCCTATGGAATGAATAAAACATAAGCACCAATAACAACAAGTGAAACATCTCTCAGAATGCCTCCATCCGGGCGGATAAGCGTGTCCAAGAATGTGCCATAGATCGATTGTAGATTGATTGATTGATTGGTTGATTGCAAGGTGACGCTCGATATGTGTCTGGTGTGTGTGTCGATTCAGTTGTGAAAGAACGCGTTGAGTTCGTCGTAGGCGGGGGCCCGTTCGTGGTGTAAGTGCATGTCGTGGTAAGGCAGGGCGGTCTCCGAGTGAATGCCGCTCCGGGCCCCCGAGGAGCCGAATACCAGGTTGTGCGCCCCGGCGGGTCTGGAGCCCGGCAGGCCGGAGTAATGCATAGAGTAGTGGTACCCCCCCTTCTCGGTGTCGGGGGACGCGGAGCCTTGATGCTTGAGGGAAAAGTTGCCGTTGATGCACAGGGGCGGACTGATTGGCCCCTCGTACTCGGGGCTGTTGTACTCCGGGGACCCGCTCCCGCCGTACACGGAGTCGTAGTTCGAGTAGCCGTGCGTCCGCAGCGGGTGATGCGAGTTCGAGCCCGGCGGACAGTGCGGGCTGGACAGGCGGGCGCACTGGTACGGGTAGGAGTGCATGGAGAAGGAGCTGGAGCCGTACCGGGCCCCGTCCGCGCACTGCTGCTCGGTGATGAAATTGCGGGAGTTGAGCTGCAGGCAACCGGCCACCAGGTTGGTGGTAGGCTGGGAGAGCCCCTTACACAGAGTCTGGACGTAGGACACCAGTTCCGGCCTTTTCCCGGAGCGCAGGATCTCCGACAGGGCCCAGATGTAGTTCTTGGCCAAGCGGAGAGTCTCGATTTTGGAGAGTTTTTGCGTTTTAGAGTAGCAGGGCACCACTTTACGCAGATTGTCGAGCGCAGAGTTCAGGTCGTGCATGCGGGTCCGCTCCCGGGCGTTGGCCTTGGTCCGGCGCACCTTGGAGCGCTCGACCCTGGCCTGGGTCATCTTGCGTTTCTTTGGCCCCCGTTTCTTGGGCCTGTCCCCCTCTGTGTCCTCCCCGTCTTCCTCTCCCTCCGGCTCGTCCTCCTCCTCGTCGTCCCCGGCGTGCTCCGAGTGAGTCTGGCTGTCTTCGTCCAGCTCCGAGGCCTCCATGTCGTCCTGGGGGTCCTCGGCTTTCATCTCCCCATCCTCGCCGTCGCTGTCGTCTGCCCAGCCGGAGTACTTCTGCACCTCAGGGAGCAGCGAGGGATCACTGAACAGCCGTGTCAACATGTTGGCTCTGGAGGGAGAAACGGGGAGAAAATGGAAAATGAGGCCTCACAGAAAAGCACACGAAGCGAAGAGATGTGAGATTTGAGATATTACTCGTTTGATTACTGTAGAATTCCGGGTGATAAAAAAAAAATTCAAGACAACAAAAACACAATTTAGAACAACACAAATCCAAATTAAGGATCATTCATTTAAGGATATGAGCGCTGAGGTTAATTAGATCAGATAAAAGCCCCTGACCCCTGATTCTTTACTAAATAAAAATTCTTCATCTTTAAAAAAAAAAAAAAGAAGGAAAAATTAACGAACTAAAATCATCCCTCCTCTGTGCAGATCAGCTCTGGGTTACAGCCAGACGGGACCCGTTTAATTCCCTGCTGTCATCCGTGTGCCCTGTCGCGTCCTCTCGCAGCGGGTCCCAGCGGCAGGGGCCACATTACAGGTCCCATGGGGGCCCCCACTTTCACTCCTCCTGACGCCCGTATACACTCCTGGCTGCATTCCAGCACTATTCATCCGCACGCACACCCTCACACACACACACACACACCTCTGCTCCCTGATCTAATTGATAGGCTGGATTGAGGCTCCGTTCGAAGAAGTCACGCTGGTTATTAAATTAGAGTTTAGAGACGAATACAAACTCAACAAAATGTCTCAAAGAGTAAATATGACGTCATAACCTGAGCCACAATAACAACGTTTATGCCTTAGATAACATTTTTGTATATTATAATAAAGGAATATCAGGTGCAATCGAGCTAAAATAATAATGATGATAATAATACAGTAATAATACAATAATAATAATAATAATTCGTTTAAGGTTCGTCATTGATAAATAACAATAAATAAACTCAATCGATCAGCCTACCAGTTGATTAGTATCTGTTGTCCCTTGGCCCTCAGAGAGCGAAATGCCACAGAGAGACGAGCTGATCTCTGACAGCTTCAATCAGCCTCCGCTCACCCCCCGCCCTCCCCTCCCTCCCTCCCCTCCCTCCAACATGTTTCCCTCCCAATCACTTCTACACAGACCCGCAGCCCTGCTCGGTGTACGGTGGGCCGCGATGGTTGGCTTCATTATCTCGGGGGGTTGCCGGGGGCGAAAATCTCGTTTTTAAATCTCAGGCTCAGGAGGTTTGATCAATTAGAAGGAAGGAACACAACCGCGTTTAATTAACAGAGCGTGCAGCCGACAGCAAATAGATTTCACAGGTAATTCACTATGCAAGAGTGCGTGATTCAGAGCACTTTGAGTGTGAGATCTGCCCGTGTATCTGCAGATGGAAGGCGCTTGTTTCCCTTTAGCCCTCGTTAAATATAAAAACACAACACGTCAAACACACACACACACAAAAAATCTATTTAGCTAAATGGTTCCACAGTAGCATCAGTGGAGGGAGTGACTGTATCAGCGTGTGTGTGTGTGTGTGTGTGTGGAGATTAATTGTTGGAGATAAAACTCAGCAAACACAGATAAATCACGCTGCACGCCGCCTGTCACCGTCTATGGCGCCGTCCCACCCTTTCATTTTACACCCAGACTGAACGTGCAAATCATCGACAAAATCATCAATAAATCTCCCATATTAAGAGGACTTGCTTGCCTGAGACGACTGGGCCGATTTCAGGATCGTTTCCACGGGAGATTCCCGCCACGCATTCTCCGGCTCTTTTGTCTCTGAGCGATTCCACGTCCAGACGCAGGAATCTCTACATCAAATTAGTGTCCGATCGGATCCGTTTAATACACGGGCCCGTTTGTGTCCCCACGCAGGACCGCGAACCATCCGAACTGAACCAAACCCACGAACCACGACGAGTGACTCCATACCTGATCTCATGTGTTTTTTTTTACAATCCACGCATGCAGGCAGATTTGGATGTTAAAAGTTGAAGGGCATGAAGAGAAAGAGAGTGATGGGGTGACAGGTAGAGAGAGACAGAGACAGAGAGAGAGAGAGAGGGAGAGAGCGAGAGAGCGAGAGAGCGAGAGAGATCAGCGATGTGTGAGAGCGAGTCCATACGGAAATCCAATTAATTGGCATACATGAGATGCCATCTACATCCATACATCTCCTATATTCCATATGTAACCTGGCTGTGTGTGCTCTTATAGACGCAGTAAACAGCCTGCATACCTCGCATTCTTACCAACATAAATCACAACGCTAAGAAGTCCCTGTATCAGCAATTAGACGCCCCCCACCCCCCTGACGCCCCCCCAAGTGAATTAAGATTATATAGATAACCGTGCCTCAGTTCACATTTTCAAAGTAAACACGGAGGAGGAAAATCGCACATAAAAGCGTCCGCGAACAGTAAAACAGTGAATGAACGTCCCTTTAATTTGATCGCGTCGCTATAACCGAAACACATTTTCTTGTTATTTTAATTTCCTATACAACTTACCTCGGCTCGCGCTCTTCTTCGCCTTCTTCTTCTCCTTTCTCTTCTTATTCTTCACAGTGGGTGGGAGAGATAAAATCACGCGCGTGACTTTCAGACCATCTTCAGGGAGCGAACCCACGCTCACCGTGTCCGCCGTGTCTGTGCGGAAGCGCGGCGTCTCCTCACCGGTGCTGATGCTGCTCTGCCGCTCAACACCTTCCAAGCCGGAGATCGAACGCGAGTCTTGCGTATATGTGTGTGTGTGTGTGTATGTGTGTGTGACTGTCTGAGAGTGTGTGTGAACGCGTGTATGGGTGTGTGCGTGTGGCAACCGTGAGCTACCGGGGACGGGGTTACATACCAGCTACGGCTGTGATGCCAGCGCCCATATGGCTGGCACGTCACCGGCAAGAGCCATCACATGAGAGCCCGGTGATTGACATGCGCCCGCATTCAGAGAGATCTGCCCTCCCGGGGGAAGAGAGAGAGAGAGAGAGAGGGAGGGGGAGAGAGAGAGAGAGTTAGAGTGAGAGTGAGAGAGAGAGAAGGAGTTGGTGGTGGAGGAGGAGGAGGAGGAGGAGGAGGGCCCCGCCATCTGTCACCGCGCTACCGCTCACACAGCCAGAAAAAAGGAGGAAAAAAAAACCGAAGAGAGGGAGAAAATAAAATGGTGGAACAACAAAACTCATCATTGTTGACCTGTGCTGCCGCTTCAAGGGACGCGGGATATTTCTAATTAAACATGAGCGTTTTCACACCCGCTTCCAAAACTCACCGCTCATTTTTATAATACAATTAAAAGCAGAGGTGCAGTAAAATAAGAATAAAAAAGGAATGAAACATCACAGCAAAGCCACAAGTCACCATAAGGGAAGTGAGGGAGAGAAGAGATAAAGAAACGTGTGATCAGGTCAGTGCACCTTCACCTCCACCTTCAGCTTCACCCACTGCAGGAGTGTGACTGTGATCACTCCTTAGGGTCACACACACACACACACACACACACACCACCTATAAGTCACACAATGCTGCAGGATGTCATAGTGGCATTACAACGACTTCCATCAAACAACCACCACTATAAAATCATGTGTACTTAAGCAATCAATTATACTTACTCCTCTTTAAAAATCCCTGATCTCATATATTCTGAAAGTACTTACAATTATGACTATTATAAATAAACATCACATTCCATCTTTACTAGTCTCTATTAAGCTAATGAAAGGTGCCGTAAACTGCTTTTTACGTGGGTTTACTCCCCGCCGCAGCCCCTGTTAGGAGGCAGGGTTGGGGTATAGGGGGATGGGGATGCATTATAAGTGCATTAAGGCCACGGAACAGAAGGCATATTGTTTATTTATTTACCTAATTGGATCAAATTATGCTGCAATGTATTCAGAGGAACGACAACCAAAACCAATGGTGATTTGTTCTGACTCTTGTGGGCAGAGCGACGGGCACGCGTGACCCACAAACACAGACAGAGGAAAGGTTTTCACGTCATGCGGGCTTCAGCTGAATGGTGTGTGTTTGTGTGTGTGGACCGGTGCTGACGTGGTTAAGTGTGAAGCTCAGATCTTTGCTGGTAGCACCGTGTCTGACTGTGTGCTCCTCAGGCTGCTGGTGTGGGTGCTGCTGCCGAGAGAAGGGGGCGCCTGCAGGGGTGCGCATCAGAGAGGGAAAGAGCCACATAGAGACACGGTGAGAGGAAGGGTGAGAGAGGGAGTGAGACCCAGGTGTGCAGGCCCACTAGGGAGGAATGACAAATGAGACAAGGGGGGGTGGGGAGGTGGGGGTGTAGCTGAGATGACGGGGAATCGGTGCTGGCAGAGGTGCCCGAGATTTAGGACGAGGCATGTTGGCACATCCGTGGCATTGATGCAAGACTATGAATTCCTCACCACCGCCGGCACCACACACACACGCGCGAGTCCTGGACCCTCTGCATTGTCTCCATCCCAGCTCGGAGATCTCTCTATTTAGCAGACATTAGTGGAGTTAATGTGGGAGAAATGAGCTTGATGACCACCAGGTCCAACTTGGCACGAGAAGACCCATCACAGGCTGAGGGAGCTGGGACCCGAGGCCGAGAAATAGCTGATGGAGACTCGTGGTGTCCTTGGGCTTGGGATCACCCCTACCTCTCCTCTACCTCCGCCACATCGGGACAGGAGGGTGGGTGAACATTTGGGAGGTGCGGGGTCACATCCGGGGTCACAAGTAGTGTGGCAGCTGTGGCTAGGGAGCCGTGATGCTGCACATTCACTAATGTGTCTCATCCCTTATGGGACGAGGGGATGGTAACCTGGCACTACCCCAAACCGTGGTGGGGAGGTTGTGTGTGTGTGTGTGTGTGTGTGTGCGGAGGGGATTTGGGGTGGGGTTGGTTGAGGAGGCAAGAGGGGCATCAAGCTTCGCTGCCAGCCAAATCGTTGCCCTATCCTACCTCAGCTGCACGGAGGAAGGGAGGATGCAGAGGCTGCGGCCATGGGGGGCTGATGCTTCTCAACAAGTCCCAAACAACCTTCAGGTCACCTTGCCAAAATAAATGCTAAATGTCAACAGCACGGCTTTAGCCAGCGACGGGCTCCAGGCGACTCCAATCAGGGAGGCTTTGATCTGATATTGAAATGCCGGAGGAGAGCTTGTTCAGAATTACGATATTTTAGAATGACTTTGCATCCTGTTTGTATGTGGATTAGTCTTAAGTACGGGCCACCTGCTGTGCTCTTTCAAAGGCTAAACACGTGCGGCAGAAATTCCAAATGGAAGTCCTTCCCCTTTAAGATATCAGAGTCTCCATCACTCTTCCTCTCTGTGGTGAAATGACACCCAATAGTCTCTCAAAGTCATCAAGCCACACCTCCGTACCTTTGTCATCTCCCCCCCCTCCCTCTCCTCACTCTGTCAGACAGGGTGTGTGTCTGTGTGTGTGTGTGTGCGTGTGTGTGGGGTGATGACCTGCACTTCGCTTGTCTTTCTGGAAGAATTACAAAGTTCCACTGGCATAAATATGAAATAAAAAAAAACACACACCCAAACCCTCATATACACACACACACTCACACACACACCCTTCCTTCCCTCCCTCCCTCCCCCCTCCCCTCTCCCCCCACCAGACTCCCGGACCCCATCTGCACTCTCCTCTCTCCAGCCCCCTAATTGCATATGCACAAATGCAAATGCCTATTAATTAATTACTTGACTAATTAGTGCAGTGGTATTTCAGAGCGATAAATCAAGTGGAGATGGGGCCGAGGACGGAGGGGCAGGAGGAGCATCCACAAGCAACCAAGCAGCACAGGGAGAGCTGTGAGGAGGAAGAGGAGGAGGAGGAGGAGGAAGAGGAGAAAGAGGAGGAAGAGGAGGCGGCGTTGAAAGAAAAGAAAAGAAAATGACAAAAAAATAATGGTGGGTGAAGAGCTGATGGGGTGACAGGGTGAGTGTGTCTGCGCGGGGGAGGGAGAGAGGAAGAGGAGGGAGGAAGAGAGCAGAGAGGCGATGAAATTTAGGTTGCATATGAAATATGACCTCTGCTCTGCCAACTGTGTTGTTCCCTGGCAGGCGGCCAAGCTCGCTTTCTCTCGCCACAGTTATCTTCACAAAGGAAAAAGCGTCGGCCGCGTACCAATTTGTCCTATTGATCCATATTTGTACCGTTATAGAGCAGAAGAGCAGCGGCTCAGTGAGCAGAGCGGCTGGCATCGTTTATCCTCTGATGTGATAATTGTGGCGTCTGCGATTTGGGGAGGTGAATGATTCTGGCGGTGAGCTGTGTATCCGTGTACAGTAGGTGTGTGTGAATATCTGTGTGTGTGCCTGTAGGTGTGCCAGGCCCCCACCACCACCACCCCCCTTGCCATATAGGTGCCCCTGGAGACTGAAATATTCATTCCTGTTTGCTTGCACAGACAGTGTGGTCCTAATTGCAGCATCAGAAAGCTCCACCTCTCTCTCTCTCTCTCTCTCTCTCTCTCTCTCTCTCTCTCTCTCTCTCTCTCTCTCCCCGTGGTTTGGCTGCGGCGGAAACAAACCTCATCTGGGAACAGAATGCCTGTGTAAGTATGCCTCTGTGTGTGTGTGTGTGTGTGTGTGTGTGTGTGTGTGTGTGTGTGTGTGTGTGTGTGTGTGTGTGTGTGTGTGTGTGTGTGTGACTGAGGTTTGGAACATTAGCATTTTTGCTCGCTCGCCCCTCTCACTCACTCTCTCCCTCATTCATAAAGTGTAATTCACACACACCGCACACATATTGTTTCATATCCAAGGCACTGTCAACCAAAATCCATTCACCTGATTTGTCTGCATATTGCACCTCGTGTGTGTGTGTGTTGGACATGATCCCTCCAAGTCTCAGTCACTGTGCCGGGTATCGATCTCCCTGTCAACATCTCTGTCTGTCCCTCTGTCGGTCTCTCTGTCCCGTCAGTCCACAGGGTGTATGTGTGTGTGTGTGTGTGTGTGTGGCTCTGGAGTTTTCCATCAGTTCCCGTGCCAACCCAACCCGCGCCCGGCCAAGCTGAACCATCTTGTGGGATTTTTGGCTTTTAATTATAGTAAGAGAGGATTAATTATGGCAGTGGAAACAAGGGGGCCATGCATTATTGATGCTATGAGTGAAGGGCTGGAGGGGGTAGAGGGTGCTAATTAAATCACTGCCCCACTGCCACGTCCTCCTCTGCCTCTGCCTCCACCATGTCTTCCACCTGCTACGTCTCAAACACCCCACCCCACCCACACACACCCACCCCCACACAAACACACATACATCATCACTCCCCACAAACACTCATGGAAGTCTGTCCTCATTTTCTGACGTCTACCTTTGTCTTCCCGTCAGCTGGTTTCCCCCCTCACAGCAGTTCTGCCCCAAATATCAGATTCTCCACCTTGTCCAGTCGTCTTTACGTCCTTGATTGGTGTTTACTTCCTTCCTCGTCTCTCCACTTCCTGCCTCATCACCTGCAGGGTTTCCACTTCTCTCTATCTTGATTTTTTTTTCATCATTTCCATACGTTCTAACTTTTGCTCTCATAATAAATGAGCATCTCACTTTCTGTTTCAACTTCCTCTCTCTTCACTCTTAACCCAGGCTGAGCTGTAGTGGAAGCCAAATGTAACCAAATACTGCCCTCTACTGGAATGTATCGATCACTGTCACTTAGTGACTCATTTTCCTTCAACCAGCTTCTAATGTACAGTATATGTGTGTATGCAAACAAGGGCAGACAGTGTGGATGTATAGTTTTGTTTGTTGGCTAGTTAAAAATAAACGGTCGTGAAGATTCTGTGATCAAGTTTCAGTCCTGATCTTTGTTGATTTCACACAATTTACTAAACTTTCTTGTAATCGTCTCAAAGCACTGAAGGTCCCTGTGGAAATAAGCACTTAAATCGGGATTAGATCTCAGTTCTCAACCATTAGTCCAACCTGTTTTCGTTCCACTCTGCTGAATTCACTTTGTCATTTGTGATTCAGTCCCACTTTCCCTCTCTCTCTCTCTCTCTCCCCCCCCCCCTTCTGCCCCAGCTGATTTCAGAGGGATTATCCCATCATGTGCTGTGTCACCCTTTTCCTAACACATTCCAGATGGATATTAGTTCCTTGGCATCTGATGATGAGTCTATAATCCTGTCTCTGTTTGTCCTTCTGTTCTTCTAAGGTAATTTTCATGCACGAGGTTCTGCACACAGTCTTGGGTACGTCTTCCTCTGGCATGCATAATTAAGGAAAACGTTCCTGTTTTTGATGATTTGACTCACAGACACACACACACACACACACACACACACACACACACACACACACACACACACACACAGACCCTGCATGGATGTGGGGAAAGTGAGCGTGTGACTCTGCTGCCTTGTAGTTACATCAGCACTACAGCAGATGGTGCATGTGTACAATTTATTGCAGCTCAATCCAACTGCTGCAAAACAGAGCTGAGATCAGCAGGGTCAAGGGTCACGTGAGTCCCTCAAACATATGCACACAGGTGAGCGGCGGGTTCAGGTGAGCCGCGCCTGATTGTTAAGCGTTATAAGCAGATGGAGGGTGGATGAGTGAGGAGTCAGCTCTGGTGCTGACAGACCAGCGATGCTTCTCTGTGCGCACGGCAGAATCACCAGGACACCTGCCACGACGGCACAAAGCCCCTCTGTGATCCTGATTAATGGAATATTTCACCTTTTACAGTGATTTTCTGTCCTTGAATGCCTCGTGCATGTATCGGCTTATTACCGGGCAGAGCACCTGGCAGGTGTAAGCGGGAATGAGAGGTGAAAGAGAGGATTTTTCAGATTATAGGTGTATATTCTATCTGTGCTTGTATCAGAGTGCAGGTCTGGTTTCTGTGCAGCAGGCCGGGGGTCTGAGGAGTCCAGTGAGGCTCTTTTTGTTGGCTCCGGCCCTCCTGACGGGCAAATGGAGTGCGACGCCCCTTTTAGGAGTGGATAGAGTTACACACTTTTCATCTGTCATTAGAGCCGAGCTGGATTGTTTCCAGTGCGTCTCCGGCCTGTGCTGCTTAGCCTGAACCTTGGAGTTCTCGGCCTGTAAGCGTGATTCGTGTAGGGGAGGTTTTTCTTCTGGTTCTTCTCAACGTGGTGATTTAACCAAATGCCAGAAAACAACAGAAACACAGAGAAGTGCCGTAGAAATAGAGACAGACGTGTGTGTGTGTGTGTATGTGTGTGTGTGTGTGTGTGTGTGTGTGTGTGTGTGTGTGTGTGCGTCTGCATTTAGATGCTCCCTTAAATAGATTCCAACAGTATCACAACAAGAACAGATGACATATCAGGATTATTCAGAGGCTCACGCGCGCACACACACACACACACACACACACACACAAACACACAAACACACACACTTACTGCTATCCAATTCAAGCTGAAACCTATTTCCAAAAAACACGCCAATGTGCCTCTAGTGACAGTGGAAAGACAAATTCAGGATCAAGTCAGATACATGCAGAGAGGCAAAAGCGATGAAGAGCAGCAGACAATGAAGGAAGGTGATGTGCTGTGTTAAGCCATTTATGTGCAAATGAGTTCATAAACTGTGGAATATTCATTCGATTTGCAATTAGGCCAATTTGTTGTCTTTGTCAGCGTGGCGGCGGCGTGGAGTGGCTTGGTTTCCTGTGACAGACGGCCGGGGGATCTTCCATAATGCCTTTGCTGCTCTGACACTTTGTATTTGCTGGATTGAATGCTTACCTGACAATTCGTCTTCTTCACTAATCCACACGAGGAGCGAAGGAGACCCGCTCCTAACTGTGCCGCAAGGTGTAAATCTTATTTTTATCGTGTTTGACACAGTGTACCAATCGTCAAAGTGCTTATTCGTCATATTTCAGCTTATATTAACAGCTTGTGGCAGTTCATATTGTAATCTAAACATGACGACAGTAACATGGGGAGATTTATCTTCTTACATTCTGACTATGGATCTTTCTGAGCCCTTTCTGAACTCAGATTGTATTTGTGTATCGCTGTAGCGCCTCCTACTGATGGAATCTAATCTGTGTTAAACCCCTGAGCCCCAAACCATACCGCCCTTTACCACAAGGGGACTTATTTATTTGACTCACATCCAGTAAGACACACATTAAGGCAACTTCCCGCGATGTCCCAGAACGTTCCGTCCTGTCTTATTTTTGTTCCCAATGAGCAACAAAGATGTTACTTTGCGTGGCGACGGCCTTAGCAACGGATGTGTTTACATTTTATCAGCAAGGTCAGGTCCGCTCTGTGGACTTGCTCAGTGTGTGCAGAGGACAAAGCAGCGAGTGTGACGCCAGGAAAAGTAACAGGAATCAACCAAACATCACAACAAGCTATTTTCAGCGAGTAACGACTGAAGAGAATTTCCACACACTTAAGGTACCATCTGCTGTCCACGCACCGCAGTTTGAGAACCGCTACGCTAGCGTCGCTTATCCGAGATCTCAGCTGCTGTTTTTCCAGGATGGGAAGACGATGACAGCTTTCTATCAGGAACGATGAAGCGATCAGCATACTGCAGCAGGAGCAGGCTGAGTCCAGGATCTCGACTGATTTATACAGATGGAGAACAGGAGGACTAACAACCTGTCCAAACGTCAAAAAACAAGGAAAGAAAAGCACTCGGAGGACGTCCCCCTGATCCGCCAAACGAGCCCGTCTCTCACCGCCGCACTGACACGTCTGATAAATAAACATTTCTCAGCTAGTTTATTCTTTTGGCAACAGTAATTACGCCATCACAGGTTTAATTAAGCGCCTTGTAGTGATCTGGCTCCTTAAACAGCAGCTCATCACACATTCTCCATCAAATACTGTTCATTTCCTGCCAAATGCACGTTTGGAGTTACGCAATCGGAGCTGGAATCCAATCAAGTTGGCAGCAGGTTTCATTTCTGCAGGAACATTTAACATCCACTTAGTCTGTGTTTCCTTTCAATCAAAGCCAAGACAAAGCAGAATTCTGAGCCGCGAGGGGGGGGGGGGGGGGGGGGGGGGGGGGGGGGGGAACGAGGAAGAGTTACTGGCTACCTGATGAGGCGCCGCTTTGCTCATAGCCCCTTCACCCACCCTGCTCCTCCTCCTCCTCCTCCTCCTCTTCCTCCTCGTCTCCTTCATTCCCAGGCCAGATCCACAGAGCTCCACTATCCAGAGTCCCTGTGAGCCATGTGAGGCCCTGAAAGCAGCTCCGTCACGGCCCCGCTCCTCTTCCTCCTCTGCACCAAAGGAAAACCTGCCTCCTCTCCTTCCTCCTTCCTCCTCCCCGCTCTACTTCCTCCATCCTATATCAGTCTCATTTGGTTTTGCCTGTCACTTTCCCTGATAAGGTGGATTTGTCTCTTTGTGTTCTTCCTCTTCCTCATTTTCTTACACAACTGCATCAGTTTCTTCATCTTTCCTCACAACAACAAACCCAAGGCATACAATGTTTCCTTGACCTGTACTCTGATGGCAGTTTCAACAGCTTCTACAAGCTGTCAACTCAACACAGACTACCTGCTAACCAATTATTTAAGTACCTGCAAATCAGACACTTTGCCTGCAGCCAATTCCAAAACTCCCCCCCCCCCCTCACTCGAAAACACGGGCTGCTTGGGAGACTGAACTCGAACTCCATCTGGACATAGACTGGTGGGACGATATCATACGCAATCTGCATTCTGCCTCATCCTGTGCCCGTCTCGCTCTCATCCAGTTCAAGGTCGTGCACAGGGTCCACTTCTCTAAAGCCAGATTGGCCGAAATGTACACAGACGTAGATGACAAATGTAATAGATGTTCAATGCCTCACTGTAACTTAAGCCACATGTTTTTTCTTTGCCCCAGGCTCTTCAACTACTGGGCGGGTTACTTCAACACAATGTCCACCATATTGGGAATACAAATTCAACCCTCCCCTTATATTGCCATCTTCGGTACTCCGTATGACCTACACTGTTTTAACACCCCACAAAAGGAAATCATCATGTTCACCTCTTTGCTTGCCAGGCGACGCCTGCTCCTACATTGGAAATCCCTCACCCCTCCCTCTATTTCGCAATGGCTTAAGGATACAATGTACTTACTTAGACTCGAGAAAATCAAATGCACTATGAGGAACCACACTGATAAATTCTATCAGAGATGGCAACCTTTCCTCTCCTATTTCACAGATCTAGAGGCTATGCCAGACCAGTGACTGAATACCAGAACACAGATCAGTTCCTTTTTATTTTATTTTATCATTTTATTTTGCATTTCAGGCAGTCCAGGACGGGGGTTTGTGAATGCGGGGTTGTGTGACTGTGGGGTTTCGTGGGGTTTCGGGGTGGGATGCCAACTCTCTGGTTCTTTCGTTTCCTGTTTGTTTCTCCCCTATCTCTCTCTCTCTCTCTCTATCACAACCTATGATGCAATTTGTACTAGCCTACATTGCTGTTTGACATCATTCTGTAAGTTCTGTATGTACCCTATGACATCATTGCAACTCCAGCCCACTTGTACTCTACCTCAGGGTCTATGTATAAAGTTCAACAACAATAGTAGGGATAACACAACCTTCCTCCCTTCTCTCTCTCTCTCTCTCCTCTTTCCCCTCTTTCTATATAAAAAATGATCTCCAAAATACCCTACATCTGTATGCACAATGTCATGTACAATATCTGCTTCAATAAAAACATTACAAAAAAACAAAAAAACAAATCAAAACCAGCCAGTCATGTATATGTTGCTTACAGGCTTAACTGCTGGATCCACATCACATTCCCTCACTCCTCCTCCTCCTCCTCCTCTTGTTTACCCCCCCTGCATAAATCTCTCATTCACAAATAGAGGCCAAGCCAAAAGAGGCTCAGCTGACGATGCTGAGATTATTTTTTTTCTGATTTCAAATCAACCTCATCTTAGATAGATGCGCCCCCCCCCCCCCTCCTGCACACCCTGTGGTCTGTGCCCTCCTGGTGTCACCGCCTCTTTTTGGTCACTAGTCCCGCCCACACTACCCGCCCACTTCTCTCCCTCATAGCCGGGTCTAAAGACCTGCCTCATTCAGTGCTGCTACACAGGTTGAGAGAGAGAGAGAGAGAGAGAGACGCTTACTTAGCAGCTGTTGGAGAGGGAAAGAGGAGCGGGAGGCAGGAGGAAATCTGTGTAGTTGTTATTTTAGGGGTGAAAAAGAGAAAGAGGTCTGGAAGGAGAAGATACTGAGGAGAAGCTTCAGGAGTTGGATTACTCCCCAGGGAGTCAGTGATCAACGGTCGTGACCCCCCCGCCCCCCACCCCCGGACCCCGAGGCCCTCTCTCTCTCTCTATACCGGGACACAGACACCCCCACTCACCCCCTACTACACACCGCCGGGATCCAGGATCCAGGAGCCATGGAGCGCTCGGTGTCACCCGAGGTCGACGATGAGCCCAAAGAAAGGAAGAAGATCCAGTTTGCCGATCAGTCCTCGGCGCCCACCAACCTGGACCCCCGGCAAGTGGAGATGGTGAGCGAGGCAGCGTGCAGTCGACTTGATTCATTTAGGGTGTCTGTGTAGTGTGGTTACATTAGTGGTATTTGTTTTTAAAGGCTGGATGACTTTGTGTCTGACATAGAGTTGAGAAATGATGATGAAACTTCCTTCTGTGTCTCATCTCCTCCTGGCCAGTTTCACAGTGTGATAGTGCCTCCAGGACTCACGATCACACTGTGACCTTCACTGCTTTAGAACTCATCTGCATCACCAAACCCAAACCTCTATTTTCTCGTTTACTTGCTAACAGCCATAGTTAATAATTACTTTTTTGCCCCATCGCGGTCCCATAATCTGCTCTTGTATCATTCAATTTTCCTCACTGTTGTCTCATGACCGGCTCAGTGGCCTACATGGTGTGTGAAAGTGTAACACGTCTATTCTGCTTGGGAGATGTGACGCCTCCGACTCCCGGCTGCTGGCGACTTTTTATTTTTATTTTAGAGCAGCCAGAAGAAGTGGGTCAAAGTAGAAAAATTGCTCAGTTAGATTGAGGCCGACGTCTCATGAGAGGTCGAGGATGAGAGAGAGAGAGAGAGAGGGAGCGATAGAGAGAGGGAGAGAGAGAGGGAGGTAAAGAGGAGTTTGCTGTATAAAGGACAGAAAGTCACATAACCTGTTCCCTCCGTTCAGCAGTCAGCTCCCTCTGTGTCTGTCCTCGTTCCACAGCTCACACACACACGCACACACACACACACACACACACACACACACACACACACACACACACCGCATAAGAGGCTTTGGGTGATCTAGGATGGCCTCGCATCCATCCGCCCTCCATCCCATGATTCATCACGCCTTCCTCACTAACTCAGCGCCGTGTTCTGTAAACAGCATCGCAGCCTGGAAACGAGTGGAGTCGCTCTGTGAGTGATGAAGACGCGTCCGCAGCTCAATCAGCTTCATCTCCACATCGTCCTGACAGGTTTCTATCACGCAACTTGTTCACAGCACAAGCAATTCCACTAATGTTGTCCCGGCATATATTTTAATCCGCCACATCTGGACACATGTGCAGCTCCTGGCTCCTCCTGGCTCCACACTGCAGATACTGAACTGCTGCTCCAAACTGAAGTGTGTGTTCTTCTCAAATCCATACATTTACTTTCCCCCTTTTCGGTTGTAGTCATCCTGCTTGCAAACATGCAGGTCACAACTCCACTCTCCCCCCTCTTCTCTCTATCTATCATTGCGTCTGATACCAACCCTCGATTCCATAGAAAACCACAGGATATCAATCTAGCATATGTGAAGCCGGTTCTCCTTTTTTTTTCCCTCACATGCTTGTTCACTTCCTTCTGTTTTCTGAGGGGACGTTATTGCTTCATCACCTTCATCAGTCAGCGATTGTCTATATTTAGGTGCATTTTGTTTGTGTTCGTGTGTGTGTGTGTGTGTGTGTGTGTGTGTGCGTGTGTGTGTATACGGAGATGCGTCTCAACAATGAAGCCATCATGCCGAGGGGGAGTATGGGAAACAGCGCGAGCATTCAGGAGAGGATGTTTTTATGTGTGTTTAGCCACAGATAGAATCTACTCTGGGCTGGATGGGGGGCCTCCAGGGACGTGTGGGTGGACCCGGGTAACGGTTAACGGTTCAATTCCCGTCTCCTCCCACGGCAATTAGCTCTCCACACAATAGTGTCTTTACTAATGAGATTCAATGACTATACCGTCCATCCAAACTTATTACGCAATCACATATCACGTATTCTTCAACAGCAGCTGCCCCCAAGAAAAACCCCACTATAGACTGAACTGCAATGGCATTGTTCCCATGGAGACGGCCTGCACAGATGTGTCTCCGCTACAGGAGGTCATCTTTAATGGGCGACTCTGTATCAGGTCGAGTCGTTTACATCCAAGAGGGCCAAGAGGTGTTAATGTGACACACACACACTCAGACCCCTCTCTCCTGTGTGTGTGCGCTGTGCACGCTCCAAACACCTACGCCCACATGTTTGAAGCAATTTAAACATTTTTACAGCGTCTTCAAGATGACATCACCTTTTCAAATGGAAGGGTCTGGATGTGGGAAAGCGTTTGTCCTCACGATGGCTTCATCCCAGACACGGAGGCTGTAAGCGCAGGAGGCCAACGCGGAGCATTTGGCAGCTCCGTGTTCTATGACGCACGGCGGTTTGCGTCCTTTACGAGTTCTACGGCCCTCACTCGTATATCTCAAGTCTACCTGCACATTTTTTCCAGTCGCAACTTCTTTATTTTAACAAATCCCAGTAAAGTTGTGAATTTGTTTAATGAGGCTCAGCTCCAATTAGAGCGGAGACGTCAGAGGAAGAAGTCACGTCAGGCACAAAAGAAGCACGTGGCTCTTTTATCAATTTTACAAACACACACTCACGTAACAAACACAGACAAGTTGCTGCATGCTGTGTGAGTGTGTGTGTGTAGTGGACAGTGATTAGGCTGGCCATGCAGGGCCTGGACACCTGAGTCCGCTCCAAGTCTGCCTCCCCGTGGACGCAAACATCCGTGCACGTTTCTGCTTCAGCTCCCGTTTCTCCCCGCAGAGGCTCTGGGGGAATATCATAGGTCAGCAAAGGGCAAAGAGCGAAACCTTCAGGGGCGCGTCGGTGCAAATCTGTGTGGGTTCATTCCTCCTCAACCCCTCTCCCCTCCCCTACCCGCCCTGCCACTTACTGGGCCAAACGTCAAAGCAGCGACCTTTGATGCGGCGAGTGCTTGTGTGTAAACATCAGCCTGACATGGGGGGACTGTCAACATGCACTCGGGTGCAGGTGTCTCTCTCTCTCTCTCTCTCTCTCTCTCTTTATGAGTTGCATGATGTATTTGAACCCGTGAAATCATCTCTTCGCCTCCTTTTGAATGTTTTGCTGACGTTTGCACAAATGTCAAAACTAATTGGGGAAGAAATGATTCCAAAAGACGACTTGACTTGTTGGAAACCGCAGATTGTAATTAGACTTTTGGACACAAATCAATGGGTCTCTGTCTTGTGCAGTGTGTGTGTGTGTGTGTGTGTGTGTGTGTGTGTGTGTGTGTGTGTGTGTGTTTGACACTCCAGACATCTTGCTAATGACTTATATGCAGAAAAGTGCTTTTGCCTGAATCCGTCCAAAACAGCTTACTCACTAGAATCCATCTATGTTAGTTATGTGGCTTCTGTTCTATGTATTCAGTGTTCTAATGTGTGTGTGTGTGTGTGTGTGTGTGTGTGTGTGTGTGTGTGTGTGTGTGTGTGTGTGAGAGAGAAAGAGAGTGTGTGTTGTATAAACAGTTCAAGCATAAATATTGACCTTGGGCACAGCGATTTGTCACCTGATGATACTGTAAACAGAGTTGATCATGCAGTTGTAATGAGTGCAGACGCCTGCCGTGCAGCGACTCGGCCGCCTCGCCTGCTCCACTGTTATGGTAAACAAATCCTCTGTTGTCAGTTGGTGTCATCATTCCACTCAATCACACGCTTACCGCTCGAGGCATCACGTTAAATCAGAGCCCGAGAAAGGTTGCGGCGTCATTTGTCACACTTTGCTGCAGAAGCGGCCGCCACGTTGTTTCTGACTCTGTGATGGAGCTGCGAGGCCAATGCAGGGGTCCTGAACCTCCGTTGTGACTGCACCTCCAGGATCACACAGGTCTCAGATCGCTCCCCTACGTCCCTTTTTGACCAATTGTAAACAGTCCAGAGTGACGCGTATTGGCTGAGAGACGCATTGAGGCGTGAGGCAAAACAAACTGCGTCTCTGTTTCATCAACACGCCGTTACGTCACAGCGGCTGAGACATTTCTGTTGTTTGTCATGTTTTCCTGCCTGTATCACGGGTATGCCCGGGTCATCTGGGCCTGCAGTCTCATCACGATAACACGCCATTTTAAGTTAGACGCCTAATTAGACCTGCAGGCGAGAATCAGATGAAGAATAAACTGATTTATCGGTTTGGAACCATCAGATTTCTTCCTTCACATTCCAGATTTTTGACACTTTCATAAACACAGCAGCCTCCTTTGTGTCCTTACATCCCAGCGCTGACCTGTGAGCGGCATAGCAACGCTCAACAAGCAGCGTGGCGACCCTTTTTCAATAACTATTTCTCACCTATGGCTCAGTGTGAAGCTGTTTGTGTGTAACTATAGCGACTCTGCCCTCGGTTTGTACCTGTTAGTAGCTGCCTATTGTCCTGCTTAACTGCTCTCTGTCAGTTCCACAACATGACACCGGCCAGAAAAGCAGACTGACGCTTTGTGTTCTGCCGCCTTCTGATTGGCCCCGCCCCCCCCTGCTGCTGCACCGCCGCTTGGCAGGGTGGCTTCCTGTCAATCAGCCGTCGACACGTTAGGAGACGAGTTAGACATTCTTCCAGTGAGGGGGGTGGGGGGGGTGAGAGGTGGTTGAGCCTGGAGGAGGTATTGTGCCATTTCATCTCCGGTGTGTGTGGACAGATGCTGCATGTAGTCGCTCTGTTTATTCAGCCAGCCAACGATGGGGCCAAAGGTCACTCCCAAACTCTGATGTGAACACGGAGGAGCAAAGTTCAACCCGTACAACTTATTCAGTGATGAATTCAGCGATGTCATTTATTTGATTAGTAACGAGCGGACCGTGCTGACCGCAGAGAACTCTGTGAACTACAGCGGCTGAGCTGGAGCTGAGATTTGCATGGTGGCGTCCTTGATTCGCTTTGAACTAGTGTAACCCAGATAGGTGTGTGTGTGACAAAGGTGCTTTCCCTGCGACGATCTTTGTGTCTGATCTTTGTGCGTGTTTGTTTAATTGTCATACGGATATGGAAGGATTTGCTTGCAGTCTTGGGTCAGGAAACATCTGGGCGACCTCAGGCGCTGTCCTCATTCCTTTGAGCAAAACACCAAACACGACCGTCTTAAAAACACATTCCTGTGCGACGAGTGCCAGGGAGAGAAGATCACGTCCATTAACTGTCCGTGCTGATATTTTGCATGCTAGAGCTCTAAAGCAGTCATGCACGTTATCTCGCAGCTTCCCGCCAATCAAATCTACGCAGATAATCTGCTGGTCACAGTTGTCAGACGAGACGTTTTGCATGTTGCAATTGTTTCCTTTTTAATGGGTTACACAGGGACACAAATGGAAAGCAACGTTATGACTTCATCAATGGAAACAAAGAAAGAGAGCAATCGATTTTCGTATCATTGTGTTATTGCAGCAATTGCACAGCCGGACTGCACTGCACAGCCAGTTAGTTTCCTAAAGCTCACAGGGGGGTCGAGAGAGAGAGAGAGAGAGAGAGAGAGAGCGAGGGAGGGAGAGGGAGAGAGGGGGGGGGGGGACAGTGTTGGCATTCGATAGAGCTCAGAGGTGCCAAAGATCAGAAGAGCAGGCACAGGGACGGACGCTGCACGATGGTGTGTTTGTGACCAATGTGCTGCTGTGTGCTTATGGAAAGAAGTCAAAGCTGTAAATCAATCATGTATAAATCCATATGTATCCATCCGGAGCTTAGTTATCATGACAGCCGAGGCCATGATAGAGAGGCAGAACGTGTATACAGAGTCCAGGTCCACACATCAAGCTCTGCTCTGAGATGTTCCGCTCTGTAGGTGCCGGTGCAGCGTCTGGTGTTCCCTCCCTTCCTGTCTCCTCCCTCAGGGTCTCAGGGGACCCCTCAGATCTAGTTTACTCTGTCCTACTGCTGCTTTTTATAGGCCCTGGCACCACAGCGCCACGTCAGGCGTCCGCCTTCAGGGAGCAGACCCAAATCGGCCCGATCTGCTCCCAGGCACTGATATGCACGGCCAACATGCACACACACACACACACCGTAGAGTCAACATTTACTGATGACTCATACCACATGCAGCATTGAGTAATGTACCTTCCTGTTTCCCTTAATGCTTTGTTTGCCTTCTGTTCTGTATAGACAGTATGGTACAGCCAGTGCAGCCTTGATTTAAAATTCAAATATTTTCAGCCAATTTAACAATCTAAAAAAGAAACCAGGTACTTTGTGCCAAACTGTGATAGGAGTAATGCTGGCGGTACGTGTTGGGCCCTCTGGTGGTACACTGGATGTTTGCATAGGATCAACTGGAATCTGGGAATTGTTTTTTATTGTGGCAAAGTATGTACAAATAACACTGATTTATCGGTTATGAAGTAGCTCAAATTTATTACACACACACACACACACACACACACACACACACACTTGCAAGTACATTATTCAAATTCACTCTCACCCTTCAGATAAACTGATGCACTTCCTCTCCGCGCTTTGAACAAGACCAAAGCTCTTTAACACTGTGTGTGTGTGTGTGTGTGTGTGTGTGTGTGTGTGTGTGTGTGTGTGTGTGTGTCAGGAAGTGCTGCTGTCCCTCGGGGAAGCCTGCAGGCACACACCTGTGGAGGCTGACACAGGCCTTCAGACCCACACGGTCCACAGCAGATCACTGAGCTGCAGCAGAGTAATGTCACTTTGTGCTGCAGTATTGGCAAAAAAAAAGAGCAGGTCACGTATACGAGCTTATGTAAGCAGAGCAGAGACAGAGCAGAGCAGAAGGGGATGAAGGCTGGAAAATTACTACAGTCCACTCTGTGTGTGCGTGCGTGTGTGTGTGTGTGTGTGTGTGTGTGCGTGCGTGTGTGTGTGTGTGTGTGTGTGTGTATGTTTATGTCATTTGGCAGCACCAATGTCACACACCACCACCACCAACACTGCTACTGTCAACATCACTTTGTGTGTGTGTATATGTGCCTGAGAGAGAGAGAGAGAGGGAGAGAAATAGAGAGAGAGGGAGAGGAATCAGATGTTGATGTGAATGCCTTTATGTTTATAATCTCCATGTTTTTGCCATTTTCTGTACTTTTCTGTACAAGCTTTGCATGGATCAGTTTGTTGTCCTCTCCCTGGTTTTAGCTGCTCAGGGGTTAAAAGGACACAGTGAGACGCCTTCAGGATGTCAACATGCTGCAGATTCCAGATTAGATTACGTTGCTCGGTGACCTTCATCATTTCACTCCATCAGACTTCCATCTATCATCTTCATCAGCTAGCATCTCTCCGTGTCTTCATCAGTCAAATCTTCATCTCTATCATGAGGCACTTTATCAGTGTGTTATTGTGCCACCGTGTCCCTTATTGTGTACAGAGATCTGAGGAACCTTCACCACTTTGGGACTTGACACAGATTCTTGTGTTTGTTGTGATTCACAGTGATAAGGAACCAATGAGCCAAACATTACTTCAATCTCAGCTAAAGTAATTTATGCTGATTCAGACTCCCTGAGGCACCTCAGGGTGCCCTGCAGGGCCGGGCGCAGGTGTCAAGCAGGCAGAGGCAGCAGGGTTCACAGCAGCACTGAGCCCCAGGCTTCAGATGAAGCTCAGTGGATGTTCTCTTTTAACTGAGTAAATGGCAAAAGAGGAAGGAAAGAAGAGACAAACCCACACAAAAGCATCATAACAGGATTTCAGTTCTAATGTCAGACTGTGATGGAGGGAGAGAAAAGAGGGGAAGGGATTAGCAACATGTCACTGCACAGGAATATAGGATGTGGATGTAAACATGATAGAGGAAATGGAGGATCACGCCAGATAGACATCAGAGATGAACAAGGGAAAGACAGAAAGCAGGAAGTTTCACAGCGTATAGATGATGTCATAACAAGGCCCATATCCATGCTCCATTAGACCGGATTGACGTATTCGATGGGGGCGGCTTTGTACTGTGCAGCCCAGAAGAGCCTCTGCTTGGCAACACCCGCCACACCTCTGTGACGCACACACACACACACACACACACACACACACCTGGCTCGACACAACAGCGGAGATCTGCAACCCAAACACAAATTTGGTGGAAAATACAGCCAAAGCGACTTAACTCCTCTCCCTGGATGTGATGTGGCGCCGTAAACAGCAACAACGTCAATGTCACAGCAGTCAAAATGACCACAGAGGACACTTTGTCCGCATGGTCTGCCCTGCCAGGTTTGTGCAAAAAAACTATCCAGCGGTTTGTTTCATATGCCCGTTAATGGCTGCTCTTAAACCATTATAAATGTGGTAAGGCAAGGCAAAGCGTTCCGCTCTGCACAACCATAAAGGCCCCACACATTCTGCTGCACAAGCCCCTCTTGGTATTTCTTTCATTAAGATTTTTGTCCTCCTTCACCTGGAGAGGACAAAACCAAAATAGCCCTGTCCCACAGGCAGGCCCCATACTGCTGACCTGGAGGGGTGTGTGTGTGTGAGCACAGCTATGCATTTGTTTGCAAGCACAGAGAGTTCACTGTATACAGTAATGTGTTGTATAGAGACCTGGAGTCTGTCTTTTGTCTCCTCTGTCCACTGGCCCCTCGGAGTCTCCCAGGGCCGGCACTGGGTGGAGAGGAAAGAGGAGGAAGTGAAGGGGAATGTCTGGGACCCTGTTGTGATGTGGGGCGTGGCTGAGTGTGTGTGTGATTGGTGGACTCAAGAGCTCCAGTGGCGCAATCGGTTAGCGCGCGGTACTTATATGACAGTATTCTGTGAGCGATGCCGAGGTTGTGAGTTCGAGCCTCACCTGGAGCAAGATTTTGGGCAGCAGTACCTCACGGGAGTCACAAAGGAAGTGGCTCATAGGGGGTTCAAGTCCCCTTATTGACCAAGGAAGTGGCCTGGCAGCTGGGGAGTTGCCAGTTTGCCTCCAGGTCCCTGCCAAGGCGCCCCAGTTAGTTTGCGTTGAGTTGATCAAAATCAATAGCCTGTAGTCCCTTAATTCCCTGTGTGTGTGTACATACTTGTACTTGTTAGTCTAAACTTCCAACTATACAGTGTGCACAGGTGCAGAAATGAATGAGTGTGAACATATTTCTGTAAAGTCAGAGCACCAACTAGTTTGAAAGTTGGATTAATTTTAGAATTTAGATGTTTGTGGTTAAATAAACACTTATTTTATATATATCCACTGTCATAGATCAAACGTGTTTCAGGGTCATATCCGGGTCTGTGCAGTTATATAACAGTGAAGCTTCCTGTGCCCTTCTGGCCCGGCTGCCTGCTCTGACCGGGCCGGCGTATTGAGCTGCCTGCTGGTTGTTGACCCGAGCCGCTCTAATGAAGCCAGCAGTGAAGGGGGCCCAGCGAGTTCCTCCACCAGGGGGGCCAGGATCATCAATAATAGAGTGTTTTCTAGGTATATATATATATAAGACTGTTTGTGTGTCTGTGTGTGTGTGTATGTTTACAGATCCGGCGCCGGAGGCCAACACCTGCGACGCTCTTTAGAGTAGCTGACCAATCATCTCCTGACGATGATCAGTCCACACACCAGGTAAAGGTGAAGTCGCAACGCTTATTCTGTTAAACCACGTTCCCCCTCCGGCTGTGACACAATAACATTTACCCACAACACCCATATACAATAATTCAGCTTTAAAAGTAATCTAAGTAAGTACATAGTGATTATATAGTGTGTGTGTGTGTGTGTCTGGGCCTCATAGTGTCAATAAGAGCATCACATGCGCCCTCCAGTGGCTCTGACATAGTGTTGATAGAAGGAAATCAAATGTAATTGTGTTTGAATGTCTCTCTCTCTCTCTCTCTCTCTCTCTCTCTCTCTCTCTCTCTCTCTCTCTCTCTCTCTCTCTCTGTCTGCTCAGTGGGTCGTGGGAGAGAACGGAGTCCTCAAACCCAAACGTGTCAATCCAAATGTGTACCAGCCCCCGTCACTCAGAGGTAGGTGTGTGTGAGTAGTGGTGATAGTGAGGGCAGCGGTTGTGTGTGTGTGTGTGTGTTGGTGGTGTTTCATCCTCCTGTTTTTAGTTTTACCTTGCTTCGCCGCAGTTTTCAGCGCTTCATGATAACACAAGCAAAAAGATGCATGTGACAGATGGGGGGGGGCAAAGCGCATGAGCTTGAGCCTGCACATAGGTGTGTGTGTGTGTGTGTGTGTGTGTGTCTATGCATCTCTGTGCCCACCATACACTAAGCAGCAGGGTCCATATATGAGTGTGTGACAGAGAGAAAGGAGAGAGATTAGAGTGCGACAGCTGTGAGACACCGAGTGTGAGTCTAGGAAAGTCTGGATCATCCAGGATTACAGTCAGGCCTGTGTCCAGCTGTGACACACACACACACGCGCACACACACACACACACACACACACACACACACACACACACACACACACACACACACATACAGATGCACCCAGTTAGAAACAGAGGCACAAACACACTTCTTATAGATAGATAGATAGATAGATAGATAGATAGATAGATAGATAGATAGATAGATAGATAGATAGATAGATAGATAGATAGATAGATAGTTAGGCCTCATAGAATCAGTGGCCTGTTCCAGCGCTGTACTGTGTATCTGAGGGAGAGAGGCCAAGGTGACCTAGACAAACACAAGGGGGGGAGTACAGGTAATACCACAAAAGAGAAGAGAGCGCTGAGAGAGAGGGAGAGAGAGAGGAGAGAGCGCACGGTGTGAGTCAGCACAGGCGGGAGAGCAGTAAGGGGGGAGTGGAGGAGAGACGAGGGTACAGGCGGACAGATGGAGAGAGCGGAGGGCGAGAGGAGAAAAGAGAAACAGTGAGAGTCGCTCTGTGTAAACGTCAGCTCCTGTAAGAATCAGTGGGGTGGTGTGTTAGAGTTGCTGCCTGTCTGTCGATCAGTGTGTGTGGTGTGTATGCGTGCGTGTGCTTGTGTGTGTGTGTTTAATTGGCTTCCCGCCTGGCTGGCATCCATTCAAACGAACCCTGTGCGGCTTAATAAAAACTGACAGTGTTGAAGCGCGGTAAAACCACAACAACATCTCCCTCTATCCTGTGTCTGTGTCCCTGTGATTGTGTGGCCATCTCCCTTTGTGTGTGTGTTTGTGTGTGTGTGTGTGTGCGTGTGTGTGCAGCTGTGCAGAAGATGGCTGAAGCACACATGCAGAACCTAGGTGTCTACCCTCCTTTGGAAGACCCTTGCGAAGGGGAGGAGGATGAGGATGACTGGCAGAGCAAGCAGGGAGAGGACACATCTCCCGCCAAAGCTGCCGGTGAGACAGACTGGAACACTGTATACAGAAGCAGAGCGGGTCTGTGTGTGTGCGTGGGTGTGTGTGTGTGCGTGCGCGTGCTTGGAGTTAAAGGGAAAATACATCCAAAAACACTCCCACAAACAAACACTGCCCGTAGTGTTTGTGGATTGAGATGATACACGGCTGCATTCCAAACATGTTGATAACCAATTTGCAATCCTGGCGGCAGTGTGAGAGTGTGTGAGGGTGTGTTTGGACCTGCAGGTTTGTACAAATGGTCAAGTTTACCTCTCACCATTAACCAAGATATCATCACATAAAAACAAAAACAAAAGCATTCCAGCACTCCAGAGTCTATAGCTTCATTTTCTGCAGTTTGTTTCAATGTTTGTTGCCTTTAACAATGGAAATGAGTTAATACTCTATGACAACGCAACAAAGTCATTATTCTTCACCCACAGCGCGATGTCATTGGCGCCAAAGGCCACTCTGGCAGCCTCATTAATCGTCTACACATTCATATTCCTCAAACATTTTGCTTCCACAGCACTTAACATAAAATACCTTCTTGTTCCCGGTGGAATAAAGGCTCCTTTCTCCTCTGAAGGGTCTTTTGCTGTTTTCGGGGTAACCTAAGCTCCTCTGTGCGCCTGCCAGCGGCTCGGGTGATGCGCTGCTGCTTTGAGAGACGGTGCCAAAGTCATATTAGCTCTCTGTCTCCCGCCCCAAATCTGTCAAGAAGGCAGAGTGGAGCTGAATTAAAGGCCAGAACCAACATCTTATGCTTATACAGCTTATTATCAGAGAGGCCAGAGAGGATTAATAGCACCGGGAGGAGGCAGTCTGTGGTCTACACAGAGAGGGGGGGACTGACAACACAACACAACACAACACAATTCCTGAATGTGTTTTGGGGGCAGAAACTCACTAATTATTACAAATCCCGGGTCTATAAGCATGTCCACGCATGGCTCTGTGAGGTCAGATGACAGATGATCTCTCCAGAACCTCTTTTAGTTGAACAACAGGCTCAACAACTCCAAGAACTTTTTGAACTTAGAAATCTCCCCAAACTATCTGAATTATCCTCCTCTATTGATAATGTATCAACTTCTATACTTTTCAATTACACTGCAGATTTATGGCTCAAAACAACATTCTTGGAGATGTTCCATGATGGTCCTGCTACCCCCGGCCCATAATGCATTTCATTCACCAGTACAGACTCCACACGTGTATGAATGGGTGAGATACGGTGGAATGTGTCTGCCTCTGACATGGGCCCCTCTCTCCTTAGATAACCAAGGGACGGCCCCCGCAGTGCGCTCTGTCAAGTTTTGCGACGTGAGAGAGACGGCCAAGGAGATCCAAGCTGGACCGGGGGAAGAAGAAGAGGAGGAGGAAGAGGAAGAGGAGGAGGAGGAGGAGGAGGAGGAGGAGGAGGAGGAGGAGGAGGAAGAAAAGATTGCAGAGGACAAAACTAAGGAAATGACAGAGAAGATCAGCCGGGGGAGTAACTGAGAGAAAGAGGCAGAGAGGGAGAGAGAGAAAGAGAGAGGGAGAGGGAGAAAGAGAGAGAGAGAGAGAGAGAGAGAGAGAGAGAGAGAGAGAGAATATTAGGATGAGAGGTTTTGTCAAAGCTGTAAACACTAGATGGCTTTGAACACAGAAATGAAGGAATAATGCAGTTGTGTGGATGTTCTGTGTGGTGGTGATGGCTGTGTGTGTGTGTGTGTGTGTGTGTGTGTGTGTGTGTGTGTGTGTGTGTGTGTGTGTGTGTGTGTGTGTGGTAGAGGGTAAAAGCGAGTGATTGAACGCTGGATGCGGTTCTTCCATGAAAACAAATGTGAGTGAGCAAGAACTTCTTTAATATTTCACCCTAACAGGGTCAGGTGGATTAGAGGGGAGGGCGTAATGACAGGAAGGAGGTGAGGTCCCAGGATTTGGCCCTTATGAGGAGGTGAGGAATGATCCACTCAGAGGCCACATATGCGATGCAGACTACAGACGCCATGTTGACCCCTGTGTCCCTTCGTTTATACCGACAGTGGTTGTGGGATCACTTTGAAACTCTGACCTACACACTCTGATCCTGACTGGAAACAAAATTCAATAGTTGATCCTTTGGTTTGACTGGCATGGTTTGCCATCTTGTGGTGGGAAGTAGGTATAACTTGTTTATTTCCAATGGCTGAATAATAAGCAAACATTTCTCTATGAGTGTGTTCACGGTCACAGTGAGTGTATGTGTGTGGTTATGACACTTAGACATGAATTTGATCTTCCTATTATTTGAGCATTTTGAAATAAATTTCCAAAGTCGGGACTACCTCTAACTTCCCCAGTCATTGATCTCATCACAGGACATTGGCTCATGAGACTCATTCATGATTTCCCAATGCTCAGAAAACTGTCACCTTTTTAAACTGTTCACCCCTGATTTGTATGACTTGGATGTGCTGTAAAAGCTATTTTTCTAATCTAATGCCCTGTATCTGCTTAGCCTGGTTTAATCCTTATATCTAATGCAACAACTCTTCTCACATGCCTTGTATACCATGCAGATCATATAAGATGTCATTGTAGCGACTTTTTAACTGACATTTAACTGCACTTAGATGATAGTTTCATTCTTTCTTTACCTTGTGAAAATGGGATACATTTGGAGTCACCAAGCATTGTTTTACCATTTAAAAACAATCATCGATCATTATCAATTTAAGTGAAATTATATGATATGTTACATTTTGGTTCATTAGACAGGAACTTTCTTTGTGCTACTGCTGTTTGTACCATCTGGGCTGATCTCTGTATATACAGTACGTAACATGGCACTTTTAAACCTCTGGCCTGCCCCACATTTGGGATCACTGGAGCAGCAGTTGTGTTGCTGAGGTTCCCTCTCTGTCCACCGTCCTCTCCTCTACATCAGAAGAAAACAATCATGCCAAGACGCCAAGTACAAACTCTCTGCTTCTCAGTTTCTTTTCTTATCCATTCTTCTATTTCTTAATGTGATGTAGTTGTTTTAAAGTGACAAACAAAATAAACACTTTCTTTTCCTTTTTCTCTTCAAACTGAACCATCATTTTGCAGCTGTGTGGGTTTTTGTGTCTTAAAACCTTCACTTAAATAACTAATGCTGAAGTTTCAGTATCATTTAATAATATTGCTCTGCACAGATAATGCTGACTATTTTGGATGAACAAAAACCACAATGGAAACAATGATGACTGTACCAAGAAGAGTCTGGTTTATTAATAGTCAAAGGTACAAACAGTGATGGCCTCAGGGGCAATAATAGGCCGGAGTGGGTTATGAGGTCAGGTTCAGTTTAATACACGAGGTCATACCAGAGGAGTGAATTAGGTATGTGGGCTGTCCAAACAAACAACACAATCACATGCACAGTATTTCATAGTCATATCCTCATATGTGTATGATATACACGCATATATTGTTGTTGTAAATATATGATTCAGATACATACACACATTAGATACATACACACATGCCTATGTTTGTGTGTGTGCACGTGTGTGTACACACACAGTAGTATAGTGAATACATATGCAATGTACAATATAATGGCATTGCTGTAATTTGAACCATAACAACAAATGAGTTTTTACAATAACAACCACCAGAAGTAAAATTACAAAAATGATTAGACTTGTTTTGTTTACATCTTAAACTTTTATACACAGTGCTCCTTGCAGTCAGTAAGTGTGAGGGTGTGATTTGTTGTTCTTCCGTCTCATGGTCGGACACAGGGGACTGACGCAATCACAGCATTGGGCTGAAAATTACACATTCGTATATTTACACCAAAATATTCAGTTAAAGTCGGCAAATTCAGAGCCAGCCGAAGCGGTTGAGTTTATCCCAAACAAAACCGGAAGCTGGTAGTATGTCATCCTCTTGTACAGTTCTTGCAAACCGAAAGCTTGACAAGTTAATCTTTGGTATCGACGGAAGCGAGGGGAGTCATGAAACCATTCCGGAAACCCGAGTGCACGGTGATAATGCGCTAAACCAAGTGAGTGAAAAAGCTGAAAACTTTGTGTTTATGATTTTATCGCGGAATAACCTCGGCTCTTGCTTAAGCGTAGGTATATTCTATAGTTGTTCTCAGTTTAGTTGTGGTCGTAGTGTTGCTGTTAGTAAGCGACAATGTTGCTAAGAAATTAGCCCGGCAGCTAACTACACAATGTAGGCTAACAACACTGGCTAGCTGTTTATGAGCTCGTCTGGTGAGTTGTGCTTGGCAACGTTAACTTGATTAGAGCTTGTTTATGATAAATATTCATCGAAACGCTTGAATGCATTCAGTGATTGCCTGGTCGTTATTATTCCCTGCCTGTCGTGAGTTGTTAACGTTGGTAAACAGGTTGTTAGCTTGACCCCAACTCGCAAGTCGCTTGTTTGTTTTTAGCAGTGGAGGAGGATTCATGGTCTCTAGTTTGTCACTGACTTGGTAAATGTTGCCCCGTCGGAAGTTTAAGTGGTTAGTTTGAACTATTTATCAGGTAAAAGCGGAGAGTCAGACTGAAGGTTGTGAGAGAGCCAGGTGACATGCTGATGGTTCAATGTTCAACTGCACAATGATGTTTGCTTTTGTTGTTCATTATTTGGAGATGCAGAGCTCACATTTGGGGTCGTATTGATGGCCTCAAGGAACTAAATGCCTATAAAACTAATAACAGTAATACTTATCATGGGTTTTACTTGCTTAATCAATTATGAACGGCTGTTTTGAAAATGCATCTGGTTTGAGGCATTCTGCTGTACTAATGTTGAGGATAATTATCAGAAATTACTTAAAAGTTCATGGAGCTTCTTTCTGGATCACCACCAGATGGTTATGGGTTCTTCACCCTCCACTTTGCCTCCATTATTCGTCAAAATTGTCCTAGACATTAATGTAATGCTGCTTACAAACAAGCCATGGAACCAGTGAATGGATTCAATTATTAAGGAGGATAGGTCAGATATTTATTTCTTCTAGTTCCTCAAAATTGATCATGAGGCTTCCCCCGTTTTAGTTCCTGCTTTTAAGTTCAACTCTCTGCTGATAAACTCGTCTAAATGAGGAGCCTCTGATTTATTGCGGCCCCAGAATTGAGACTCGTCTCCCGTCTCTGTGCTTCCAGGTAGAGTTTTCCCGTCTCCTGTCTCGCCGCTGGAATGCCAGGTGGAGATTACGGGGAGCTCGGGGGCAGCCTCCCCGCTATCGCCTCCCTCAATGCTTCCTACTCCACCACGCTGTCCCTGCCCCCCCAATACGTGCTGGTGCCCCCTGCAGAGCGCAGGATCATCTCTGACGTCCGCCGCACCTTCTGCCTCTTTGTGACCTTCGATCTCCTCTTCATCTCGCTCCTCTGGATCATTGAGCTGAACGTGAGTATGTTACATACTGTGCACACACTGCTTTTACAGCCGTAGTGAATCAAAAAAGCTTGATGAGTTAGACTGTGATGTTCCCCCTGCAGATCTCCAGCTCCATCTGGGACAGCTTGGAGAATGAGGTCGTCCACTACCACTTCAGGTCTTCGTTCTTTGATATCACTGTAAGTGGATGAGCCTGACTCGTTGTAGATTGTGGGTTGAAGCGTAAGATGTCAGTACTTGTTAGTGTTGAAAGGGTGAATGCTCTATCTCCTCTTCATCCGGTGTTGTTTGACTTCCGTCTCGTGTTACAGTGATTGTAGTCTGATATCATCGCCGAGTTTTACTGGCAGAGCTGGTGAGCTCAGTCACACGTCTGCTCACATGATGACAGAAATGGCTTGAGGTCTCTTCTTCTGCTTCTTCCTCCTCCTCCTCTTTCTGCAGCTCCTCGCTCTGTTTCGTTTCCTGTGCCTGCAGATTGGTTACGCTGCCTTCCGTCTGAGGCACTGGTGGGTCATCGCGGTAAGTGAGCCCCAGCGCAGTCAGACCATCAAGCGCTCAGTCTCTCTGTTTGTGTTGAACACATATCTCTGCCTCTCGCCTCCCACCACAGGTGACCACACTCGTGACCAGCGTCTTCCTCGTGGTCAAGGTCATCATATCAGACGTTAGTGACTTCCTGTTACACCTTCCTATTTTAGTTTTGTGTGCGGTGCAGTTCAAGCAAATCAGGAAAACCGCCTCAGCTTTTTTTACTTCTCAATTTCTTCCCGGGTTGCGCCATGACCCAGTAACCGTGGCGATGACTTTACGGGCTGCACACGTCTCCTTCAGCCGTGTCAGACCCTTTATAACTGTTTGTCACTCAGCAATAAGGAAGCAAACCGTAAAATAGTAAAACTGCGTCTGTGACGGCTGCTACATGTTTTTGCTATCAGTCTGTTCAAACACAGTGTCGGTGTGACCTGCTTTGCTCTCCCTGCACAGCTTATTTCCCAGAATGCCTTTGGCTACGTGCTGCCCATCACCTCCTTTGTTGTGGCCTGGTTAGAGACCTGGTTCCTGGATTTCAAGGTGCTCACTCAAGAGGCGGACGATGAGAGAGGTGAGAGGAAGAGGAAGTCAGACTGAAGTTTGGAGGGAAATTGATGTTTCTCTTTTCAAACGTTTCTTTGTTTTGTTTGCAGCCTACCTGGCAGCCGTGAACGCGGCGTGGGAACGCGCGCCCATGCTCTACCCCCGCGCCGTTTCAGACGGACAGTTCTACTCGCCACCTGAATCTGTCGCAGGTAGCTGACGATCTCGCTATGAGTGTGTGTGCGTACGATTTCTTTGTTAGCCTACGTCCCGTTTGAAACCGCTCTGCGTCCACAGGCTCTGAGGAGGATCTGGATGAAGAAGGTCAGGGACGCAAAGCCGTCACGGTGCAGGTAACCACGCGCTCGGGTAATCCAGCGTCTCTTCACGTCGCGCTGACTCTGTTGACGTTTCCCCTCCTCTGTCCCCGTGTCTCTGCAGGAGAAGGAGTACGTCAGGCAGGGGCGCGAGGCCATGTCTGTGGTGGAACAGATCCTAACCCAGGAGGAAAACTGGAAGTTTGAGAAAAACAACGTGAGTTTGATCTCCCCCTCTTCGTCCTGCTGGGGGGGGGGGGGGGATTTCCTCTCCTCCCCTGTCAGGTCACAGGGTCAGCACACAGGGACACACATGACCAAAGATTACTGAACTAATCCGAAAAACACCTAATTCAGTTAACTGTGGGAGGCTTTTTAGCTGTGAGAGACGTGTCTATGTGGTAAAGTCTGGGTTTCCTGTATTTACTCAGAAGAATGGAACCTGATGACTCTCACTCTCTCTCTCCTCAGGAGATGGGCGACTCTGTGTACACTCTGGAGATTCCCTTCCACGGAAAGACCTTTATTCTCAAGGTACAGCAGCCTCTTGTGTGTTTGTTATGACACTGACCTTGATGTATGTGTGGTTCTCATGTTGAGTGGATCTAACACCTACAGGAGCCCACTTTGTTAGTTCACGTTCTCTTTCCCTTCGTGCCTTTTCACCGTCTATCTCACTGGTTCACCACTAGAGGGCGCTACGGCCACAGTAAGTGAGACAAATAGGGCGTTAAATTAAATAAGATGTTGGATGTCTCGGTGTAATTAAAGGCTGCGGTCACATTACAAAGGAATGTAGTGTAAATGTTCCCTCTGCGGAAAGGGGGGAGATTATGAAGAAGCTCCAGTCACGTCTCACAGCCCAGGGGCTCCACTTACCTCGCATTACGGAAAGCAACCTCACGGTGGTGTTAAAGTGGGCAACCACAAGGCCACAGACTGACCGTGTATGTGACCCGCACATTCATCTGAACCAGACTGACTGCAGACGTTCACAGGCAGCAGCTTTGTGTCTCTGTCCCTTTAAATGCAGACGACACAAGTTGAGGTGAAAAGTTGGACACGTGCTCCCTTCACTATTTTACAGGATTAAACTGCGGATTAACTCCTGCTGAATTCTTAAACTGTGTGTATGAAGGTTACTCTCTTTCTCTCTGCACGGGCACACTCGTATCTCGTGGGATTTGACTTTGTTTCCTCTTCGTTCAGGCGTTCATGCAGTGTCCTGCTGAGCTGGTGTATCAGGAGGTGATTCTGCAACCGGAAAAAATGGTCCAGTGGAACAAAACGGTGTCTGGTTGCCAGGTAAGACTCTCTTTTTTGGCACTCAACTAGTGTCTCTTAAGGCTTCCTTGTGTGTGTGTGTGTGTGTGTGTATTGTGTCTTGTTAGCAGGGGTAGAAGCAACTCGAAGATGATTGGCTGAGAGCCTCCCATTGTAAATTCAGCTACTGAACATTCCAACTTTCGTTCAACTCTTAATAACGTCCACAATCTTGACACTTGACAAACAGCACACACACGCAGACGTATCTCCTCCTTTGTTTCCTCAGATCCTGCAGAGGGTCGACGACAACACTTTGGTGTCGTACGACGTCTCCTCCGGGGCAGCAGGGGGCGTGGTGTCCGCTCGGTACGCCAGCGCAGCTCACAGCACTTATCTCAACGTTTGTCTCACAGTGGTGCCGCTTCTGTCTGCGAAAAATGTTTGACTTATGTGTCTTTGTCTCTTCCCATCAGGGACTTTGTTAACGTGCGGCGAGTCGAACGAAAGCGAGACTGCTACCTGTCTGCCGGCATGGCGACGGACCACGACGCCAAACTTCCGTGCGGTCGATACGTCAGGTCAGGCCCCCCCTGCCGGGTCTCCCTGTGATTTAAAAGCCTCGTATTGATTTGATGACGGTGCAGTCGTGTTGGTTTCATCTTTGTGTTTTACCCTTTAACCGTTTCTCCGTGTGCTTTAGGGGAGAGAACGGTCCAGGAGGATTTGTGGTTCTGAAGTCCAGCAGCAACCCGTCCGTCTGCACCTTCATCTGGGTCCTCAACACAGACCTGAAGGTGAGAACAGGCAAAGTGTCACAGGTTTAACTAAGACACATAAACACGTTCACTCACCCGTTGTGTTTGTCCTCATCAGGGTCGGCTGCCCCGCTACCTCATCCACCAGAGTCTGGCTGCCACCATGTTTGAGTTCATGACCCATTTACGCCAACGCATCGCTGACCTGCAGCCCAGCCTTCGCACCCACCACCACACCTAAAGCAGGTGGAGGAGGGGGCGGGGGGGGACGCAGCCAGTTGGTCTTTTTATATTGTGAACCCCAAAAATGTGTAAAGCTGCTCCCTGGCGTCGCTCGTGATGCCAGAGGGACGAACCCAAGAGACTTTGGAAGCGTAGGAGATGCGAGACGTGTGACCGCACATCAGCCACACGTCAGCAATTTCGGAAGAGGAATAATTTCAGTTGTCAGGGACGACGTTTTAGGCTTGGTCACATTCATGTTAATTTATGTGGTCCGATATGTTTTTGCTGTGTTTCTTCATTGTGCAATGAGGATTTAGTTTCTGAACCCGCCAAGCTGCCTCAAGTCCCACTTGGCTGAACCCAGACGCCTGGAATGTGGACACGTGCGACTCTCATCACCTCTCGTTACACCGCTGAAGGTCTTCTTCGCCGAGCCGCCGTGCCGTCTAAGCCTTCTCACCCTCACGCGGGGGCGTCAGTTTGGCTCGGCGTAGATTCACTCGTCCACTTTTTACGTTCACTGAGTTGTCTTAAAACAAGGTCACACTAAGAATTCACTAGCAGACACTTTATCTGAAAAAAGGAAAGAGCTCCGCCCCCTTCTTTACAGTTCGTTCTCCTTGCCTGTAGAGGGAGACACCACTGAGCCGCCTCCTTTAACGCCCCGGGACGCCGGTGTCCCGTGGGTGGGACTGTGCACGGTAGCACTGAGCCGAAGGTCAAACCAGCAGGCTTGACCTCAAACCAGGAAGCTGCTGTGTTCCGGATGCTTTATCAGATTACATCAGACGATAAATCTAAAGCTGACAAAAAAAGGTCCTACATGAAGACGTGGGACACGTAAAGCTGTCCTTTGTGCCAATGAGCTCCTGTGGCTCTTGTGGTGAAATGGTTGAACCTCTGCACCCCCTCACCGCCACACCCAGATATGGTTTTCACGCTTTTGTTTACATTATGAAGTTGTTTTTAATCATTTAGGACTTTCAACCTCCAAAATCATAAGCGCCTCAAGTGTTAAACCTCACAAAAATGCAGAGTTACAGCACGACATCATTGCTATAAGGCTGAGGCGGTGTTCCTTTGTTAGTTGTGGACGTTAACCAGCAGGGGCCAGATGACGGTCCGACCCATTATCGTAACATTTGTCCTTATTACGAAAGTCCAACACTCGTGGTTCACTTTTGATCTACTGTATCTGTGCGATTGTGTGTAACGAATGCTTTCACACACTGAGCAGAGGGATTCCAAAGGAGCGGGATTCATGATATATCAACATTTGGTGCCTTTAATCACGTCAGTCCTTCACTTCCTGTTTACTTTAGGAGAGCGTATCCTCCTCTTCCTCCTAAGTCAATCTTTTATATCTTCGTCAAAGGTAACTGCATGTGTGAATCCTGTTCATCTGTTATGTTTTGCTTTAAATCTGCATTTGGTGTGTGTGTGTGTGTGTGTGTGTGTGTGTGTGTGTGTGTGTGTGTGTGTGTGTGTGTGTGTGTGTGTGTGTGTGTGTGTGTGTGTGTGTGTGTGTGTGTGTGTGTGTGTGTGTGTGTGTGTGTGTGTGTGTGTGTGTGTGCGCCTGCTATAGATTAATCAAGCTCGTTAACTTAAAGCCATGGCAGTAAGACTGACCAACTGTTTTTACTAAAAGATAACGAGTCTAATGTCTAATAAAATTATATAAACTCATCTGACTGTTTTTCCATTTCCAACCTCCTTTAAATATCAGTTAAAGCAGTTAATAAGGATAAGTATCATCTTATAGTTTTACTGGAAATGTGTGTTAAACCTAATTTATCGCTTGTAATCTGCTTATGTTTAAGTGTTGGATCCTGGTGTGTTTATATCTAGAATTGTATTATTCGGCCAATTAGAAATGTATAAATGACATCACCAGAGGTTCATAGATTCCCAGTTCCTCCTGTAAGCATAGATTATGTAAGCATAGGTTTGGTTACTTTGGTGAACTAATGATCCAGTCTTGTAAGTCTGATGAAAGTTAGTGGGAGGATGTGTTTGGCCTGGGGGGTGAAGCTCAACGCTCCGTAGCAGAGATGGAGCTCACATGATGATGTTGTGACTGTCTTCTGAGGCGACGGGTGGGTGTGAGTGTGTCAGAGAGCCAGCCAGCGCCTCACTGGCCTCATTGTTCCCCATGGAAGGCTGAGCAGAGGGAAGGAGCTTTGAACCTTTGGTCACCGGAGCATCTTGGCCCACTCACACACATACACACACACACACACACTCCGGCCACTGACCTTGAAACGCGGGGACTCTGGATATGAGGTAGAGTTTGAGGATCATCGGGGCATCTTCCTCACACCTTCTGGGAGGCTGCTACACTTTCTTACTCTCCTGAATTTTACAGGCGCTGAAGGTTCTGTTAGACTGGGAGCCATCAAGGACTTCTGGACCTGAAGGAAAAAGCAGCTGAGCTCGTACATGTGACATCCCCATACTGGAATCCACCTCATTGTCGCTTGAAGAGTGGAGGAACATCTGGTCTCGCCTTTTAATACTTGAAGCAAAAAGACTAATCTGGATTATTTGACTTGTATCTCTAAATGGGGGCAGCTTTCAAGAAGTTCTGCTGCTGCTGCTGCTATAGCGGCGACGATGACGATGAAAAGCAGGCTTTGTTACCGTAAGAAGACAGACATGCATGATAACCACACTCCGAATCCTAATTCCACCCCTGAACCCTAATTAAGCATGTACTATCATAGCTTGCCTGCTAACGTTTTGCTTCTGCTTGTATGTGGGTTTAACTCCACAGTCAGGACCCATTGGAGTATCTGAACCGCGAAGTCCAGAAGCGGCGTGACGAGGAGACCAACCTCTGGAGTACACCAGGAGACCACAGCCACTCAGAGAGAGAGGATGACCGGGCCCTTAACTACCTGCTCCAGGCCAGGAACAAGACCCGCTTGGGCTCCACGGTATACGAGGGGAAACAGGGTCAATAAAGAGACATTCTGTAAAGTTAGACTGAGGCTGATAAAAGAAACAGGTTGGTGTTGAAACGCGATACAAATAAGGATGACAAAGTGTTTAAATCAGAAGCAAATATGACCTTTGAATGGACAAAGGTTAGCAGGACATTGACCCAGTCGCAATGATGTTGAGCAGAAGAATGAAGGCGCTTGGAGCTGAATGAAGAATAAAACACTGTAATGACCGTCTTCTTTTCTTAAGGGCTACCGCCGTCTGAGTGTTGATATTGAGGCCATGAGAGATACACGCCGGGAGGTCAGAGACAAGTGGATGACCATCCTGGAGAACCTTGGTGAGGCTGCTGAGATGAGATGAGATGAGATGTGTGTCTGGTTGTCACCTACAGCCACCTTGACGTTTTGCCTTGTTCTCCAGGTTTCATGGCAGAGGCAGAGTCGCTGCTGAACGTCTCTGCCGGCGCTTCCCTGGACCGCATGCGCAACGCAACAGCAGCCCGCGAAATGCTGTTCACCCTCCACACCTACACCTCCATCTTCAACCGCAACGAGCCCCCACCTGAGAGATACCTGTTCATCCTGGTGAGAACACACACAACACAGGCTCTGCTGTGACCTGAAGCCTGAAGCCCACAGATCAATGTTACTCACACATAACTCCGTCAGCCAGTTACAATTGATGAGTGACACATTTTCATGGCAGCTGGAAGCACTTTTGCAGCTCCTTGCACTTTATTATTCATTCTTCGGCTCATTGTGATAGCAGTTCACCACCTGGTATAGTTCTGTGTCATGTTATCTTTCTCTTTGAATCTCACAAGCTGCATCAAAAGCCACACATTTAAGTGAGAAAGTGTTTTATTTTGTTTTTTATTATAATGAATGCAACGCTGCTCATAATTCTGTACTCCATTGTTATCTATCTGAATTGATCAATAGAAAGTTTGATCAAGATTGCTCCAGTTACACAACTTCACCACTAGAGGGCAACACTCTCCCCTCATCATGAGCTGGCAGAATAACTTTCCTAACTCATGTTATATGTTATAATAAAGACATTTCTTCACTTCTTCCTCCTCTTCGTCTCCTCACAGGACCGTCTGCTGTACCTGGATATCGCTGACGACTTTTTGGCAAAAGCAAAGCGCTTCTATCCGCCCAGGGATGACGACGACGATGAGGAGGAGGAGAGCACGGGTCTGGCCATCAACCTGCCGCTGCTGCTGGCCAGGGTGGAAGCCATGAACAAGCGAGGGGATCGTGAGGAAGACCTGGACCAAAGCGGAAGGGAAGACTCGAACCCGAGTGACTGATGCTTTAATCCACTGGCTGCAGTGATGGTGGACATGAGGCAGGGGGCAGTGGGCATCAACGTTGGAGGACAGGAATGCAGAGTTTGGTTGAAGTGTGATTTTGCTTCTGTTGATTCCTTGAATTTTCAGCTAAAACTTTCTCCCTTTTCTTCTTCCTTAAAAGTTTCCTCAGCTGTATGAACCTGCAGGGTGCTGATGTTCCCTCTTTGTCCTGTGATCATCAGCTCTTATTTCTTTCAGTCACACGCTTCCCTCTTACATCATCAGCCAGGAATCATGTGTACGCTTCATATGCAGGATCGGGATAAAGTTTAACACATGACTGATGACTTTGGCCTCAAACATTCCAGAGAAGAAAACGTGAACTGTGTAGTAAGTGTGTAAGCGTAAAAATGGGGTGTGTGTGTGTGTGTGTGTGTGTGTGTGTGTGTGGGAGAGAGAGACGACATTCAGGTGAAGTATGTGAGGGTGTAACCGATATGCTGAAAAGGTTTGTGTAAGTGTTCTCATGTGTGTGTTTGTTCATGTTGAAATAAAGAATGCAGCCTGAAGCTCTGTGTGTGTGTGTGTGTGTGTGTGTGTGTGTACGTGTGTGTGTGTCACATGTTGTTCTGATGCTTTGCTGAGTTGCATTGCTGTGGTTAACTGATTCCCTGAAGCCACTCAAAGCGAAATTCACAACGTTCCACTTCCTCAAGACATGGGATAACATTTGAACGAGCACGTCGATCAGCGCTCCAACACTTTGACGGAAGAATTTGCTGTGTATCAGAAAAGCACGGATTCATTCCAGAGAAACAGATCTGGTGGCGAGGGGGGCGAGTTCTGTTCCTTTTAATCTCCTAAGGTCCCTCTGAATCCCCTCACATGGCTGGACCGCCTGTGCACACATGGCTGGCTTACATTGTGATCCGCAGACAGACCCCGCCCCTCCCCCGGTTGAGGGACTGTCCGGTGCCTGACCATCCCTCTGGGACAAGTGCATGATGGATGGTGATGGTGTTTTGGTGATCAGCTGTTGGTTGTTGATGTTGTTATGTAAGAGAAGCCGCTGCCTGCTGGCACAGTGGCACAAATAACTGGTAACACTCCACTCTGTGCTCGAGGCTGTGTGAGGCACTGGAGTGGAGCTGGTGTGTGTGTGTGTGGGGGGGGAGGGGGGTCATCCATAAAAGGAACGGAGAGCGAATTAAAGCTCCTTCAGATTGTTCTTCCTGCTCGCCAGGCTCAGTGTGTCAGGTGGACGATGTGGGAAGCGCCACTCGTCTCTCTTTTCATTACACTGTCACCAACTTTTTCAGCCAAATGTGTTTCCTTATTTACCTCCTGCTGACAGGCCTCTGCTCTATGCTGCAATTGCCCTCCTGCTCTCTCTCTCTCTTTCTCTCTCTCTCTCTCTCCTCTCTCTCCTTCTCTCTCCTTCTCTCTCTCCGCTTCTCTCTCTCTCTCTCTCTCTCTCTCTTTTCCTCCCACTCTCCATCTTTTTTTTTCCCCCAGTGACAGCTCATTTAAATGTCACTTCCCGGCAGCTGTGTGTGAGTGTGTGTGGGGTTATGTAACACAACGTTGTGCCTGGCCTGGCCTGGTGCGGGAGAAGGGACGAGGACAAGGGTTGCTCACTGTGACAGAGTTCACCTCATCACCGCTCACCTTCACACACTGTCGGCTTCATTTGCATTGGCGACTGCACGACTGAGCCAAAAGGTGAAAGTCATCAAAACTCCTCTGATACTACTTACTGTGTGTGTGTGTGTGTGTGTGTGTGTGTCTTATTGATTGAGTTTATTTAATGATGTAAGACAGTTTAGTATCATGATATGAGTGATAATACTGACTAATGAAGGATAAGTATGAGACACTCTGAGGTCTGATATGTTCACATAAGTAGCTTATCTAGCACATTATGTCGTTATATAACCTCAGCACTGAAGTATACATTGCGTTGTGACTTACTTGGTGTCTCAGATGACACCTCATGGTTGCCATAGACGCCTAACAAGACTCCAAAACATGCCTACGCTGTTCGGAGTCTCAACCATTTGAAAGGGAATTGAAATATTGCTCGACAGGCAGAAGGAAAATAGCTGTGTTGTGTTGTCGTGGCAACTAAATCATGTCTTTTAAACACCATGTAAAGGCAATGGGATTGATCAGGAGACTTAACACAGGTGGATCATACTTCCTGCTGAGTGTGTGTGTGTGTGTGTGTGTGTCATATCTGTGAAATCTATGATATCAGTGCCTGATGTGGAGGAATGAGTCACAGACGAGGACTGGTAGTAACATCACACCAGCAGATAACTGTCAGAGGTGACTGTGTGTGTGTGGGTGGGTGGGTGGGTGTGTGTGTGTGTGACCACGCAGCCTTTCACAGCCCGTAACCTGAGTTGATGAAAGGCTTGCGTGGCTCTCTGTCATAGAGGTAATGAATCAGCCGTACGTCGCACTATAATGGCATTTAATGAGGGGATTGGATGTTTTCACAGGGCGCAGCTGTTGCATTATGGATTCAAAGTCAGCAAGATACGATAAAGATGCTCTGTAAACATCTGCGGCTTCTCACCTTTTATCTCCAAGTGACAGATTTGCTGTCTTACCCTTTGTGGATTAGAAACAGCCATGTCGTCGTCGGAGTGGAATCATGTCTCTCCACATTAGCGAGGGGCCGCTCACGCCTCTGTGTACATCAAGGTTGAAACCCTATTAAGATTCCTTTCCCCAAGATCAATCCCCCTCTGTGTGCGTCTGTCTGCGTGTTTACATCATCTTAATATAGAGTGACTCGGTGTTTGTGTTACCGCAGCTGCGCTAAGTGGCAAAGAGCCGAGCGACCACAGAGGTGAACCGGCTCACGATTTGGGAATCAGGGGATTTTCAACCCAATTACCCATAACCCCCCCCCCCTCGCCCCCTCCTCACCTCACCTCAGAGTCACATCCAGTTCTCCGGGAATGATACAAGGGACACGGCGTCGGATGTCAGCACACACTGATTGTAGAGTGACAACATGGATCAGAAATAGCAACAGTCCGGTCTATAAAAGCCACGGGGAGACCCGAGCAAGCTCACAGACAGCCGGGAGATCTGAGAGGAGAAAGAGGCACACAGCCAACTGAAGCATCTACCAGACCCAACCAGAACCCAGGAGGTACCACCAGCAAATCTCTGAGACTCCCTTTGAAGCAACAGCATGATGCCAATCTGTAGCGTTCTTCAGAAGAGCAACGGCGCGGTGGTGGGAGCCGATCTGACCTGCAGCGTCAGGGAGGAGAACAAGGCTCACAGGGAGAGCTACAGCGCCGACTGGCACAGCGTCAATCTGAAAACTCAACCCGAGGAGAGGTAGGAGCTCTATCTATCAATCTGTGGACCCAATATGATTCCTCTCATCTCAGAGGGTAATTGGAGTCTGATTAACTAATTCAACCCCAACACTTTCTCTCTTTCTGGTGCCTGCAGGCAGACGATGAAGATGAATGATGACTCTCGTAGGGAGACTCTGTCCCGGCAGTGGCAGGCTCGTTCCCTGATCCAGTCCTGCCCCTCCGGCGTCTTCAGGGTGGGCACGGTTGAGAGGGGGGTGAGGGAGCACCAGCTGCTACCAAAGAGAATCTCCCTCCCTCTGCCCATCTTCGTGCCCGCCGAGCTGGGCGTCCGGCTGGGCCGCGGCGCCCCGCACACGGAGGAAGACCTGCAGCCCTTCGTCATCCCAGACGGGGGATGTCCCAGCAAGAGGAGCGTGGACGAGATCATCAAAGACCTGCCCCCGGTCAAGCCCACCCGCATGGAGTTCACCAAGGCACCCATGGCTCTGGGGCGCTCCATGTCACAGGAAGCACAGAGAGGGTGAAGGAGCCAAAGAGCGAAGCGAGAGCGGGGCTGTTAGGGCGAGACAGACGGGGAAAGGAAGGGCGAGAGCGTGAGAAGATGTATTTAGATTTATCTCTAGTGACCTTCATCATAAACTAGATCTGTAGCACTTAGCTGTGTATCTATCCCATCTTAGCAAGCACAACACCAGACTAAATGTTACACTTTGTCACTTTTGGCATTTGGTGATCTGTGGTATTAGAAGCGGTTCTGTGAAGGCATTCGCATTGTGATGGAGAGGCAGCTGTGTGTCCTCAGCTGTGCCACAGGCTTATCTCAGCCATGCGTGCCCGTCGCTCAGTAGACTCACCGTGATTCCATTTTCAGCGAGCGACACTCGGGCCAAATGGCATCGGCGGAGGAACGTCGGTCAGGAGAGCGGGCGCGCGTCAGGTGATGCAGACGTGCAGAGAAGGAGAAAGTGCCAGAGAGAAAACGATGTGCAAGAGGAAGAAGATTGGAAGGAGCAATGGAAAGATGGAGGGAGGAGTGGAGCCATGGAGAGGTGGAAGGATGGACTCTAGTTTCATAACGATGGAGAGCTGCTCAGCCTCCAGGCCTCTAGAACCTTCTGACAGCCCTGCACAGAATCACACAACCCCAACCAACATTAGGGAGCTGTGCAAGTGTGTATGTCCAAGTGTGTGTATGTGTGTGTGTGTCTTTCCTCTTATCAAGGAGTTATGAAACCAAACTGCTGCCCAGTGTTGATCTGCTCCGTTAGCTGAGTTCCAGGTTCTCCATTGAAGAACAGATCCTGAACTTTGACACGTGTGTTGTAACTTTGTGTTTTTTTTCCTAGATATATATTTTTATTAATAAAAAAAGTTGATCTGCTTTTGACTCCATCTGTGTTTTCTCTCTCGGACCCTTGAGTTTTTCAGCGAACCGAATGAACTCAATATCTCAAGAATTAAACTACTAAACTGTCACATTCAAAATATAGGGGGTAAAAGGAAATATTTCAAAATCTAAAATAGTGAGAAATACATCTCTGAAAGAACCTTTTGCCTTTAAAGTGCCGTAAATAAATATTACAATAAATAAATAAGTTGACTAACTGACTGATATTTGAAAACCTTGTATTTCCAGTGGAGCGAGCGTGTGTGTGTGTGTGTGTGTGTGTGTGTGTGTGTGTGTGTGTGTGTGTGTGTGTCATGACCGCAGCTCTGCACCGCGTGAAACCCGTCAGACAGGAACAAACAAACCAATTTACACGCCTCATTTATCTTTCATGTGTTTGTGCTTGTGCTCGCCCCCTTCTCTCCCCCCCCCCCCACCCCCCCCTGCCCCCCAGTTTGCAGCTGTAATCACGGCAGTGTATCCGTCTTATTCATTAACTCTCTTAATCCACCGTTTCTATCTCACCTTAGTCCTAATTAATCCGGCCTTGATCCATCTGCCAGTGAGTCTCATCCCTCCTCTTAAAATATTTTCCTCCCTCTCATCACTCCCCCCTTCCTCCTCCGCCCCAATGATAGGCAGAGGCACTGTGCTCTGATATTAATAGCTGGGTAAACATTGGCATCGCCCTGGAGACAATGAGGGAGGGTTTGTGGGGGCACGTCCACATATTCAACTTCTTCTGGTTTGATCTCTTAATCCTGCTGTCTTTTATCAGAGATTTGGCCGTGCTGCCTTTACTGCCTCTCTTTAAAACCGCCCTCCCACACACAACCGATGAAAATCCTGTATACGTTCCCACCCACGTTATCACACTGCACAAGTTTCCAAACTCTGAATGAACCTCCAGCTCTGCGACTATTTTCATCATAGGCTCAGGAATGTGGGAATTGAATTGTGTGTGTGTGTGTGTGTGTGTGTGTTCTATTGTGTTGGAAGAATGTGATGAATTGTCATTGAAATACTTTCCAATGGTTCAGCTGTTTCTGTCTCATGGGACTGGTGTGTATCGTGAGCACAGTTAACCTCTGTTAACTGGACCCAATTGCTTTATTTAGCGAAAAGATCTGGACACAATTAGATCTATAGAAAGCTAAGAAACAAAGAATCCAATGTCAGGGAAAACAGAACAGTATTAAGTATAATGTTTACGGTGTCTCATAAAAGGTCAATCATTTGTTCTTCTCAAAAGCGACAATCTACTGCTTTGCTCTGTTTCATACGTCTGTCAAATTCAACCACAATGTGCTTTTTAACAGCGTATTGGTCGAAACAACAAATCTGAATCATCACTTTGGAATCTAAAATGTGAAAAAAAATTCTGCCTGTCATGTGCCTGAACTTATCCACGTTAACCCTTTGATTTCCCCAGAGTTGAAGCCGATGGAGGAATATGACACCCAAAACAAACCTCCACATTGAGGACTGAATCTATGTCTTGTTGTTTTCTCCTTCTTCTTCTTGTTGTTTCCGTTCTTGTACGTGTCTCAAGCACTGTGTTGACTCTTCGTTTTCCTCCTATTCTAACTACTTGGAGGAAGGACAGACTTTATTTAAAGACGGGGGGTCACATAGTGTTGATGGCAGAAGAGCCTCGGTGGCGTAACACTCCTGTTATGTTGTAATGGCCTCAATCAGCAGCACAGCACGCAGAGTCACTGCTGAAAGCTCGCCAGGACCTGGAAAGTCTTTCTTGTTGCCACATTTACTGTAACACACGAGGACTGCTGCTGCTCCCCACTGGTTTAATTGGGTAATGCATGTTGAATTAACGTAAAATAAATGACAATTACTAACCATCTCCATTTATTGTGAATTCAAAATAGATCATTCCTGATTGGAAGAACAAATGGGTTAGATCCATCTGAAGAGAACCAATCCACTCAGAGATCCATCTGAAGAGAACCAATCCACTCAGAGATCCATTCATTACGATCATCTGAAGTGTCTGGTGAGGACATGTCCAGACATTCAGAGTTCACAAAGACATATTCACGAGCAGCGTCCACCCTCATCAGAGTGATTGTGAGGCTGTTGTCACCTCGGCAGGTCTCAGGTCTCAGGGGCCGCGTGACATCACAGCAGCCGCCCGTGTTAATTGGCCGCCGGCTGGGTGTTGCTGAGCTGCAGCTTACCTGCTGCAGGAGGGACGGGGGGACTTGCAGTCCCAGAGGAGCCGGGTGGGGGAGGTGGGGGGACGGCGGCAGGCCTGCAGCACACAGAAACACCTTCATGAGTGTGAAATCTCCTCAGTGTCATGTCACTGAAATAAAGCAGTTTTACTCCTGAACAGATCAGATTTCCATCCTCCTCATTTACTCTGCACCAGATGTAGTGGAGCTGTAGATGTTGGTGGTTTTTGTGGTTTCGTGGTTCACCTCTGTGTGTGTGACGGAGCAGCCGCAGGTTGAGGGAGGGGGTGGTAGAGCAGCCATGCAGGGGGGGGTAAGGATGGAGCGGGGGGGTAGTAGTGATGATAAACCTCTGCGTCATCCTCGTGGTCCTCTACTATCAGCTGATGATCGCTGAGGGCCTGACACAGAGCACCACCAAGGTCATTACAAGGTTAAAGGGACAGTCCACAATCTCAATGTACACAGCAAATCAGAAAACAAGAAGTTAATAACTTTAAAGTTTCAAATAAGTCATATTATTTGTTTTTCTTTCAGTCACACTGAATCTTACTTTTGTTTGGTTTTGGTTCCTTTATCAAGAATGTTATATTTGATCTGAAACCCAACAGAATTTTTGTTTTTGCATCCAAACTCGTACAATATTTTCACAACTCAAACTCAAAGAGTCTTAAACTAAGGACTTAAATCTTTAATCTTAAATTTTGAAACAACACAAGTTAGAATGATGCTGTTTTTTTTAGCATGTTGGAATACAAAAATAGAAAAATATTAAGCTATCACATCCCATCTGTAGATTTTATTCACTTATTCCAAAAAAAAGTCTTCTTTCCAGACACATGTGAGTTTAAGTGTGTTGGAGAAAAGTACTTCGCTCCCACGCAGCCACAGCTGATAAAGACACATCCTCAATCCAACCAGGGCATGTAGCTTTTAGATTAAATGTTCACTTATATAACAGCTGTCTGCCATGATTTCTGTTCAAATATGAAGAAAATGAAATCCTCAGTTTGTCTTTATGCAAACTGGAGCAGACAAAGACGCCCTCCCCTCCTCCCTCCCCCCTTCTCCCCTCACTGTAGCTCACTTTATACCAAGGGAGACTGTCTTTGCCAAGTGGGATGAGTCACTGCCAAATAGATTTTCTGTTTGCCTTAAAACTCCAATTATAAATCCACATCCATTTTAATAGAATTTGACTGGATTTATTTATTCATACCAAAACTCCTCTGTTACTTACCGTCGAGGCCGGCTGAGGACCGGAGTAACCGAAAGCGCCGAGAGCTGACAGGGTCATGTTGTTCATGATGACCTGATGCATCTGAGCGTTCTGGATCATCATCAGCTCCATCAGCTCTGCAAGAAAGGCAGAGAAGAGCTTTCACCAAGAAATGATGAGGGATGATGTGAGGAACGTTATCTGCTGCTTCACTGTCACTCTGTATTTCCTCAGCTGGGGTGGATTATTTCTGTAGTTTTAAACAGGATCCTTCACCCTGATGAATTATGTAACACATTTTCCAGGCAAGTGATGTCAGTACAGCGAGGTCTGTGGCACCCAGCTGTGTGTCAGCTCAGTGACGCAACGTTCAGCAACTTCATGATGAACCCAAACTCAGTACATGTGTGATAAAATGGACATCGTGGCTGACATCAATCAGGTCAAGTTATGATGTGTGTTGCAGTAAAATAGTTATTTGCAATTTGTTCTTAAAGGAAATGAATCTTCCATGGCAGATGCAGCCGGCTGAGCTGACTGAGCTAATGATATTCAACACACACTCAAAATGGAAGGTTCTTATAAACAGTAAACCACATTTGAGGCCAAATTAGTGAAATAACTCTCACACCTGTCACAGGAGATGCTGGTGTGCCAGCAACATTGGCAGTCAATTCATTCTCAAGCTACAGTCGTCACTCAGCCTTCGTATCAGCTTAAGACAGGAGAAAAGTTTCCCATCATCGCTAATTGAGACTCTAGACTCATTGTTTTGTTGTCAGAAGAAGTTTGTGTGAAGGGTGAGAGCAGCTGCTGAGCATAATGAGTTCAAACCTCACGTTTTAAGCTGTAGGACAAACAACTCAGGGCCGCCAACGCGCAAACTGGCCAGGTGCAGCTTTAAAGAGGCGAATGTTGATTTCATTTAGAGTTCTTAATGTGCAAAAGACACATAGATCCCCTTCAGCTCTTGCTTGTTGCAGCACTATTGTGCACACTGACTGAGATTTGGGTGCTTTAAGTCCCATCTCTTTCAGGACCCCCACCCAATAAAACCTGCCCTGTTCTGATTGGCTAAATGTGTCAAGCTATAGTTGGCACCGCCCACAAGAGATGACCAATCAATGTGTGTGTGTGTGTGTGTGCGCGCGTGTGCATGTGCGTGTGCGTGTGTGTGTGTGTGTGTGACAGCTGCTTGTGTTACACCTTGAGGAGTGTCCATCACCATGACTCACTTGTACTGGTTACTGATTTATTTAGTTTTACACATCAGTTCCTTCCGTCGCAGAGCAGAGAGTCTTTGTGGAGCTGCTGTCTGATGTTACAAACATGGACCAACAAAAAAAAGAAAAAAAAACTAACGTAGACGAGTCTATAAACTCAAACCTTCCTATCCTGCTGAAAAATGACTTTGCTGCCCAAATGCTGAGATGGACCAATCAGAATTGAGCGTTACAGAGAGCCCTGCAGCAGGATAATGACCTTTAATGAGTCATTAGTGCCAAACCACAAACAGCTCACACACTCAGCTGAAGCGCCAAATAGCTGAAGAGGAAATTTGCTTTCCTTTTTTATACTTTTTCACGTTTTTCATTACATCATGTTGGCTGTGCGTCCATACCTGCCAGCTGGGATCTGCAGCTACACTTCAGTGTCTGGAGTATAAAACTGTACATTGGATTATACCTGTAAAAGTTAATAACTGTACATATTCTGCAAGATAAGCTGCCATGACTGAAACCTAGTTCAGCACTTTGACACAACTTTAAACATGGACACACACACACACACACACACAGTCAGTCAGAGTACAGCATAAATAATATATCTGAGTGCTTGCATGGAAGCCGGTGACGTGACAGACGGGCAAGAGCAGTTGTGAATGTGAAATCCCTGGATTTGGTTTGTGCGCCTGGTGACAGTGTGCCGTACCCTCCCTGACGTGACCACCAGGCCTAATGGAGCCAGCGCCGCCGGGAGGCATCGTGGACGCTGGGAGCTGCTGTAGGATGGTGGTGGGCTGCTGAGGAGCCTGGGGAGGAGAGATGGGACTGTAATGAGCCTCTGTGCCTGGAGGCACAGGAGCTGAGAATAAACTGCCTGTACAGACGCTGAACCTCCACTCTGCAGGAGGGAAAGTGGGAGGATTATCTTACCAGTCAGTATTAAAAGGAGATAAACTCGCTTCTGCTGACTGATTCAACACCTGATGAGTTTTGTGGTTGACCTACATGGCGGTCAGGAAGTTATTAAAGCTTGAAACGATAATTTTAAAGAAATTAACACAAAAAGAGACTAAAGCAAAACAATTTCCACTTACAGGGTGTGTCAAAGTGAGTGGATCATGCTGGAAATGTGGATAAATATCCTCCGTCCACGACATATGTGGGAGCTTCTGCTGATATTATTTACAGATACTTGCTATGTATTTCTAATCTGTTTGGCTCCAGTGCTGAGGCACGCTGCAGCAGGTTGCCAAGGTGCCAAAACGCAAGCAACACCTCTCTCTCTCACACACACACACACACACGCACACACACTGAACAAGAAACGCACGTACACACTTCCTTCCCCCGCCTCTGCAACTCAGGACAATGACCCACCTGAGGTAAAGTGTGATTGCGTATCTAAGGTGCAGCATTGGTCAACAAAAGCCGAGCAGCTGATAATAGTGTGAGATGACAACAATAAACAACATTTCAACCGGCTGCATGGAAGTTGTAGTTTTAGCACCAGTGCCAGTTATAAAGTGATGGGGGGGAAACTGGATAATGAAACTGGAGCCTCTGATGTGGGGAGGAAACTAAAGTGGAGGGAAAATATTTCCACTATAAAGGAGAATTTTCAGGAACTGTCAGTCACACTGCAGTTTTTATGGGATTATATCTTCATTTTTGGAGCCTCTGCGCTGCTGTTTTTGTCTTTTTGCAGTCATGAGTTCAGCTTCCCTTTCGATTCTGTGTCACAGCTCATCAGCATCGTCGCCGTATTGCATCAGTGCCACAATCAATAACACATATACTGTATATTGATGTGTGTGTAAAATGTCAGAGTCAAAAGTCAAAGTCAAAACATGTCTGGTACATAAACATGATCAACTTGATTATACAGAGCATTTCTTTTATGTTCTATAATCAATTTTAGGGAAACATGTTCATTTTCTTCTTAACCTTATTCCTAGACGCTTTAGGATTGTAATAATATGTGACATATGTATGAGCTAAATAGAAAGTTGAAGTCATCTGAAATGTAGTTTTTCTACCTACAAATCAGTAATTAGCTCAATATGAAACCCTAAGCACGTAGAGTGATAAGAGTTCAGTTAGACTGATTATAATTTATTGCATTAACTTATGAGATGATTGCTCCAGTCTGCCCACAGGACATTTTTTCGTATTTTAGTTACATTCACATTTTAAATAAGGTGCCACAGGTGTGTGTGTGTGTGTGTGTGTGTGTGTGTGTGTGTGTGTGTGAGAGAGAGAGAGAGAACGTTGTGTGTATAATAGAGGGTTTGTGCTGGAGAGCCTCAGAATGGCAGACTACACTAATTAGCACACAGTTTACATTTACTGTAGCGCTCTGTCTTCCAGCTCTCCTCGTCATCCCACAGTGCTCCCTGTCAGCAGAGGGGGCCGCTCCCCTCCCATCGCATCACAGCTCTGTAATTAAAACACTGTAATCTGGGAGGATCGTCTCTATTTTTAAAAGCCCCCCTGTCATCTTGTGGGCAAAGTGACACAAAGAGAAGCATCAAACAGTGGAGGAGGAGGAGGAGGAAGAGGAGGAGGAGGAGGAGGAAGAAGGGGGGAGGGGGTAGTAACAACTGCTGCAGCAGGTGATGACCAACTCTATGAGACATGAGGAAAGTAATAAACTGTGTTTAATGGGCAGGCAGGTCTAAAGATAGTTTCTTCTGCTGCATCCAAAGCAGCCTACGCTCCTCAGATCAACACGTCTTCTACTCTGATTGTTCTTTTACGTCAGAATAAGAAGAGAAAATGACACAAAAACAAACCACAGAGGAATATATTAAAGGACCAAAACAATGAAACCATCGAAAACCAAAAAACTTTACTGACAGAAAGCACAACTTCTTAGTGAATCCAATAGTTTGTGAATGATTTGCCGCCATAACTGCATTTCTGGACTTTTCTATTGTCTTGACGCTTGAACGTTCTGATCTGATGAACCACCAACTGCAGCTTACCACAGATTGAGAACCACCTGTCAGATTGTGTGTGAATGGAATCACAGAGGACATGTGCACGACTCCCTCCTCCCTCTTCATATGTACCTGTAGGCTCCCCTGCTGGTAAATCTTGGTATTTCTGAGACCCGAGTAGGCGTCGCTACGGAAACCTGAGATTCCTTAGCGACGAGAGAACTCAAATTATGGACCAGGATGTGATGATTATTATAGTTACACAGATTCTCTAAGTTTAGACTCCACAAGTTTCCCACAACTGCCTTGTTCTTCCTTGGTGGAGGTATGAACTCATAGGAAGTATAATTAGAACATCCCTGGAAGCATATATGCATGGATGATATACGTCACATACATACAGGGTCAGACTGGACTGAGGTATGATTCAGTTATGTGCACTTCTCAGTAATATTTAATCACACACACACACACACACAGGTCATCTGCGTTGGTTTCCATTAGGGATCATTTATTCATGCCCGGGCGTGGTGAGGGGAGGCCCCCGCGCTGGGATGCCGCCTGGCTGCTCTCTCCGCATCAACGCCACCGCCATTAACCACATTAGCTGAATGTTCCACCCTGGACGCATCAAACGCAAATAGCACAGCGTCCATGTTGGCGAGTGGATGTCGCACCGCCCCAAATGTAATCCCATTAGCTCGCTCGTGTTCTTTGGAGGTAGCCGCAGCCGCACGTGGGGCGACAGCAAGATGGCGGATACATCATGATAAGTCGGCGCTTTTCTCATTAGTCCATAACTCTGACTCACTATCGCCCCCTCAGCCCCTCCCCCTCCCTCTTTTGGCCCTCACCCCCTGCAGCATGAGCTCAAGAACATGGCCATTACCTTTCCCGGTTCCTATGGCAACACTACCCTGCAGCCCGGGCGTGTGTGTGTGTGTGTGTCGCTGTGTGTATTCACAATCCCACGGGTCTGTGTGCGTGCCCATGGTGGACTGAAGTTGGTTTAGGCAACGGAGATGATCAATTAATTTTACGGTGTCTTCTTCCTCTCTCGCCGTCTGCGGCTGAATTCCCCCAAAGGAAGAAGAGGTGTTTGAATTTTCCAGGAAATCTGTGCCCTCAGTGTGTGTGTGGGTGTGTGTGGTGATTGATCTCTGTGGTGGGTGATTAGTGAGTCTGATTTGGATTATTGGACACGAAGAAATGTTCTGCTCTTCCTTTGATGAGACGAACAAAACCGAGCTGTAAAGAGTGGCGATGTAGAGACGGAGCGAGAGACAGAAGGACAGAAAAGGAAAAGGGTGGAGATCACTCTGAGATCGAGAGAGAGGGAGAGAGAGGGAGATAGAGAGAGGGGGGGAGAGAGAGAAAGAGAGGGGGGGGAGAGAGGGGGAGAGGGCGGGAGAGAGAGAGAGAGAGAGAGAGGGGAGAGAAAGAGAGAGGGGGGAGAGGGAGAAAAAGATAGAGGGAGAAAGAGAGAGAGAGAGGGGGGAGAGAGGGGAGAGAAAGAGAGAGGGGGAGAGAGAGAGAGAGAGAGAGAGAGAGAGAGGTAATAGGAGATAAGGATTTTTCTCTATATCACCTCTTACTTGCTTCTTCTCCCTAAGGTGCAGGGCTGACTGGCAGATCCCCTCCACACACACACACACGCACACACACACACACACACACACCGGCGCCTCCCCCGGCTGTGGGCACAGCTCTCTATAGTGCCACCACCACCAACTCCAGCCAATTAACACATCTCTGTGCGCACTGTGAGATTATTAATACATAATAAAGCAGTTAGCCACAGATACCAATTATCCCACATTTGGTCATTTAAAGAGTAGGAACAAGTGGGTGGAAGGATGCTTGTCTGTGTGTGTGTGTGTGCGTGTGTGCGTGTGTGTGCGTGTGTGCGTGTGTGCGTGTGTGTGTGTGTGTGTGTTGTTTATACTGAACGTAATGATACTGCACCATGTGAATCGTCAATACAAGTGATTTGCAATGGAAATCAATGGAGTGAAACGCCAGACATTCCCCCAAGAGAGAGAGAGAAAGGGGGGGAGAGAGAGGGAGAGAGAGAGAGAGGGAGAGAGAAAGAGAAAGAGAGAGAGAGAGAGAGAGAGAGAGGGAGTGAGAGAGAGAGAGAGAGAGAGAGAGAGAGAGAGAGAGGGTCCATTAGAACAAGGGATATTAACGCCAGGCGCCTCCAACAGAACGAGCTCCCACTCTGTTCTCTGTTTGTTTATCACCGGCTTGATTAGTCCCAGAGTGATTGGTTTGTATCTAAGGCAGCCAAGCAGCCGGTGTCCCTGTGTCTCCGCTCACCAAAGTAACCCAGCTACCTCTCTCCCCACGCTTCAGATCTGACACCACGCCGGGCTGGATCCTGCGCCTGACCCTGGACGTGACCCCCGGGCCAAACACACAGACGGAGAGGAAAGATGGTTTTGTGGTGCAACGCGTGGCTCGCCGTCCCTCGCCAGAATTAGATTTGGGCCTCACCGCCAAAGGCTAGAGACACACGGCGCTCCGTCTCTTACGTTTCCTTTGGCGGGAGGCTCGTTAGGTAATTTCATTCGGAATAGTTTATGATTGGGCCGATAATAGGTTGGTTGCAGGGGGAAGGAGTGTGTCTGTTGCTACATATCGACCTTATTCCCCTCTCAGAGTGACGCGTCGCCTGGGCTGCCACAGATCAGGCCCACGCCGGCTTTGTCTCTGTTTATTGCAGACATCTGTTCATTCTGAATGCCGTTAAGCAATTTACACAAAATAACACATGTGAGAGAGAAGTCTGTGAATACTAAGTCATAATTTGCATATTGTTTCTAATGACTCATCCAGTATCTTCTACACTGTGGAGGTCCAGGCAGCATGAACCTCTCAGGATGTTTATGTACATGTGTAACTCACAAATACTCACAAATACAAATCTGTGTTCAAGATCTTTTCAGGTCATACAGTATTTTAGGATATACAGTGTGTGTGTCAAATGTAGTTGCATTATAATAGCAATTCATGTTGTTCACAGTCTTACAAGGATGTAAACAAAGAGGCCTACATAGGAAGCATCTGTACTGTATATGACAGATAAGCAGGTATCAGTGTCTTCAATCATAAACTGTCTGGATATGAAAACACAGCATATATGACACACACATGCACACACACACAGCACTTTCATATATGTATTGTACTTATATTTGCCTCCTGTATGTGTTTGCTCTGCTTTAATATTAAGGCCATAGAAGAAAATCCTTCTCACAGTTATTAAGTCATGAATACGAAATTGGCTATTTAACCTTTAAGTTTTTTATTCCTTGTACATTTTGTTCCCGACTTAATCAGTTTTCTCGTGTTTCATCCGCAGCTGATCTATTTTGAACTTAATTCATTCATTATCTTCCTTTTTCCTTGTTGTCCATCACCGTCGCCCAGGTTCGATCCATCCCCTGACATAACGGTGACACGGGGGTGAAGCTGCTGGAGCCTGAGAAGGAGGGGGAGAAGAACTCAGTGCTGACAGATAAAAAGAAAAAAAGCCTCAGCAGAGGAAGAGACCGACATGCCGGGAGGAGATCAGGACACACTGACAGGTGAGGTGGCGCATCGCGTCACCCAGAAGCTGAGCCTCTCTGCCGGGCTCCAGCTGACAGCACAGGGCGATGACGACATCACCAACGAGGGAACGACCGTCACACTCGTGCTGAGAGAGTGTGTGTGGCACCAAACACATTTGTGAGTGTGAAACGTGTAGGTGTGTGTCATGTTGGAGATGGGTTGATGTGTCTTAATTACTGTAAGTGTGTGTGTGTGTGTGTGTGTGTGTGGTGGCGTTGTGCCTCTGTGCATAGAGAGGAAAGAATGAGGCAATTTAGTTTGTTTGTTTTTCATTTGCCAGCACATAACAGATTTATTTAAAATTTCATGAGTTTCACTTCACGATTTAGTCCCAGGCTCCCTGCTGCAATGGACGCGGCAACATTCGCCCGAGGAGATGTGGAGAAAAGGTGTGAGAGAGGGTGTAGGTGAGTGTGTGTGTGTTTGTGTGTTGTCTGTGTGCACGTTTGACTGTGTGTGTCCAATGTTTTGGGGGGAAATACCACTTCTTTCAGCAAGTACCTGAATGGAATTGTTTTTAAGAAGAAAATGGTGCATTAGTGGCATCATAAGTGTTAACAGTTTGAAAGAGAAATTGATGCTCATACTGTGTAGACGGCAGATGGACGAATCAGTGACACCTTTGTGTGTGTGTGTGTGTGTGTGTGTGTGTGTATGTGTGCGTGTGTGTGTGTGTGTGTGCAAGCGCGCGTGCGTGCGCGCATGCGTGTGTGTGTGCGTCTGTGTGTGCTCACCTGTGGAAGATATGGAACACCTTTTCCATTTCTCATCTGCCTTTTTTGTTACGGGCTTTTGTCCTTTGAATGCATCACATCCCATTAGGAACAGATTGAAAGGAGCTGAGAAAGGCCACTTCACTCTCTGGGGATAGAAAATAGATCTTTTGTGTATCGCGCCGTCTCATCAAAAACACTGAGGGAATTAGAAAATGTCTTTGTCGCTTTGTCACATGTCAAACTCTTCCCCTCCATTTGCATTAAGATGTGGTCTGCATGCAGATCTGTGAACTAGATAAGGAAACACGTGTTGACACAAGGAGCAAATGCCTGCACAATGCATAGAGATTAACTTGAAATCTTACCATTTGGACCATGTAGGGACAAGATTTGTACTCCCTCTCTCTAATAAAGTTATTTGGAATCAGGAGTAGTGATTGAGCGTTGTTATCCAGGTGATGTAAACAGACACTTGGAAGGAAAATAGGTCCAGTTTGCATTAAAAAGAATTCAGATGATCCAGAAGGTGTTGCTGTATATACACATATACCAGCCTCCAGTGTGAGAACGGGGCCTCCGTCACACTACGCGACTTATTCTGTCTCCGGGCTGCTTCCTGGAAAAGCGAACTTCCTTTTGCGACAGTTGGTAATTGTTAAATGCCATTTCTGGTTTAATCACCATTATTTCTGTCATGTTCTCGCGGCTGCTGCACAGTTCAGTTTCCTGTGTGGTAGCTTGCAAAAGGTCACCGATGACGCTTCCTGACAAGAAAATAATATAGCCCTCTGGTGCAGGCACACTTGTTGATCAGGGTGAGGGGTTAATGTGCCTCTGCAACATCAGCCAGTTAACATGAATCCCTGTGTGTATCGCTTAATTAATCACCAACTACCAGCCTGCGTCATAACATCGACCCCATAGCCATACGTACGCGGCGTGTCTCAGCTTTGGCAGGTCACTCATGTGATGATGAGAAGATTAACAGCAGACAAACTGTCCATATGTCCGCAGCAGATTGTTGTCTGGCGAGTAGCGTCCTCACTCTTTAACATATGTGCAGTGATAGTGGGCGAAGAAAAAGCCTCCGAGGTGAGAAAACTAAAGCTTTCGACTGGCTCCTGGTTTCAGCAATGAGTAATCTTAAAGCGTGTCCAGCCAAGTCAAGCAAACACTGATGAAACCTACACAGAACTAAGTCTATTATTTTATATATATAATCGATATTTACTCTCTGCACCTGAACAAACAGTGGCTTTCATCATCAACCTGCAGGCTCCTGAATTAAACTGATTCAATTCCTCCCTATGAGAGATTTATGTCCTATGGCAACAAGCTTTACAATTGCTGATAATTGTGTTGTGCTGCGTTCAGGGTTTACATCCCGACTCCAATGTCTGTTCAGGCCTCAATACGCCGCCGTGACGTGAAAAGCAGTAGAAAATAAGCTTCAGCGGCTTATGTCTGGAGGTATAAACGCAGCTTCGGTTTAGATTTGGTTGGATGTTTACAGGGCGTTACATTAGGGTCGTTTCATGTAGATTCAGTCCATAAGTCTGGATGTGAACTCAGTCTTGTTGATTTCTAATCAGATGGAATAGTGTTGACGTTATTCCTCATTCCTTCGTTTTCATTCTGGTTCATTTGTTTGCTGCTTCACGGCTAAACACCCCCGACATGATTAATGCCTAGAATCTGAAGCTTTATCATTTCAGCTTTAAAGTCATAACGTTTTATGATCTATTCCACATAAACGATATAAAGTCACACTGCCAACACAATTTTTTACCTAAAGTGTTGTTTATTAGTCTTTTTGATTCATGATTGCGTAAATCTCCATGAGAAATAAAACATCATCTTCAACTTCACTTAGATTGACCTTTTGACCTCTTCATTAAACCTGGAATAAATGATACCGAGTTTATAATTGTGGTTTCAATGCTATGTACTTTTCTAGTCATATTAATACTGATTGATGTCATTCTACATTCTATAAACACTTTCAATGTCAACTTGCATATTCAGAGTAAAATATGTATGCTTTGAAGTTCCTTATTTGTTGTGTTCAGTAAATCAATCATCCACCTGCGTGTTGCCGTTGCCACATCAACGTGTTCATATATTGTATTGAAAGTGGAGCTACAGTTGTTTTTGTTTTTTTTTAATCCTTGTTGGAGACGCGACCGCTTAATTCATAATTAATCATCTAATGAGTTGTATTTAATTTCTCCTGCAAAGACTGGAGCAGGTAAAGTGCAGGTTCGTGTTACAGGAGTGTCCAGTGTGTTTGGTGCTGAATGAGCCCCATGTGTGGATGCAGGGGTGTGTTGGGAGGATCCATCTGCCCGGCTCTCCTAACAACTGCTGAAAGAATAATGAGGACATCACTTGCTTGTGAAGTGGAGCATGTGAGAGGTTATGGTGGCACTGTGTGTGTGTGTGTGTGTGTGTGTGTGTGTGTGTGTGTGTGTGTGTGTGTGTGTGTGTGTGTGTCAGCAGTGCGGATGGAAATAGAGAAGAAACAGATGAGAAATGGAATTAAACTGCTAAGTAGATACAATGATATCCTCATATGTGACACCCAGATTTACACTTTCATTGGCATTTTTTGTTGCCTTGTCTTAATGGAAACAGAATGTGAATGTTGACGAGAAACGAGAAGACGTCAGTGGCGAGAAACAGCAATGATGCCTAACATAATCAAAACGCCCACAAAGCTTAAAGCCAGTAAACGTGGAGGTCGTCAGGTTCTCTCTCTGTTTGCTGGAGACGGGCAAAGACTTTTTTCCGATGGCACAAAAAGTGAAAGAACATAAACTTGTGAGGCTCACGAGGGCCCACCGGTGCACAGGGGCTTTGCTGCTAGGGAAGTGAAGTGGACAGGATTTAGTCTGAATGTTCCTCGATTGTGGCTGGCCGCTTCCCCAGAGAGATCAGATTAAAGGCTGTGGAGCCAATATGAGCTCGGCCTGTTGTCCTGCAGATGAATCACTCAGGCTGCCCTCTCATCACCTCCCCATACAAAAGCCTGTTTCACCATTTAATGCGGTTTTGCTGTGGCCGCAAAACTCTATCCTCAATAATAAAAACACGTAGAAATGTTATTTATAATCCCTCTAATGTGAATGGAGATGATTAGTATTAAAGATGCACGTAGTTTGAATAATTCTTCACTTTTTTCTCATGGCTGCTGTGCAAAAGTAAAGATCAGATGAGACTTTAATCGGAAACTGAGACAGATCTGAGCACAGAGAGCATTTATACTAATATGATCTGATTTGAATTAAATGCAAATGCTTCTTTGATTGGTTTGGTAATAATGCTGTTAAAGTACAAAAACATAAAACATCAGATACAAAAGATTTGATTGCAAACATGATTACCAAACTCTTCTTTATAATAATACAACAATGTGGATACGATACTCACACATGACAAAAGGTTCATATATATATAGGATCATTTTATTTCTCTTTTTTTTTTTAATTGCATGACGCAATTTCAAGTTTTCTAGGTACAAAATAATTCATGCAGCATTAGTGATTTTAAAAAGTGCAAAACGGCTCCAAAGAATCACCTCACAGATCAGAGAGCAACATGCCAGACAGGAGCAGGGTCACTCAGAAAGCTGGAGTGAGCCGGAGAAACGTGCAAAGACTGAGCACTAAGAGTGACTTTACCCACATGCCACCATGGAAACGGAACAGTTATTCAAATACTTGTGCAGAGAGAGAATACCCACATCCATCACGTCCATTAAAGTACACTGGCAGACGTGGAACTGGAGAACAACTCAATAATCATGCGTTTTGACTGTTCAAACTTCAAAACACTCAGCAATAATCCTTTAAAATTGACCCCCCCAAACAAACAAAATACTAAAAAAAAAAAAAAAAAAAATGAGGTAACAGCTTGTAAACATGTTTGTCACTTTTGTTCAAGTTGGCAATATTTAACTCACTCAATAGATTTGAACAGATCGGGCCCCACGTGGAGACGCGTCCGTCCTTTTACGCACTAACTTTACGCACAAACATCGGTCGACGGACTTCTTCATCTCAGTCGTTTTTTAGGAAGGAAAAGTGAAGTTTGCATATCTTCTTTCCTCACCGGGACACAGAAGGAGCGTCTTTGATAAGAACATGCAGACTATGTGCACCGGATCCTCCTTCACCAGGGATCTCCGCTTTTCTAGCTGAGTCCGATCATGACGGACTCCACGTCTTTGGAAGGTCTCCGGTCCTTCACCAGGAAGTTAATCATGCTCTCGGATTTGATCATCAGGTTGCAGCCGAGGAAGAAGATCCCGAACACGACGGTGAGCGACAACACGCACAGCACCGCGATCTGCACCACACGCATGACGAACAGTTTGCGTTCGTCCTGCAGCACCAGCGAGCCTCCGCCGTCGCCGGTCACCACGTCGTCGGTGCCGTTGCCGGAGTACGTAGCCAGAGTTCCGGCGAGGGTTTGACTCCCGTTGAACAGCGCGCCCTGCGTCACGTCGAACAGGGAGACGTTCATGGTTCCAGGCGGCGGTGAGTTACCGGCGACGAGAGACACTCAGCAGCAGCAGCGGCAGGAACACACACACACACACACACTCACCGCGAAACCTGGAGTGAGAGCGAAACTTTGCGTCATGTGACAGCTCAGGCAACAACTACAAAAGGGAAAATGCGGAAAGGAAACGCGGAATCTGCGTAAAGTAAAGTCTCGCTGTTTGACGCTGCTTCCGTGCGTAATGGCCGCGTCCGCATCACCGCAGCAGGCGCAGGCAGAAGTTAGTTTGTGGTAAGTTCAGATCCCGGTCTCCTTCCTTGTGTGTGCAGGACGCGTCTCCCTCCTGTGTAAGAGGAGATCATCCCCTAGTGCGTCCGTGTGTGTGTGTGTGTGTGTGTGTGTGTGTGTGCATGTGTGTGTGTGACCGCCTGTGTGTGCGCGTCTTTTGTGCCAAGTCTCTGGTGCGTTTTAAAGTGATGATGAGTTCCCCCTGGACCACACCACCTCCTCCTCCTCACCAGGGGAGGGAGTCAGGTGGCCTCAGCTCCTCTCATCTACACAGGAGCTCCATCTGAAGGAGCACACACACAGATATTCACTTAGAAACTTGTATAAAATGTAAGAATAGTCATATTTCATAGTTATCAGCCTTACCCCTCCCCTTCTTTTGGCCCTCTAACACAAAAAGAGGCTTCAACAAGTAAGCAAACAAGTGTGATCACCTGCCTTTGTCACTTAGTTTCCATAGAAATTACATTTACATTTACATTACAAGACTGAAGGATGATAAATGATTCATAAACAAGGAGCCACAAATAGTCACGGCCAGGTAACTTCATCAACCGGGATTGAACCCTGGCAAATATTTATCAGAAATATTGGCTCCCTCGATGTTTCCTTCCCTTGACAGCAGCTGAAATGAAGCCCCCCCCAACACACACACACACACACACTCCCCTCTCCCCGCCGTGCAGCAGGCAGCCCTCTGCTTTTATTAGTATCATGTTATTCAAATATCACTTTGTCTGTGTGCTGCTGCAGCCACCGACACCACATCACTCAGTTGCAGGTGAAAGCAAACACAACTTCATCCTCGTGGAGCCGTAGCAGCCTCCTTCTTATCTCGTGTTTCAATGCAAATACACCATCAGCTTAATATGAAGATTAACTTATGATTGTGTTAAATATAGAGTTTTGTCTCATAACTCCCAACAGCCACATTCAGCCAATCTCATTCATCATCCATTTCATGAATTAAAGTGGGTATAATGATGATGATGATGATGATGGTGATGATGATGTTCACACTGGCTGATTGAGCTTCATCTTCTGGAGTCCTAACTTGGAATTAGTGCTTTATAGGACTTGAAATATGATGATATGTCAGTAAATGATTTAGCCGTTAACCAGAAAGTGATCAGTTTGAGGTAAATTGTAAAAGACAGCGATCGTCCCGTCTTCATCTTCAGCTCGACAGGTGCTTCATACTCTCAGATGACTTCTAAATATTTCAGCTGACGTCCACATATCCCCAGCTCATTTCAATATCCGTCACATTTGCATATGTGAGGTCCGTTGCACATAATTTACCCATGAGTGCAGAGAGAATCCCTTCGTATTGTTGAAAATCGACGCAGAACAGCAGCAGAATTGTGCCTCTAAGTCAACAGACGGCCGTCACAACACAAATGAATGCTGCGTGGATGGACTGCTCCGGTTTATTCGCCAGAAAAATGATTTGCTGAATCATTCAGATGCAATTTTCAGTATTTATGTGCTTGGAACTTGCAGAATCATGTTTAATATCTTTATTTTATGACAATTATTGTGCAGACTTTTATGAAGCTCCCTAAAAAGATATCCTGTAACAATTTGAGAAGGTATTAAACTATTCAAAAGTACCTTAGTCTTGGCTGAATGGACAGTGATTCAATATTTAGCATCTAATTTCATTACCCTGACTCCTCCTATCTGCTAATCTACTGTATACAGACCATATTTCTATATTTACATTGTTCATATTGTGTTTCTTTATACAAATATGAAAGGAAACTGTTGCATTGATGGTGAACATCAACATATTTATGCCAAAGCTGCATCAGTCTGTCATCAGAACGTGTCAGCCGTCTCCGTCATCTTAATCTGCTGTTTGTCTCCAAAAACAAAGGCAGTGAAATTGAATTTTGGAGGCTCTGATGTGTGTGTGTAAGCAGCTTTCAGCCGCCGACCGGCAAGCGTGTGTACAAACACTGATTAGCTCTCACACACACCTCTCATAAGCCTGGAGGTGGTTTATTTCCAGAACATTTATTAATGGCTGGTAACAGAAGAACAAGGAGTGTTTCGTGTACAATGAGATCAAATAAACTCATTAGCCTTTGGATTTAGTTGATGGGAATTAATTGGCGTCATGTAAATCAATGCTGTTCTATTATTCATTCCTGTGCCATTATGGAAAGTAGCTGGCACACTGACGCTTCATCCCTTTGTCAACACGTAAATCTTACACCCAGCAACTGTTAAAGAAAAAGCTAACAAAGGGATTTAAACTGCAGTACATATTTACAAGACTTAACGGCTTCACTATTAGGCTGAGAAAGCTCAAAATAAAGGTTAAGAACCTGTGTTGCTTTTATAATACGTCACACAGGCGTCTTCAGTCTCAGACCAGCTGATTGCACATTTCCCATAATTCCCTGCTGCATCTTGAGGACTTGAGTGGAGTTTAATGTCACAGTGTAAATGTTTCCACAACCTGGCAACCCGAAACAGTTTTCATACTAATGGCCGATGATGTTGATCCAATTTAGTTCAAAGTCAAAGATTCACTTGAAACTACATTAAATTTACACATAAAAACAGAAATGGGATGGATTTAAACACGAATTCATGCATATAAAGTTTGGATATACATTTAAATGCAAATGAAGAGGACTGAGCAAATATCCGCCAATAACATCAGTTTTACCGAATCAATCAGGATCTTTAAAAAAAATGACTTATGAGAAAGTGGCATCATACCTGTTGCTCATTTGTAACTTCTCACACACACACACACACCCACACACTTTACATCTGACTGCTGCTCGGCTCAGCAGCAGCGGTCAGACGCTCTCAGATCACTAACGAGCGGTTATTGTTAGTCTAACTGTATATGAAGACACATTCATATGAAGATGCATATGGACGCAAACGGGAGTGTCTGACTTGTTCCTAAGCAACAGTAGACCTGTGAGCCCGGTGACAGATGGTTGGTGAAGTTATTTTCGTTTAGAGGAGGGGGGGGGGGGGGGGGGGGGGGGGCGAGGGAAAGAGAGAGGTGGTGCCTGGATGGTGGCGAGGGGGGGGGGGACATTTCCACTTAACATGAGGGAATTGGCAGCCTAGCAACACAAACTAAGTGAAGACATCCTTAGCAACGAGGAGATGGCGTACCCCCCCCCCATCCCCCAACACACACACCCCACACACCCCCAACACACACCCTACACCCATCATTCCTCACCCTTACATCATTTGAGTCTACGGCCTAATGTGTGTGTGACTGTAAGAACTCACACACACACACACACACAGACTTCCTCTGATCTTCATCATTTTCAATTAATCTAGAAAATGTCTCTTTATCAGAAGATCACAGCACTGGAGATGGTGTCTGTGTGCGTGTGGGTGTGTGCGAATGTGTGTGTGTGGTTTCCCCTGTGTGTGCGAGTGCAATTACTCTGGAGAGAGAGACGGCAGGGAGAGTAAATTGCACCTTTAAAAAGTCTAATTTTGTCATTAAATATGGATAAAGTCAAGTGTGAGGCTGGAGGTTACGCGCTGTGACCTTTAGGGGCTTGAGAGCTGCTGATCACGCGGCGCTAAACGCTCTCATTAATTACACACTGATGCAGATTGCAGGGACGCTGTGCTCTGCATCAACCACACACCAAGCAACCATCAGTCATTCAAGTTATTTTAAGGAGATAATGACTTCATTGGCTTGATTTGCAGGAGGATATTAGCTTCACTGAGCGTGTGTGTGTGTGTGTGTGTGTGTGTGTGTGTGTGTGTCAGTGAGTGTGTCCGCAGCACAACTGTTGGAGCCCACCTGTTAGAATGGCTGCTGCAAATCTGTTTGTTTAAGAAAAAGATGATGATTTCTTTTACAAATCTAACGGCAGAAGCTCCTGTTGTGTGTCTGTGCTGCGTCTCCATCTGCATCATCAGATGGAGACGCTGCCCCCCCACTACCCCCCTACCAGTCAAAACCCAGCATGGCGGGCGAGATTGAGACAGTTTGTGGTTAACGCTGATTTGGTCTGTGAGCGATGGGAGTCTCGATTGCGTTTCTGAGGCTCAGTGAGAGACGCTTAAACGACTGCGGCTAGATGTGTGACTCAGGTCGTGACCCCTCCATCCACCCGCCCCCAACCCCCCGTTCCTCTCCTCTTGTTCAGTCTTAATTGGCTGCCATCTGACCCTCCGCGCGACTACCAGCACTGCGCTCTTCTCAAAATGTCATTCATCAGTGAGTTTGAAGCCAATACCTCCAAATTTGTCAATACTGGCGACGGGGAGAGGGGGGGGGGGGGGGTTCGTTTGATCGCCCGTACCTGCACCATCCACCTACACCCAGGAGCTTCATGCCAGCAGAGGAGTTGACTATTATAGATTTTCTACTCATTTCTCTATTTCTGTCATTCCTTCTCGCTGCAATTCTTGGACACGGGTGGCAGTAACTTAGCAACCAAGCAGAGAATAAGAACAGGGCGCAGGGATAAAGATTCAATAAATGGACAAGTGCAGAGATAAGATGCATTGTCTGCCCCTACACTCCACACACACACACACACACACACACACACACACACACACACACAAGTTCAGTCCAATAGGGTGATGTCCAGAAATGGCACTGCGGCTCAGTGATGTAATCTCGCCTTTATCCTCTCTTCCCTTTTATTTCCTTTTTCTTGTATTAGAAGCAGCACTTTTTTTTTGCTCCATCATTCAGCGGAATAGAGACGGTTTGGCAGCCAATTACTACAACCCACAATTTAGTGGGGTGGACAGAGAGTTTGGCTGCTCTGTCATGGCCTGTGTCAAAGTCTGTCTCTCAGAAGCTAATGGAGCCTCTGATGGAGTCATAACGGCACCATCATCACCTCAGTGTGAAGCATTTATATGTTCTTTCTCCCACTAGGGGTCCTTCTATCACAGCTCCACTCAAGCTCCACTGAAGCTCCACTCAGGCAGAGAAGTCCAAGTGTTTCTATGATTCATTCATTATCATTCATCTGTACCAAGTAACCAACACGTCAATCAGGAGATCAATATCATAAATCAATACTTTGGTATGTGTGCAGAGCAGGTATTGTAAAGTAAAGTAAAACATGTTTCAAACAGCCATAACAAAACAAAGAATACATAATGTGCACATAGAATGAGAGTGGCTATTTTAATTGTCTTATTTCAATGACAACAATAATCGACCTAAAACCTTTATCATGATGAAAGCTGTCGTGAATTATTTACCACACTATATACGTGTTGTATATTCTGTTTGATGACCCTGATGAGGCCCAAACAGGTCAGTTCAATTCAATAAAGCTTTTTGTAAAATGCTGCTGGACTCACTGAATTATGAACCATAATAACTTTGGATCTCAGCCGCAGCAGATCGTCACACAATATTAGATGCTTGATGTCTAACTTCTACTCCCCCTTAACTAAGTTGAATCCACTCTTTGACTAAAGTCCAGAGCTTCTGTCCATCTGCAAATCAATCTCCTGCTTGTTGAGCCTTTTATTTGTTTATTTATAATGCTGCTTAATAGTGCGCCGTTATAATGGTAAAGGCTATTTATGTATTTAATATTCACTGGCACATAGTTGTCGTGTTTCATGTTTGTTCAAAACGATCTGTTCATCTCTTCTTACCCATCTGACCCGCAGCACAGCAACACGTCACCTGCCCAGGTGTTTGTTTGTTTGTTTGTTTGTTTGTTTGTTTGTTTGTTTGTTTGTTTGTTTACCTCACCTGTTGCCTGATGTGTTTATTCTCCTCTGCGGGTTGATTAAGTTTATTAGTTATTCTACAAACATAACATTTTTACACAGAATATCTGAGTCCGTCTGACAAGTTTTCTGAAAAAGTTCATCTAAAGCGGCAGCAAACACACACTCATCTATAACACACGCACACATACTTATCTATAACACACTTAACACATTAACGTGTGACACATAATCTCCCGTATGAGTGTAGCCTGAGCTGATAGTACTTCCGCGGCTATGGCGCAAGGCATGTGGCTTTACATGTAGGGTCTGGACAGAGCCAAGAATGAGGAAAGAGAGTCGAGTAGCGGCGCAGAGGAGCAAAGACTCGCACAGACTCGAGTCAGACCTCCGCCTGCCCGCAGCCATGGAAGCTTCCTCACACCTACAACTCACTCTGCTTCTTTTACTCTCAACAGCATTAAGCGTCCGTAAGTTGCGTTCGATTCTGTTTCATATCAGTCAAACTTTCACCTGCTGACGCGTCTGACTCGCTGTTTTCACCCGATTTGTGCCGCATTTGTTGCTATGATTGATGCGTTCACGTGTCTTGCCCGCTTGACCGTCTTTATGTTAATTAATAATTGTTTGCCGATGTGAGTGAAGCGACAACCAGCGGCTCTGTTTGATAACTTTGGCCACTTTACCTTATAAGGGAGTGGAAAAGTTGTGTTTCTCAAGCTGAGGTCCTGGGATCAGCAGGGCGGCCGCGGCAGGGTGTAAAAGCAGGGATTCGTTTACTTCCTCTGTCAAACTTAAACTTAAATTACATTTAACTACGTTTTTGATTAAATGTATGTCTTTTAAATGGTTTGGGAAACATCCACAACTGCTTTAATAAAGTGGATGAACTCTTTGATTCACAGTTAATCCTACATAAATGTCAGTTTGAAGTAACCTGCTTGATCCATCATCTCACTTATATTTCCTTCATTTACTTGATTTACTTAGTTTACTTGAGATTCTGTGACTCTGTGTACATGTTTGACAGGATGTTCACAATAGCAGCAAACTGTTAAATTAAGCGTTTAAACTGTCAGTGCAGTTTGAAGCATCAAGCTGCAGTGTTCAGCTTGAGTGAGCCACACCTCAGTCTGCAGCAGATAACATAGGATTGCATCATTTCAATGCATTGCAAACTTATCGGCTGTAATATCATGTTAATCATTTAGCAACTGGCAAGTATGAATGACTTATCTGAAAAGGATCTTTAGTAAAAGAGGATGATGCCTTCGCTTTAATGAGGCCGTTGAGCCGAGACTTCATCAAGTGTAAATGTTTGCTCGGCGCTGTTGTGAAAGTCGGTGGCGTCTGTGTTCGAGGGAGTGGAACCAGCAGCTCAGCTTGACTGCAGCAGTACGATTAAGAATGAGCGGTGGCACGTCATAAAAAAAACAATGTGCTCAATGTGACGACTTCCCACTGTGTCGCATTTCAGGGTCTAATATCTGCACATCAAGAGGGGTCACCACTTGTCAACAGTGTCTGACTGTTCACCCAACCTGTGCCTGGTGCTCTCAGGAGGTAAACACACACACACACACACACACACACACACACATAACAGTTATAACAGCTTCCTGTTATAACAGCTTTGCAATGACACAATGTCCTGCCTCTGTGTCTTACTCAGTCAATCCTCCAACGTGCCGATACTGGAGGTTGTGGTTGTGTGTGTGTGGCGGGGGGTTGTGTGTATCCTGCATCAGAGCTACATCATTACCGAGTGATTCCTGAGCTGACATGCTGTTATCTTGGGTTCAGGACTTCGGGAAGGGCGGCTCCAGTGTGTCCCGCTGTGACCTAAAGCAGGAGCTGCTGGATGAGGGCTGCAGTCCAGGAGCTCTGGAGTTTCCCTCTAGCACCGTGACCATCGAAAAGGACAAACCGCTCAGCGACAAGGCCCTGGGGACGGGCGATGTCACTCAAATAAGGCCTCAAAAACTCCATTTGTCACTGAGACCAGGTACCTATAGACTCACCAGTGACAATATGAAACCTGACATCACCCATGGAAACAAGACACCACCTGCAGAGACACACAAACCTTAGGAAGAGACACCATCCATCCATGAATAAGATCAAACACCACATGCTCTAATGCTGATGCACTATTATGCATTATTACTTATTGCTCTGGTCTAATCTGCCAGCCGTCCATTGGTCCTCACCACAGTGCTTCTCAATCTTCTAATCCTGCTTCTTGGTCCCGTTTCCTGGCAGGCGACTCACAGCGTTTCACGGTCTCAGTGAAGCAGGTGGAGGATTACCCCGTGGATCTCTACTACCTGATGGATCTGTCATACTCCATGAAAGACGACTTGGAGTTCCTTCAAACTCTGGGCAACGAGCTGGCCGTCACCATGGGCCGCGCCACCAGCAACCTCCGCATGGGCTTCGGAGCCTTTGTGGACAAGACCGTGTCCCCGTATATGTACACCTATCCAGAGAAGATGGTCAAGAACCCCTGCACTGGGTAGGTGGCCAAATTCTGTTTTGCCCACAAACGTATGAAGCCTTAAATCAGTAGCAATTAATGTCGGCGTTTTTCCTGATTTTCCCGATTGATTCCTGAATGTGCGAAGATTTGACGACAAATGCCAGGCTCAGTTCGGGTTCAAGAACGTGCTGTCGCTGACGGAGCAGGTAGCACGTTTCACTGAGGAGGTGGCGAAGCAGCAGATATCCAGGAACAGAGACGCTCCAGAGGGAGGCTTTGACGCGGTCATGCAGGCGGTAGTGTGTAAGGTATGAAACACTGCACACGTGTCCACTGACATGCATGGGGCACCTGTAACATCCATGTGTCTCTGTTGGCATCAGGACAAGATCGGCTGGCGTCCTGATGCATCGCACCTGCTCGTGTTCACCACAGATGCCAAAACTCACATCGCCCTGGATGGACGCATAGCTGGCATTGTCCAACCCAATGACGGCCTGTGTCACCTTGACAACGACAACATTTACAACGAAACTCGGGTGCTGGTGAGGAGAAATCTGTACTCAGGCCAACTTCCTTTAGAGTTGTTTGTTTCTCCAACTTTTAGGTCACGTGTGATCGTATGACAGCTGGTGTTGCAGCGTCACTGTGCCTCTAGATCTAGATCCTTCCCTTTAATGAACACTTCCTGTGTCTGTGTCTTTCAGGATTATCCCTCTTTGGGACTCATGAATGACAAAATGTCTGAAAACAACATCAATTTAGTTTTTGCTGTGACCAGCTACGTGCTGCCCCTCTACAAGGTAACGCACATCGCTGCGCCTGAGCCACGGCGCTCAAGTTATAGAAGAAAACACAAAAACTAAAATGTCTCCTTTGTTTCTTTGCACAGGACTATAGCAAACTCATCCCTGGCACCACTGTGGGAATGCTATCACAGGACTCTGGGAATGTTATCGAGCTTATTGAGGAAGCTTATGCAGTAAGTGGCACAATGATTTCATAACACATGACCTCATGTCTTGTATTTCATTTGTGAGAAATGACCCAGTTTAACTTCACTGTGAGCAGAAGATCCGCTCTAAGGTGGAGCTGGAGCTGTTGGGAGTCCCGGAGGAGATGACTCTGCAGTTTGAAGCCAAATGCCTGAACGAAGAGGTCATCCCCGGGGTCAAGTCCTGCTCGGGCCTCAAGATCGGAGACACGGTATCTATCTGCGCCTGAGAAGGTGACACTTTCCTCCCATTAAAGTGTGAGACCTATTTTCACGTTTCTCCTCTTGTTAGGTTTCGTTCAGCGTGGAGGCTCAGCTGCGTGGATGCCCCAAGAAGAAATCGGATACTTTCACCATCAAACCTCGGGGCTTCAAGGATGCGGTGGAGGTCACGGTGGACTTCGCCTGCGGCTGTGACTGCGAGGCTGAAGCTGTGGTCAACAGCTCCGTCTGTAGCAACGGCAACGGGACCTACGAATGCGGATTATGTCAGTGTCACGGCGGCCGACTGGGCCCGCACTGCGAGTGCTCGTTGGAGGATTACAGCGAGTCCGATTACAAGAACTGTATCCCAAAACCGGACAGGCCGGCGTGCAGCGGGAGAGGCGACTGTGTGTGCGGACAGTGTTCCTGCCACGCTAATGAGTTTGGCCAAGTGTGGGGCAAATACTGCGAATGTGACGACTTCAACTGCCTGCGGAACAAAGGGGTGCTGTGCTCTGGTGAGTAGGTCTGCTTAAGGTCCAAACCCAGTCTGACTAACAAGGAAGTGAGCAAAGACGCTATGTGAACTATTTGAACTGATCCCCTCCAGTGTCTCAGCTTCTCCCAAACATGTAAAAAGGCTTTTAGCTGGAAGCTGTTTAGACTCAGACGGTGATTGTGTAAACGACCAAAAAAGGACTTTCATGGAATTGAGACAAAAATCCCTCCGGTATAGTGGAAGGAAGTAGGAATATGACTGTCACATCGGAGAAACTCTTATTCTCACATCATCATTCTCATCATCCAGCTGACATTCTTCTTCAAACCAGCCTCCCTCCTTTTCCTTCCTCCTCATCTTTCCTCTACTTGGGAAATACCCAGTCGGTGTTTCCTTCCTTTTTCCCTGCGAGCAGCCGACGTCACTGAGCCTGAAGCTCCTGCTGCTCTGCCTCACTCACACTGTAAACACACTAAAGCCAGTTTACATATTTCACCGTTACTTCACTTGACTAATGGAATAGCTCAGCCCGAACTGCTTTTAAAATCTGTATTCCCGACTATGGCAACCGTTAAGAACAAGTAAATAATGACATCATTCTGGTGAGTGGACATAGACAGCATGGGTCACAAATGACCAACCTGCTGCCGGGTGAGTGAATTGTGTGAGGTCTGATCTACTGTGCGGCTCTATGTGCAGCTCTATGTGCGACTCTACTTGTGGCTCTACATGCGGCTCTATGTGTGGTGTGTGTGTGAGTCTTTGTGTGGGTCAGTGTCTGAGTGTGTGTGTGTGTGTGTGTGAGCATTTCAACACGTAGGATTTAGGAGGCTGTTTTGCTATGAGACAGGAATTACGATATAGTCCTGTTTGTGCTGATAACGCCCAGGTGCCTGGGTTTAAAGGTGCACTCACACACACACACCGCCCACTCATACACACTTGTGCAAGAAGTATTTCAGAGGTATCCCACTTTTTGCTAGTGCTTACTTTGAGATCAGTTGTAGGATTAACTTATATACTTTTCTTCAAATCCTTTGTGTAAAATCTGCTGCACCATGGAAGGAACTCCTCGCCACAACGTTCAGGCAAATCTTTTAGAGTCAAAAGTATCAATATAGAAGTGCTGTGGAATGTATCATAAAATGGAAATAGTCACGTCAAGAAGCTGGCGTTTGGGCTCACACACACACACACACACAAGCCATTACATGTTGTAAGGAAGTCCACTAAATTTAATGTGGGACGTCTCAGTCAGCCTGCCTCTGTAAAGTCATGACATCATTTCCTGTTAAGTACCAGTGTCCCTCGACCCCCCCCCTCCAGCTCAACCAGAGCTACCGTGACCCTGGGGGATCCCGAGGGCCCCAGCAGGCTCCGTTTCTGTATGTCTCCTCTGTAGTTGTGTAATTTGTTCCTCTGCTGTGGGACTGACAGAGCAAGAGTCAGCAAGCAAGCACAGCCCCAGGGCCCCTAAACACAGGAAGATGGGAAAGTTTGCATTCCTCTGCTGGCAAACTTCCCATACATTCGCTCCCTCCCTCCTCCTCTCCCCCCCTCTTCTCTGATCCTGTTCCCTCTGTAACATCTTGCTCGCCGTTCTTGTTTTACCGTCCTGCCCTCAAACGTCCATGTTAACCAGTGAATTCCAGCCAGGCGATTAATGTGAAGGATTAGAGCGAGAGAGCGGCGATGATGTCAACTTCACAAACTCCCTCTTATGGGCGTGAATCAACTTTATAGCCAACAAAGCAAAGGAAAAAAGAGGACAGTGCCTCTTGTCAAGTAAAAGTGCTTCACTTGGCAGAAAATCTCTATTCAAAGGACTTTCCAGCGAAGGAAATGCTGAGCAAACCTTTCAGCTCCTTAGCTCAAACTAACACATTCACTCTGGCATTTGGTCCCGGTCAGGTGGTTTGTAGTTATCTCTGTTTTTGAAAACTGGGTTGAGAGCAAAATACTAAACAATGAAGCCAAGAAGCAGACATTTTATTTGATTAATACCAGATTTAACTGCCTCGCTTTGCTGGATTTTCCATGTTTGGTGTGAGCGAAAATATGAGTTTTTATAAAAGTGCATATGTCATTTAGTGTGTCAACAGAGTGAATATGATTACATCATCATCCCCGACCACTTCTTAGTCCACCATAAGTACCATAAGTAGTATTGAGAGTAGTCAGAGTGACAGAGCGGTAGCCGTGGTAACATAAGAAGCCTGTTGTTTCCTTTAGTTTGAACAATACTCGGGGATTTTTTGTACTTGTGGAGCAACAAACTCCTGGACCTTTTGTGATATTTGATGAGTGGTCTCTCCCTCTCTGTGATCCAGCTGGGCTCTGACTCACTGCCTTTGCTCTTTGTCATCCGCTGCCAAATCCCCCCTGGCTCCCTCTGCTTCCCTGCTTAGAGCTCTGCTGCCTTTTCCTCCTCTGGCCGACGGTGATTAGCCCCACTCGCTGATGTGGGCAGTTGTTGTTTAATCCAGGTAGAAGCCCACCCCCACATTCTGTCAGCACACAGCTGCGTCACTGAAGGATTGTTGATGACCGGGCAAATGCGCCGCCTGGGATGACTCCTCACCTTGTAACAGTCACCGGCAATTGTTCGTGTTTCACTATAGACAATTTCCTCTGCATGTACGACAAGCAGTACATGACTTGTAAAAGCATTTAGCTCCCTACAGAGGATGACATTTGAAAAGAAAAGCCAACATAAAGTGTCTTATTAAGGGTTTGGACCATGTAACAAACCACCCCAAGCTGACAGAACAGCGGGGGCGAGGGCACAGAATGGTTTGGCCCATCACCTTACCTGATCTTTTCCTTTAATGAGTCCCCTGCACTGCAACTGGTTTACTAACTAAACCTTTTCTAGTTTTCTAGTAGTAAGAGTAACAATGAATGAGGCTTGACTGATAAGTTCTGAGCCTTCCTCAATGGTTCAACCAGCAGATACGTAAAGTGCTTGTCATTGGTGTACAACACATTGAGCCTTGGGTACCTAAATTAATCTAAAATACTTACTTCCTCAATGTTACTTCCTCAAAAATATATATAGTTATACACATTGACATCCTTGTAATCAAAGTGCTCCAACTCTTGTGCTGACATGATCCTACAACCTCTGCACATATGAACTCATTACGCAGTTGCAATCCTCTTGCCCAGGCATGTGTAAAAGAAACGCTAGGACGGGTTAATAAGCAACCAAGTGCACCTCGTACAAGACGACCCGATTCATCGGCACAAACGATGACTCACACTGCAGCTGTGACCAAGCCCCTCCTGTAAATATGCAGGAGTAACTGTGACCGAACATGAATGAACATTATCGTTGTTTTCTGTGTGCAGGCAACGGTCAGTGTAACTGCGGCACCTGTGACTGTGACTCCGGTTGGAAGGGGGAGAAGTGCGACTGCTCCATCCGCATCGACACCTGCATGTCCAGCATCGGCCTGCTGTGCAGTGGGCGAGGCCAGTGTGTGTGCGGGGTGTGTGAGTGCACCCAGCCTGGAGCCTATGGAGCTACCTGTGAGAAATGCCCCACCTGCCCTGATGCCTGCACCATGAAGAAGTAAACCAAGTCATCACTCAAACGCACAGGAGTTACACAGAGTGGACAGAATAAGAGAAAGACCATGAAAATGTGTTGGGTCATTTTTCTCCTTTAAGAATTGTGACTAAATGTGCATGTCTGCCTGTTTCATTACATCTTCATATTTATCATTTATAAATGGAAACCTCATCAGTCCAGGGGGGTTATGACAACATCTATATTAACCTCTGAGGGCAATGACTATACAGCTTATAATCAATTCCAGTGGCAATGTGGTGAGGGGTTGTCACGCTGTATTGCTCATAACCAAAATGTTGTGCAGCTGGACTAAACTGAACCCATGAACACACTCATAACTACGTCATTATCCAACAATCAAACCAGTCCTAACATTTTCAGGATTGGACTTCCTGAACACTGAGATGAGTTCAGGCTCCGCCCCTGGTCTCTGCAGGTAGCAGGTAGCAACAGGCCAAAGAATCGGCCTGTTGGCACATTTTTAAAATAAAAAAAAATTCCAAAAGCAGCTTCTAAGAGAGGATGAGACATTTTATGAAGGCAAATTGCGGCCTTATGAGTTATTGGTTCTCATATCAATATGCTGTTGTGTGTCTGTTATTGTGTCCATGCTATCAACTGGAGCTGAGGTGTGTCTGTGGGCTCTGAGTAACATGAACGGTGTGATTTCTGTGTGCAGGGATTGTGTGGAGTGCCAACACTTCAAGAGAGGACAGCGAGCCGAAGACAATAGCTGCAACAGAGTCTGCAAAGATGAAATTAAGCCTGTGGATAAACTGGGTCAGAACTTTTCCACCCTCCTCACTACATACTGTGGTTGTTGTGGTAACACTCCATGTTTTCTTGCTGATGATTATATATCTCAGGCCTCAGTGCCTGTCATAGTTATCATTTCTGAGGTTTTGAGCTGCAATTTCATGTGGAAAAGTGCAATATTTTCCCTAATTGGTTTTTAATCATCTGTGCCCCCCAGTCTTCCACTCTGAGAACTCTGTGAATTGCTCATACAAAGATGAGAACGACTGTGTTGAGCACTTCCAGTATTCCGAAGATGAAAGTGGCAAGTCCATACTGTTTGTAGTGAAAGAGCCAGGTAAGTGTGTGTGTGTGTGTGTGTGTGTGTGTGTGTGTGTGTGTGTGTGTGTGTGTGTGTGTGTGAAGATATGGTCAATTTCTTTTCTTACATAAAAGCATCATGACACAGTCACATTGGGTATCAAATGTACGAGTAAGGAGTGCTCAGTTTATGTGACTCTGTGATGAGGAGATAATCTTTTGTCTCCATTTTGTGTGATTTTCTGCTCTTTGATCAGCTGGTGAAGGAAAAGAAAAGGGTTGAAGAATTGACTAGAATTGAATTAGGACAAGATGAAAGAATAGAAGAGAGAGAGAAGAACAGAAGGGAAAGGAAGAGTGGAAGCGTATTTATGAACGTATCTTTTGACAATTGTTCTGTTCTTCATTGACTCGGTAAATGTGCACAAAAGTGAGTCTTTTAGCAGTGAGGAGCCTGATTTGCATAGTTTAGTGACTTATTGAATGCTGCCTGAGTTGGTGTCTGGCAGGCTGTTGCAGCAGAGGAACAGTTTGTCCATCCAGGCTGGTTCTCAACAGCAGAACACACCATCAATTAGTTGACCACAACCACAGTGATGTGTGCGCATGTTGATGAAGCACAAAATCTTTATGCAAAAGACTCTCGGGTCAACCCAAGCAGTTGCTCAACTTCAGGATTGTGCCACAATTTCCACATCCTTAATAATGCTTCAAAGCTCCGCCTGTGTCTGTCTCTCTGCCTGTCTCTCTCTCTGTCTGCCCCCTCTTCTTGTCTCTCCTCCCCTCTGTCAGAGTGTCCTAAGGGTCCTGACATCTTGGTGGTGCTCCTGGCAGTGGCCGGAGCCATTCTGTTCCTGGGCCTGGCCGCTCTGCTTATCTGGAAGCTGCTGGTAACCATCCATGACCGCAAAGAATACGCCAAGTTTGAGGAGGAGCGATCCAAAGCCAAATGGGATACGGTGAGAGACATGATGACCGATGACAGCGTACAATAACAGGAAATGTGTTGTAACACTTGTAATAATTGCCTTAAGAAGTGTGTAGACAGAAGAGAGCGGAGAGAGAGAATGCTGTAAAAGCAGATTGTTAGTGCCCTCTATAGGAGAAACTCTGAATTGCATCTGGGAAAACATTTAAAGAATCAGTTAGAAGTTCAACAAGTAATTCATAAAGGAGAAGGAGAAATAAACAACTAATGAATGCTTCTGTTAATGTTCCCAGGCAAACAACCCTCTGTACAGAGGAGCCACCTCCACTTTCACCAACATAGCATACAGAGGGAACTAAGGGCCGAACGCAGTGAGGACAACTCAGGGGCCGAAGACAGAGATGGAATGTAGTAACAGAACGAGGATCCTTTACACTGTCACATGGCCAGCTACTGTAACATTATTGCTGAACTTGTACATATTGTAACAAATACAATAAATCTATTGATGTGGGTCATGTGGGTGTGGCTCTGAGCTGGAAAATCAGCCAGTAAGTTGATGCCTGTTGCATTTTAAGAAAGATACAGGCAACCAGCAGGTCGTCAACAGCTGTAGGGAAGTCAGTCTATGTGGGTCTGATTTGGGAATCCTCTGACAGTGATGGAGTCTGTTTGAATTTGACAGGATTGCAGGTTTGTCTCTGTCCTGTTTGAGTGAGTGAGAGAGGCTGCTTGAGGGAACTTTTAGGGAAACTGCCGCTGCTTGAAAATCTGCCACTTTTGTATTTCTTTAAGGTTTTTGTGTGTAGAAATCTTTATATTTGAGTCTTGGCTTTTATAAATGAGGTTATCAGCTTGTGGGCTTTTCATCTGGTAGACCAAATGCCTGTGCACATCCTGGGAAAGAGCTTTGTCCAGCAGCGAGACCTCTGAACTGTGGCCCTTCGTCCAGTTTGATTTGCAGTGATGCTTTTGGCCTGTAGTGCTTTAAAGAGGCATTGAAGCGACGGTTATCTCTGCGTCATCGCCTCTTCTTCACATTGTGTGTCTTGAACTTCTGATTGATACACATTTTTTTGATCGTGGTGCTTTGGCCGAATTGTAAATTGTTTTGATATGTGTCCATTTTTTACTGATATCACTGTGTTACACTGAAAGGCCACGTCTTTGGTTTTGTTTATGACCAGATTTACACCTGTAGCTTGGTTCTATTTATTGCACGCCGGAGGAGATACATTGTGATGGACCCCAGCCTCTACATGGAACACACACTGTGAGCCCAATGAGTCACTTATGTGTCTGTGTGTTTCTTGGTTGTACACCTTGTATCCTCTCTCAGGATGTGGCCTTGTCATTGCACTGTTCGTTTTTTTATGTTCACAATTTTGTTATTTTTCTTACCCTTAATGTTTAGATTTGTACCAAAAGCAGTAACCTAAATGTTGCTGGCAGGTCTGAAATAAATTGTTATTTCACTCATTCTGTATCATCTGTGTTATGAGTCGGTCCGTCTTCAAATATTGAGCTCGACATCAGGAAACATTTCTGCTCCATTTCTCTGGGTGTCTAATCTGATAGATATTCCCTGTCATCTCAGTAAATATAGTGTAAAGGAGATGAGTGCGTATAATGCACAATACCTCAACCCTCCCAATGCTCCAACACTACATCCTGTTCACATTACAGTTATGCAGTTAAGTGTCACATGGAGCCTTGAGTGTTCTAGGGCCAAACAGAGGAGCCTGTGGGCTGCTCCAGTGCCCCCCTCAGTCATCCAGGTAGTGCAGTGTCAAGACAAAAACTATCCACTTAGCTGGAACAGTGCAATAGAAAGAGGTCACAAAACTATTTTCAATTATTTCACATAAAACAAGGCCGGGTGATTCTGAAAACAAGCAAAACTCTCCTTGATCAACATTTAATGGAGATATATGAATAACTAATATTCACTTAGACTTCAAATTATTTTATCTACCAATGATCTACGATCTAATCAATTAAATAGATATCTAAATGATATCTCTGGGGTGGTGACACACACACACACACACACACACACGCACACACACGCGCGCACACACACACACACACACACACACACACACGCACACAAACCACACACAAACCACACAAACACAATCTCTACTACCCTCTAGTGGTGATATGTATGAATGGCAAAACGTGGTACCGCATGTTGCTGTGGAAGAATGCAATTTATAAGGAACAGTTAGTGCCCACTTTCAGACATACATTATATAATCACCTGACTTATCAGTTTTGAAGAGAGAGGAAAGGGCTACAGAAAAATATAACGAGCTAGCGAGCTAAACATATGGGGATAATAGCTGTTGTGTTTATTATAGTATAATACCAAATCATTTATATGAAATCTTTTGTTATAGTGGCATTCTGTCCAACTTCAACTTTCTGAAAGTTAAAAATTCAGACTGTCGCTTCTATTCAACAGGTAACGTGAACTCAACCAATTCCAATATTTCCGACAACATCTGAACGCAGCACTGCCCTCCTTCCGTTGCGTCAGTCTCAACATGGCGGCGCCCCATGCCGGTGCTGGAGCGGACAGAGGCGACGCAGAAACGGGACCGGTTCTGTCAGACTCGTCCAGCGGGGACGTGAAACGACCTCAGTTCGGGACTCGATTCCTCACGGACCCGCGGCAGGTCTTCCAGCACAACGCCTGGTGGGTAGCACAGCATCCGGGGGGGCTCAGGCTGATGTCCATGCCCGGGCTCCAGGCTCAGCAGCATCCACACTGCGAGTTTGATGTTAAAGGAAGCAAGTCCATCTTCACACATGTAGTTAGATTATTGAACACTGTTAATTTTTTATAAAGCATCTTTAGCAAACATATAGTTCGTAAATGCAATAACAAATCAAAGAGAGTACAGAGAGCAAGAGGGAACTAAGACATGATGCCCTTACTTTGTCGTACTGTCCTGTTACAGGAGCAGCGTCAATGATGATGTCAATATATACATTCATATTAATTAAATGCATTTATGACCAGGAAGACCAAACCAGCATCTCAGTTTCCATTGGACAGATGTCAGGTATTCTATTCGTGTTCTTAACCACATCATTATTGCTGTTGCTTTGTGAACAGGGACAATGTGGAGTGGACAGAGGAACAAGAGGCAGCTGCAAAGAAGAAGGTGCTTGAAAACAATCAGCCGCTTCCCACGGAGAAGCAAGGTGACTTAAAGTCTAACTTGTTCTGTCCAGGCCAGCATTTGTCTTTACTTATTCATTCAAACTGAAAGCTGATTCGTAGATAAGAGGCCAGATGTCCTTAAGTATCACCTTGACTCTGTTTTCACTTGTACTATTTTTTCTAGACGAATATGACAACCGGGCGAACGAGTACTGGAATGATTTTTACACAATCCACGAGAATCGTTTCTTCAAAGACCGCCACTGGCTCTTCACAGAGTTCCCTGAGCTGGCCCCAAAGAGCGGCCTCAACTGTGCATCACATCCACAGAAGGAAGTCACCGCTCTGCTTCACAACGACGACGCCTCCCCTGGCTCCTCTGCCTCGTGTCGCATTCTGGAGGTAAAGATCTGTTTGATATTGTAACTTTGCGCCATAGCTGTACATGCTGAGGTCAAAACTGGAGTTTGGGGACTTAACGCTGTATGAAATGATGTTCACTTGACAGGTTGGCTGCGGTGTAGGCAACACAGTTTTCCCAATACTGAAGACAAACAAGTAAGCACACGCAGGACATTTACATGAGAACATTACGACGTATACATGAAACTGTAATTGTAGCTTCTTCTTTCTTTCTTTTTGCAGTGACCCAGGTTTGTTTGTTTATTGCTGTGATTTTTCCAGCACTGCTGTTGAGTTAGTAAAGGTGAGATGAGGGGAATGATGAAAGATGATGGATGCATTCCTCCCCACAGCCTTTAGACATTAATATTGCCTTCTTGTCTCCAGACTAATCCAGAGTACGACCCTGAGCGCTGTTTTGCTTTTGTCCATGACTTGAGTGATGTGGAAGCCAATTACCCTGTTCCTGATGGAACCCTTGATGTTATAGTGCTAATCTTCGTACTATCAGCGCTGCATCCTAATAAGTAGGAACTCCTTCTCTCTCTCTGAGACTCATTTTCTGTGGCTGTCATAGAATGCAGCTCTGGTTTTATCTCTGAAGTTTGAACCCTGTTTCAGGATGCAGGCGTCCATCAACAGATTAGCCCGGCTGCTGAAGCCAGGGGGAGTGATGCTGCTCAGGGACTACGGGCGCTACGACATGGCACAGCTCCGCTTCAAGAAAGGTCGGTCAGGCTGAAGTATGAAAGATCCATTTTGTGTAGTATCACTCACACAAATGTCTCATTGGATTTAGTTCTAGTGATGGGTTCAACCATGATGCCTCACCGTCAGGTCTCAGTCATTAAGTTAACCTGTAAAATGTTTTAATAACCAGCAGGTATGAGTGACAAAACTATAAATATATGATCAATGCTGTCATAAAAATAGGAATATAGGGAATAGGGATTCTATATTCCTGCTCTCATCCCAACTCAGAGATGGTATTTGCCACTTCCTTGTATCTCCTCTTCTCCACTTTGACTTTATTCCCATTTGGCTACGTTTGGGCTGTTCTGGCCTCAGTAACTGAATAACATGGCAGTGAGCTGTAAACCCACTTAAAACACCCTGTGGGTGAGCAATGCCAGGTTTGCTTAGAATTTATAACTGAGCCATGAGGACTTTGGTTTGTTTTTCTGGTGGCACCATTTGAGAATTGACCGCTGCATGCTGTACCAAAGCAAAGGTCTGGGGCTGTTCTCTTTAAATGTCAATCAGAGGACCTTTTCCAGTTGAAGTAGTAATGTTGACAAACATTATGGACCACACTCAATGTGAATTGTTATAATGATGACAATAAGAGACTAGATCAATTTGGGCTCCACTTGCTGAACAGCTTTTTTCAGTCTTTTCAGAATGCTCATACCATAGCGTTGCCTCGGTGATGAATGAATGTGGAAAGTTTTTCCTAATGAATGGGTCATTTGTCCTCTCCTAGGGAGGTGCCTGTCAGAAAACTTTTATGTCCGCGGTGATGGAACACGGGTATATTTCTTTACTCAAGGTAAAAGTTCAAACAAGACCTGTGATCATTTTGCGGAATTCTCTTCTTTTTTGTATTATATTTGAGTTTTGTTCCTTTTCAGATGAGCTCCATGAGCTGTACTCTGAAGCAGGGCTTGAAAAAGTACAGAACATGGTGGACAGAAGGCTGCAGGTGAACAGAGGCAAACAGCTCACCATGTACAGGGTGTGGATCCAGTGCAAGTACCGCAAGCCTCTGGTTGAGCAATCTGAGACGCCGGGCTGAAACACAGAGAACCTACCTGGCTTGACCTTCAACCACAGGTGAAACCAGAAGCTGGAGTCTAGACAGTGCTGTGTTTTATTCTGAGGACATATGCAGAAGAGAAACTGGCCTTACAATGTCTCCTTCACATAATCTATGAGGACTCGTGTAACGGCTAGTCTGCCTGGTGGTAGTGTGATCAATTTGGCTCAATTATACTCAAGTTCAATATTGAGGAAGAGCTGGTTACCCCTGTTTAAATGTTTATATTCAGCAAAATGCTGTTTCTCATGATCATGTGTTTTAAAAAAACACAAATGGCGTTTTAAATAAAGCCTTTCATACCTTTAAAATGAATAAAGTCTGAACTGTATGTGTATAGTCCTGAGTTGTATTTGTGTTCCGTTCTCCAGTTTCATAATCCAGTCACCACTCTCTCTCTCTCTTGTATACCTGAACTAATGGTGCAATGACATGGATGTTTGCCATTTATTAATGTTACGTAATGACATTTGGTGGGTGTGAATATCATGGGCATGGCAACTTTGTGATGAGTGATCATCCTCGTGGGTGGGCACTGTGTCATTGTATTGTCTACTGAGGGACTTGCCATTGGTCCAGAGCAGATTTTGGGGGCAGGCGTGGACTGAAAGAAGGTGAGGAGCAAATACTTCAACAATCTCACGAGAAAATATGAGATTTTCCAGATTATTGTTTACATTGCAATAACATGAGAACCGAATCGATCCGGATTAAATTGAGCTTCATGCAACAACACAACTTCCGAAACAGAAAGGTTCTTCCCTGAGACGAGGAAGACGACGGGAACCGAACTTTATTTTGATCGAGACGAGAGTCCGGACCCGAAATTTATCTCACCACTGGGGGAGAAAAAGGCAGGGGGTAACGCTAGTTTACATACATCATCAATACTAGGTGAAAACTGAGAATCTCGAGAGTCGCCATTGTGTGGAACGTGATAACCCGACATTGGCACGGTATGGTCCACGGAGACAGGGATGTGATGGGTATCCCCGCCTAAGGAGAACGGAAAGGCGGGTTTGGGACACCCGGGGTTGCCGAGGCCTCCGAGGGAATCCTCCGTCGTCTACCTTGAAGCACACCGCGCGTTCCCGTGTCTCGGTTGTTAACAATCAGCACGCGAGGGACGGGGCTGTGGATGCGGCCTAGCCTGGGAGGGTCTGCTGAGTGCCGAGCACCGGGGAAACAACGGGGACGGTTTCGGGGTTAACCACAGGCCCTCCGCAGGACCGCGGAAATATTTCGTTACAGTAAGTAGCTCGGTTTGCTGTCGAACAAAAAGCAGATACGTTGTCTTCTCCCGGCACTGTGAGTCCGGGCGTCGTAGAGCGACCACCGCGGACTGACAACACAGAACCGAGAGGATGCTTCTTGTAGCGTTAGCCCGCTAGCTCCCGAGGCTAACTCGCTGAAATGTGTTGGGGAAATTATTCACATTGGTGGAAATGAACTGTGTTGATATTGAGAAATCCCTTGCGTTATCTCATCAGGTAATTATGAATTAGACAGCACTAATTACACTTTTACTAATTCTGCAGTATTGTTTTTTTACTATATCAAATGTGGCTACTGTGTTGCGATGCTAACTGATGTAATGTTAGCTAGCGAGCTTACTGAGCTTTCACTGCTGATGTTTGGGCTCGTTAAACTGGAAACTGAAGCCGAGACACAAAGCTCAACACTGAACACTTGCTGCAGAATAAAGCCTAACATGGACGTGGGAACTGCTGTTGACACTATATACCTAATGTATACAATGTATGGGTCATGTTAGGCATAATGGTTAATGTTAACCTTTGGCCAAGCGAGACACTTATTGTCTAATGTGGCCTTTTCTTAGCTGTGAGTATACTTGTCAATCCCTGTATTAGTGACCTTTCAAAACTCCAGCGCCATGTAAGTTAGGCCTATAACACCAGGGCGTTATCACATGTCACATGATGCCATCATTTTCCAGGCAGTGACACATCTGGCCTACATCCTTGGTGTACATTTTATATACATTTGTGGGTCAGCTGTGTATTTTAGTGCCCTGTGTATGTTGGCGATGACTCTACCAGTATGGTTTGTACTTGCTGAAGCCACATGATATCAGAAAAGCTTTTTGTCAGCCTTATTGATGACTCAGAAGAGGAATTTTCCACATCCATATAGTTTAAAAACAGCCATGACTCATCACAAAGTGCCCTTTTGAAACAGCTATCTGTCACTCCCACTTGATTATGCCAGACCTCTTCCTTAATCTGTCCTCTTTTGTCTCTGCAGTCATGATGGAAGAATTGCATAGCCTGGACCCCCGACGTCAGGAGCTGCTGGAGGCTCGGTTCACAGGGGTCGGCGTGACAAAGGTTTGTGTTCACATTAGCATCGCAGAGGTAAAGCACGGAGGTCTCTCCGATCACAGTGTTGAATATCACAGATTTTCTGATTAACACGTTTTTGTGAATGTCTTCCTTTCTTTGTCTCACTCTGCCTCAGTATCAATGTGCAGTTTGGCCCGGACAAGCTTGGCCCCAGTCCTTTTCTTTGTCTGTCTCTGGAGAAGGTTGAGCTGTGTCTGTGTTTTTTGGCTGGCGTGATATGGCATCTCTCCCTGGCTCATGATGTAGTGGCTGTATATGCAAGTGGTGATGCCTGCCAAAAAGGCCACAGACGGGACAGGGAAGGTAGGGGAGGAAGAGTGAAGGCAGGGGAGGAATGCAGAAATAGTTCTTGACCAGGTGTGAGTGGAGGCTTCATTTAGCCCCCCACCCCCCGGCTCGTTACATGGATGGAGCTGTCTGTGTGGAAGGTGATCTTGGAACGGTTAGGGAGCGAGAGTCAGCGCCAGGAGTGGGCCTTGTGCCAGCCATAGGCAGAGCTGAGCCCGAAACATGGCATGGCGGCTGCCGCAGAGAAAATGGCGTCTCCCCCGAAGACATCGTGCCACAGCTACCAATATGACAAGAAATGCAAAATGCGTGTGCTGGGGGTAGAAACGCATCAGAATTGGTAGCAAGGAATCAGGCTTGGTTGTTTGGAAACACCTTGATGTCACAGAGCAGCTTTGTGCGGCGTTGTTTTTTTTTATCGACCTTGAACAGACTGGTGGCATGGCTGCTCTCTCTATCATTACCGTGTTGGCATAAAGGGAAGGCAGGAGGGTTATCCTACGAGGACAAAGAGCTCGTGCACCTTGTTGTAATGGAAAAGACGGGGCCCTCTCAGATATTTGGAAAATGCATTTCTCTGACACAAAGTCTGACAACAATCACATGTTTGAAAATAAGCCGTCAGTGTCAAGTGAAGCATCCGTCACCGGCTGTCTCCAGAGTGGGGAGTAAAACGGTGATGAAGACCGTCGTGAAGGGGGGGAGAAATGAGTGACATTATCTAAAGGTGACAGAGGGAGGAATACTTCCCCAGCAGCATGCCTGATGTTCAGCCATTTTAGGAGAGTTCAATGTTAGAGCCCCGGTGTGCTCTGAATGACTAAGTATCTCTCCCTGATTGGGCAGTGCCTGCTGAATCCTGATGTGGTCCCGTTGATTGACAGGCATCACCTAGGGAACCGGTATTAGGACTGATACAGGCCTCGGTGCAGAGGGAAGTTAATGGCGTCGGTGTTTTGCCAGACCTCACCTCTCCCTTTGGTTTCTCACCTCTGTTTCCTCTTGGTGATTTGGGACTTGGTGTGTGTTCGCTCCTGATTGCATGCACACTGGCCGTCCACTGCGTCTCTTGTATCTTTTGTGTTTTGTTGTATTTACGTACTCTGTGTGTGTTTCATTGATATTCATCTGTTTTGAACTTATTTCAACAGGGCTCCGGTCAGAATCAGAATGAGTCCTCCAATCAGAGTCTATGCAGTGTGGGCTCTCTCAGCGACAAGGAGCTAGAGGTAAGGTCTCTAGGTCTCTGCCATGTCTTCCTCCATCAAGCCGTCTACGCTGCATCGTTATACACGCCGCTGATTTGCATTGCTTTCCGACAGACCCCTGAGAAAAAGGCCAACGACCAGAGGGTGAGAAAACGGAAAGCAGACCACTTTGACAGCAACCAAGGTGAGGGTGTGTATCAGTGTGTTTGCGTGTGTGTGTGTTTTGCTCATCCTCTCATCGTTCATCCCGGGCACTTACCTCTCTCAACTTTACCTGTGTTTACCAGGCAAAGCAGGAGGAAGAGGACATAAAATTAGCGATTATTTTGAGGTGAGTGAGACTGTATTGTTGTGATTCTTTGTGTGTGTCTGTGTTGTGTGTTTTATCTCAAAGCGTCGCTTCAGTGTTGGGTGCCACACTTTCCATACTTTCTCTCTAGCACCCATTTTAAGCCTTCTCTATCTTTCCACCGACCTGCTTCCCATCTCTCTCTGTCTTCTGTGTCAGTTTGCGGGAGGTAGCGGTCCTGGTACCAGCCCTGCCAGGGGGATTCCACCAGTGGTCCGCTCTTCCCCACAACACTCCCTCTCCAACCCCCCTGTCACGGTGAGCACGGTCTCTCTACGGCTCTATCCCCAGCACCTTCATTCTCTCAGCACGCTCTCCTGTATTTTCCGCCTACCGCTCTCGACATCACCTCTGTCAAGTTTTTCCATAAAGATCTGCCTCGTCCTGATGGATGATCCGTAAGATTCATCTGCTCCATTTTTTGTGCCTCCCAGGTGCAGCAGGGGAGTCCGTCCTCTGTGAGCTCGGCCAACACAGAGCACTCGTCGTGTTCGCTGAAGCCCGCGCCTCTTCACGTGCTGCACAAAGCTACACAGGTACTTCACACACCATCTCAAAGCCAGCTGACCATTTATCAGATCTGGACGCTGTATTCAAGATGCGGTTAAAACGTTAACATAGGAGGCAATGAATTACAGGAGGCATCACCACCAGAGATAGATGTTATTGATGTCCTTATTTCTGAAGGATTGTTCATTAACAAACTGTTTTCTTTTGTACTCTCTCTCCACTGTAGTCTGACCTTACCATAGAAAAACTAACGGCAATGGAGAACAACAAGAACTCTGACCTGGAGAAGAAGGAGGGCCGGATAGATGATCTGTTGCGGGTACTGCTCTCATTCCACCTTCTCTCTCTGTTTTTCTTCCAGGAATATCATGTTCTGTGCTTTCCCCCCTAGCATGGTAGAGTCGACATGTTCCTTCTATTTGTGCACGTTAACACAATCTGAGCTCAACTTTTGCACGTCTCTCTTTTTTCCTCTCCGTTTTGTTCTGATCCAGGCCAACTGTGATCTAAGGAGACAAATTGATGAACAGCAGAGGATGCTGGAGCGATACAAAGAACGCTTGAACAAGTGTGTGACCATGTCCAAGAAGCTGCTGATTGAAAAAGTATGTTTTGTTTTCAGTAGTTCAGTAAACCGCACGAGTCCTTATGGGTTTCTGACAGGACGGCATTGTGGAACCCCTGATTTAAGCCGCCTGTGACCTTTGATTGTTGGTTGATCTTTTGCTGTTCCTCCAGTCTAAACAAGAGAAAATGGCGTGCCGGGATAAAAGCATGCAGGACCGGCTCCGCTTGGGTCACTTCACCACAGTAAGGCATGGGGCCTCTTTCACCGAGCAGTGGACGGACGGATACGCCTTCCAGAACCTCATCAAGTAGGTTTCAGAGGAGGTGGAGTTTCAACGTATCCAAACTGTCGATTGAATCAGTTCCGCATGTCATCGTGCCACGCCTGTCCTCTGTGTCTTTCCAGACAACAGGAAAGGATCAATTCCCAGCGAGAGGACATCGAGAGGCAGAGGAAGCTGCTGGCGAAACGAAAGCCGCCCTCCATGGCCCAGACTCCGCCGCCGAGTCTGGAGCAAAACAAGCGCAAGAGCAAAACCAACGGAGCAGAGAGCGAAGCGTACGGAGATTTACTTTAGTTGTCCTTGATGACTGTTTATTTGCTTTTCCCCTCACGTTTTGCATGAGCGTCACCGGTGCTTAGGCAGATTCTTTGTCACCACAGGTTATCACAGGCAGAATACCACGAGCAAGAGGAAATCTTCAAGCTCCGGTTAGGCCATCTGAAGAAGGTAAGGCTTTATGTTTTTACCCCGAATACGCCCCCGCATTAGGGCGTCCCCTCTGTCTTGTCTCTTATCATTGGCTTGTGTTTCGTTCTCGTTCGTTGAAGGAGGAAGCAGAGATCCAGGCAGAGCTGGAGAGGTTGGAGCGAGTGCGAAATCTACACATCCGTGAGCTTAAGAGGATCCATAATGAGGATAATTCCCAGTGAGTTTTCTGCTTTATGGCCTCTCCCCCTCCCCCTGTCAGTCTCTGCTGATGTGGCTCCATCATCTGCCTAAACACACTGTACAACCTGTATAACACTGTACCGTGTCTCCTTCTGTGCAGATTCAAAGATCACCCTACGCTAAATGACCGCTACCTGCTACTCCATTTACTTGGGCGAGGAGGTTTCAGTGAAGTTTACAAGGTGACTGCACACTGTCTCGTCAATTCACTCGTTTGTTTTCTGCATTTAGGAAGCAATCATTTACTGTGCCGTAATGAAAACGAAAGATTTCTCTTTGGGTGATTGTGAAGTGTAGAAGCAACACCGTCATTCAAGCAGTAAAGGCAACAATAGGATAGTGAGAGTTGGAAGTAAATGCAATATAATCAAGGTACGGTTTAGCAAGCTTCTCAACCCTCATCCCCTTGACTGATCACTTCTTTAGGCCGTAGACTCACCAGTCAGAACTCTTATTTATAATCTGAAAGTGACCAGAGATGGAGAGCAGCACAAACTTTGGAAAATATTTGCGAACCGGTGTTAAATTACATTACATCATGTTTGACATCATCGGCTTTCCAAGCAAATGATCGTACCAGATTTAAAACTCCTTCCAAGAATCTGCTGTCATTATAATCATGATAAAAAATGAGCGCAGCCACTTCATGTGAAGCTTTGATCGAAACTCTCGCCAAACTCAAAACCCCCAACTAAGACCGGGACATTTGTTTTCCAGGCCTTTGACTTAACCGAGCAAAGGTACGTTGCGGTCAAAATCCACCAGTTAAACAAGAACTGGAGAGACGAGAAGAAGGAAAACTACCACAAGTGAGTGTTTTGATGCAATACTGTCGTGCTTTATTGCAATCCATGCACTATGTAATTCATCTAATCATCTTCGAATTGAACGTTATAGAACCTAAACGTTTTTTGTTTTGTTCCAGACATGCATGCAGAGAATATAGAATTCATAAAGAGCTGGACCACCCACGGATAGTCAGACTCTACGACTACTTTTCACTCGACACCGACTCGTAAGTCAATTCGTTTTTAAACAAACGTGTGTCCCCTTTGGCGCCATTGTCGTGTTCATATTATGTTCTGTATTCATCTGAATGATTGAATGAGGCCCTGGTTCTGCTGCAGGTTCTGCACGGTCCTCGAATACTGCGAGGGCAACGACCTGGACTTCTACCTGAAGCAGCACAAGCTCATGTCAGAGAAGGAGGGCCGCTCCATCATCATGCAGATTGTCAACGCCCTCAAGTACCTCAATGAGATCAGACCACCTATTATCCACTATGACCTTAAACCTGGTAGGTCACTGGGACAAGAGGTTTCTTTTGTCTCTTGAGTCTAGAACTCACTCTTACATCTCCTGGTGTGATCATGACTGAGTTTAACAGTCTATTGAATTGAGTCATTGTGAATATGGATCTGAACGGAAGCTCTTCTTGACCTCCATAAGGTAACATCCTGCTGGTGAACGGCACCGCCTGTGGGGAGATCAAGATCACAGACTTCGGCTTGTCAAAAATTATGGACGACGACAGCTACAACTCAGTAGATGGCATGGAACTAACGTCACAGGGAGCAGGGACCTATTGGTAAGCTTCACGCCTCATGTACCTCACACATGCGATTCAAACAGCTGCTCTGAACGGGACTGAGCGAGCCGAGATCACACTCACATAAACATGCTCGCTTTGTCGTCAACCACACAAAGACGGGATCAAATCATTTTAAGGTTGTTGAATGTGATTCAATTGAATGTTGCTTCCTTTAGGTACCTGCCCCCAGAGTGCTTTGTGGTTGGGAAGGAGCCACCTAAGATCTCCAATAAGGTGGATGTGTGGTCGGTGGGCGTCATTTTCTACCAGTGTTTGTATGGCCGCAAGGTAAGAGACAGATTCTATGGAACACAGCATCATGTTCCTTTACCTTTTATATTGTGCCTTCACATTTGTAACTGCAATAACTCTTTCTAATATCTCATTCTTTAACTCAGTTTTTGGCTTCAGTTTGTTAATTCACCCTCGGTGCTGTTTGTCCATAATCCCTTGACCTTGTCTCTCTCTGCTCTCCAGCCTTTCGGCCATAACCAGTCACAGCAGGACATCCTGCAGGAAAACACCATCCTGAAGGCAACAGATGTGCAGTTTCCACCCAAACCAGTAGTCACACCTGAAGCTAAGGTACCAGAATCACCGAACCAGTTTGTTTTTGTCTATTCCACTTTAATGGGCAGAAAGTACTCATTAACATAACACGTACTGTACATCTGCTCTTTGTCGTGCCTCACTTCACTCTCTATCCCACATCACCCACAGTGTCACCTGACAAACTGAGATCAGCCACTGAGCCTCCATGCTGAGCTGCTTTTAGAAATTAGAACAAACAAACCAGCATTTTTAAGTCCAACCTTCCCATTCTTGTATTCAGGAAAACATAACTGACGCAATTTAACCCTTACATAATATAACTGATTGTATTAATATCTTATTGCTTTACATGTTTGGAAATACTCATCGTGTGGCAAAACCATTCTAATAGCTGATATCTACATGTAGTACTGTACAAAGTGTTTGCCTTTGAACTCCCTCCACACTTCTCTCCCTCCCTCCCTCCAGGCCTTTATAAGGCGCTGCTTGGTCTACCGTAAGGAGGACCGCATCGACGTGCATCAGCTGGCCAGTGACCCTTTCCTCATGCCCCACATCCGCAAGTCGGTGGCCTCTTCAGGCACCTCAGGCATGGCCGTGGCCTCCACTTCCAGCTCCTCTGGCAGCAGCGCCTCAAACTGAGCCCACACCCCTTAACAGACTGACCGAACCAGTTGAAAGAGTGGGCCGGGAGGGGAGGGACGCCATACTGCGTCCCCCCTCCCAATAGCATCTCGCCTTGCCATGTAGAGCCCAAGAGCAAAGGCTTGGACGATGGCAAGGGCTGGGTGAGAACTCGTGGACGGTGTGGGGAGGGAGAGCAGTGTCACCCTTCATCCCTGTCATGTCCGCCCACCTCAGCCTACCTGTCCTTCTGTCCCGCTGGAGTTGGGGGTCATCGTTCTGGGGGTCAAAGCCCTGGACGACTATTACGGCAAGGATTGAGGTTTGGCACTGTGTTGGTGTTGAGCGGAGTTCAGTGTTTGGGATTTGTCTTTTCTGCTTAAAAAAAGGGGGAAATTTAAAAAAGAAGTACCGGAATTGCTTCAGCTTGGCCTGATGGAAAGGACTTTATGGAAGGCTTCATAACCATACACACTCACACGCATACACACATATGCATGAGCCATGCTGGTCCCAGATCCTCTGAACTCCCCAGGTTCAAACACACACCATGTTCGTACTCGTCTCCCTGAACCAAACTTGAGAGTACCAGTCCGATCCGCTATTGTATTGAATTCTAAATATCTTTCTGGCATTACGCCACCCGACCTGCTGTTCTGGGATTCCCAGTCCCACTTAAATTTCAGACCCAGATAGTTTGTGAGGAGGAGTGAAAGAGGCCCCTCCCCCCTCGTAGCTCCTCGTCAAACTCCTGTGACCAAAGCTTAGAACTTCCAGTTGGTGGCAGTGTTCCACCTCCGTTTTTATAATGAATGGATTTAGAGACGTGTTACTTGATATGAAGTGGAAGTTGTTGACAAACGACCCCTTTTACATTTTTTAAACTTTTAAACAATTTAACCAGTTTTATGGAGAAATTCTTGTGTTTTTCAAGTTGCCTTTAATTAGAGCTGTCCTTGTTTTGATTGAACCCCCACCATAAACACATATTTATTTAGGTATGTTTGAATTATTTTTGGCCAATGAAATGCAAGGGACTGGTTTACCTAATGGTACTGTTGGGGAAGATTGGGCCTTGAGCAGAAGAGTTGCATAAACCATTAAATACTATTGGTTACATTTCTTTGTGGTCTGAGCTTTATCATCAGTGCCTCTGGAAAGAATCACTTATGATGTTTTATTTCAGTGTCAAATGAGCTTTTTATACGCTGTCAATCAAACTTCTACTCACCAGACAGTTTCAGTTGCAGGAGTGGAGACTATATTGTGACGCCACGTCGATCGTGGCCCTGGAGCTGCTACATAAATGCTGGAAACGTCCGTCTGTCAGCAGGAGATGGACAACAGTGACACGGTTTCAAATCCATGTTGAATTTGTCCAATGAGGCAGTAAGCACAAACTGGAAAAGTGGTCGTAGTGTTTACAAACAGCATGCAGGACATTCATTTTTGCACATTCTTGGATCTCTTTATGAGATAGTTCAGTTTTTGTTGGATCAAATCTAACATCTAGATTACGGAGCAAAGGCACCAGATCATCACCAAGCCTCAGAATCTGTTATGGCTGGAATGTGACAGGACTCTTAGTAGGTCGATCTTAATGACATCTGTGGGTTTCTGCACGCCTCAGCTGTGGGTCCAAGCGTATGATTTATCATCACGTCATATTTGCAATATTCAACAAGGCATGTGCTGAACAGCTGGATCAGATCTGATGAACAGTTAAAGCACTTTGGCTGTATGAAGAAGCAGAGAGAGAGATTGAACTTTGCTCTAAGTTAGTGTATAGTAAGATACTCTTCTGTAGGTTTCCTTGGGCAGTTTTCCACCACACACTTCCACCTATAGACACCTTTAAAATGTTCAGAATATCCCGGACATGATTGCTTTGATTGTTGGTGTTCATGTCTTTCATATTTTCTGAAATACGTTTTACAGCTGACTAATCTCCATGGAAACCCACTCGGATCTCTTCAACTTTCCTTCACGCCCTTCCAATTTCTTCATTCATTCAGGTGCAGAAATCCTTCAGACATTATTCAGGCTTCACTCTTTCAGGCACTTCTTCAGCACTCTGCAAACTTGTCAATGTTCTAGTTGGAATTTTAACTTTCAAAGTGAAACGGAACAGAAATCATGACTTGTTTGGGCTTTTCTCTTTTAAATGTCACTAAATGGGAAAGAAGAAGCCTGCTCACCTCTGGTAAAAGATGTACAGATAAGCTGAGAAAAGCTTCATGTGGAAAAATGCATTTAACCCTTAAAGGTCTGCTGGGTCTGTTCAAAGTCTTGATTATCATCCAGCTGGGATCACTGAGCCTGATAAGAATCCTGCAACACATCTACGTCTGTCAGTGGGAGGGATGATCGAAAGGAGATCCCTTCAAAGAGAGCAGGGATACAATGGTAAGGTCCAGGTTCAAGTTAAGGTCCTGGTCCTGGTTACTGTGCTGCTTTGATTTGTCAGATTTAAATTGGAACAGAGGTTCAACACGAAACGAGTCTATATAAAAACAATAGTTGTACAAATAGATGGATTGAAAACTGAGAGGATGTTCAACAATATTTTTGATTCATTTTGTTTATTTTCCCATAAAGGGACCACGATGATTATTGCAAAATGAAAGTTCCTTCCTTGAGATTCATTTTGTTGTCAGAACATTAGCCTCAGTCTAATAACTGGAATGATGGAACAGCACGAGCAGAATAGGATGAATATGCCTCCATATGAAAACAACTTGCAAGATTGTTATTTCATTATCGCAGGGGAAATAAAACAACTTGTCCTCTCTCGGCTTCCATAGTCCCAGAGCCAGACAGTACTTCTCATTAGGCTGTGGTTGATTTTTGGCGTCCCCTGGAGGTCCCAGGACCTCAGTTTGGGAACCACAAACACTGACTCTACACAAACTCTCTCCCTCACACACACACACAAACGCAGTGTTGACGCTGCTCCATTCATTCCTCTCCGCTCCGGCTGAGGCGCTCGGAACTCAAACAGACCTGCACCGCCCGCACAGTCTCGCTCTCTCGCTCTCTCTCTCTCTCTCTCTCTCTCTCTCTCTCTCTCTCTCTCTCTCACACAACACACTCTCTCTCTTTCGGCCGGCGCTGCTCTCACTTCACTTTTCTCCCTTCGGCTTTTCTTTTTACTTGTTGAGTGCGCGCGCGTGTGTGTGTGTGTACATGTGTGTGTGTGTCAGCGTGTGCGTTTGTGTGTTGTAGTTGTAATCATGCAAGACAGCGACCGAAACCAGCAGCCGAGGAGAGCGAGGATAAATGGCCTTCATATGTTTTACCAATGCACTTTATATTTATTCATCTTTAGTCTGGAACTGAAGAGGAGCGTAACGGGTGAGGAAGACGCTTATTTCCATTCATGCACACAGGTCGTGAAGCGGCGTATGTCTGTGTGTGTTTGGGACGCTCACACGGGCGCAGATTGCGGTGCCGCACAGTTACCTTGTGGCGCTTTTACGCGTTGCTTTGTGGATTTGTTGCGTCGGTTTGCCACGAACCAAAAGTCCGACTGTGAGTGGAACCAGATGTGGAGGAAAGACTGGGGGAGGAGGCGGAGGAGGAGGGGGGAGGGTTCGTTGTAGTTCCTGCGTTGTAAACTTTCACCAAAAACGCATTTATTTGGCGTTTTTGTATGTGTTGTGTTTGTACCCCGGATGTCTTTTCATGTTTCGTGGAGGCCCCTGCGTGTGTCGCCCCGCAGGCAGATGTGACCTTTACATCCTGTTGGAGCCTGTTATCAAGTCATCCAGTCCGCTCCAGAACCAGACTGACACTGACATGAGCAGAGCAAACCTGCTGGATGTCATAATGTATTCATATTAGTATTCTATATAAGCTTTAAAGCAACATTTGAGTGTGTGTGTGTTGTTGTTTTGACAGCTGAGTGAGCATGGAGGGATGTGAGCTGCAGTAGGAGGTTGTTAGTTCTCTTTGAGTCATTAATTTCCCTTTAACAATGCTTTAATTAAGTGTGTTTTATTGCTGTTGAGAGGAAATGCTGTGATTTCCCTTTAAGCTCTGAATTGAGTTGATTTAAGGTGGAATGCAGCTCCGGCTGTGTGCAGGGTTACAGGTGTGACTCTGCGTTTCATCACATTCAACCCCAAAAACCTCTAGGAATCTTCTTCTCAGTGATGTTTAGGATCTTGAATGGAAGATGAGTCGTACCGGTCAGCCAATCAATCCTCACCGAGCTGCAGTTGATGCAACTTTCAGCTGCAGCAGAAGGATGAGATGAAGAAGAAGAATTATGTCAATGAAACACAGTCATGGTTCAGATATAAATCAGTTAGTTTGGGAATTAAGGGTTCCAAATTTGACATACGTGTCTTTATCATCATCTCATTCCAAAGAGCCATTAATATAAATCTAAAATATCCAACCAATCACTGCTGCTATTGGAAGTTCCTCCCAGCCTGAACGAGTTTGACCTTTTTTTCCCCTGATTTAACAGTAGAATTCTAGGCTGCAGTGAATTCTAACAGCCTTGACACCGCACCGGAGTGTGGGAGTCATGGAAATGACGGAGTGCTTGCTGCTCTTTCTCACTGCGCTCTCAATGTGATACACACCATCACAGACGGTCCACTTCACTGTGTTTCTGAGTGAAGCTGCAAAATGCAAATATGCTCTTCTAGCAGACGGTCTCTCTCACTCTCCCCGCCAACCCCCACCCCCTCTTCCCCCCCAGGGGCCACCGTATAAACACCAGAAGAAACAAACACAGCCGGCTGGAATTTCCTGTCTATTTGTTGTCTGTCACGTTGAAATGCTGACCAGTTTAAGATCTCTAACATCTGTCAAAATAAGAAAATATTACTGGAAAAAAGGCTTTAGGTCATATTATGGTTTGGACTGTAAAAAGCAAATTCATTTCAGCCTGGAAGCGTCACCCACAAACCTGTTTAGATACAGATGTCAAACTACCTCCCTAAGCTTCCACCCAAAGTCCCAAGCACTGTCCTCTATCCCGGTCCAGCACATGACCTGGTTTAGCTTCGGGGAAGAGCTGCCTTTTTTTTGGCCAGTGTCACCGGTTGTTGTTGGCTGCGGTCTTCCTCCACTCTCTCCTCGGCTGCAAACGAGCGTGGGGTCTTTAAAGAGAGAGGTGACGGGGCAAATGAGAGGATGAGATCACAGCAGGAGAGCTGTTGTGGTTTGGCTTTCACAAGACTTGAGCGGTTCATCTTGGAATTCCGCACTCGATCTGATTGCCCTTACAGTTTTCTCACTTCTAATACTGAGCCGCTTTCTCTCCAGACTGGGATCTAAATGTGTCTTTGTCTTGTTTATTGGTTAACTTTGCCTCCAAATGAATGCAGAATGTATGTTCACATTCACGGGAGGAATTGTTTGCTTTGCATTGCCGTTGCATTGATGCTAATTTGGTTGAGCGCTGTCAGGCGTTATATAAACATCATAATCAGATTAAAATCACAGAAAATTGATAAATTGACACAGATTTACTCTAAATTACAGTATATAAATACAATTCACTCACTCATGTTCTGATCAAGAGGCTTTTAGCTGCTTTGTTTACCTGCTGTGCGTCTCCTCATACATGAAGCAACACGCTGTGCGGTCCTTCGAATCCTGGAATTATATGCGTGCCATCCGTGTAAATGTCACCTCTAACTCTAGTGTGTGTAAATGTACAGGTCGATACTACTTTGCTACTGGAGTCTACTTCCTCTTAGTTTGGTGGTTCACCTCTTAAAGGTGATTGGTTGCTGCCTAAAGCATGAAGCCTGGATTGTTGTCTCATTTCTGTTCATGTTGGAGTTTGTTTACCTCCATTTAACAAACCAAACCATGTGTGCAGGATAGGAAATCTATGAGATCTATGGGCCACAAGCCATTAAATATGTTTCACCTATTAGCATTTACCTGATTTCTGTGGAAAGATAGTTTGTTGTGATAGGACGACACGTCTGTCTGTCTGTCTACAGTAAAGGGGGACAGAAGTCACTGGACTCTTTTTGTCTGCTGAACTCAATGGATCCAGCAGACGTGTTTTTCCAGAGAAACAGACGTTTGGAAGCATTCCGTCCTGCTCTGGATTGCAGAGTAACTGCAACAACCTCACAGAGAGACGGAATGCTTCTTTTCACCTCTATCTCTACGATGTGATGTAAAGGTTTGTGAAGTTGTTGAGGGAAAATAAATCGTGAAGAGTTTAATGTAGCATGAAGGAAACAATAAACTGACAGTAAAACAAGCTTGGCAGCTGGGTGTTGCTGTGAGATGGATTGCATTGCAGCTGAGCCAGGCACTAATTATATCTGATTACACTGATTACAAAGCGCTGTTAGAAAATGGGGGCTGAACCACGTCGCCGCTGCGTTTTCCTGAGTCTATTCGCAGACTGTGAGAGGCGAACACGCCGAGCGAGCCGACACCGTCTCTGAGAAAAGTCCACCGCAGACGCTGGGTGTGAAACCAGGGGCGTGCTGCTTTCCTCCAGATTACAGAGGGGAGTTAGGGGGGGGGGGGGGGGTTTATAGAGCTCTGGATGGGACTCTATTGTGTCCGTGTCTATAAAAGCAGCAGCACAGGAGGTCGAGTGTTTGAGAGGAGAGTTAATGAGGGAACAGAGGGATTTGTGTTCTTTCTAACGTCCCCACATATGAGACTCATGTTTTTCAAACCAAATTCCCACTGATCTTTTCCCACCTTCCCCACTTCCTGGCCTCTCGCAGGAGCCTGTGGAGTAGGAATGCTGAGGGTCTCACTTTCTCTGCTCTGCTCCCGGATTCAAAGTCTAAGAGAAGAAGACGCTTTTTTTTCTTTCTTTTTTGGTTGCGTGTGTTTTTAGAGGATATTTATAAGATTGGTTTCACATCTCAGATTAGACTCCCTCCTACACTCTCACTTCTTCCTCGCGCTCTCTCTCTCCTGCCTGCACTCACTCTCACACACTCACACTCATATATTCATAGTCCCCGGGAACGAGGGTAAACCGCATATTTTTCAGGAAAGGGTGTAGGGTTCTGTTCCCGAAATCCAAGTCAGAGGTTGGAGCTCTGCCACAGTTTCTCAAGATTTCCTCCTTTTCTCACCAACTCCTCAACTACTAGCATCTAATCGCACAATAACAGCCTCCACCTTAGAGCCACAGGGGACTAGAAGAGATGGATGTCGCCCTATCAGCCGCTCTATCGGCCGCTCCACAGTTTTCCGTCGTAAAGCTCCTCCTGTGTTTGCTCCCCAAAAGCCACAAACTGCTGCTTCATCTGGAGTCACACAGCAGGGATAGAGGCTCTGGGAAGGAGGCGAGAGGCTTTTCCAGGTCAAACTCCGGGAATTGGGTGAATTCTTGTGATTGCTGAAGTTGCAGTAACGGCCACATGGACAAACATATGCAAGCACTTTACAGAGTTTATTGCACAACGTTATTTATAATTACTTTCTGCTGAGACCCGTGTGTGTGTATGTATGTGTGTATGCGTGTGTGGAGGCTTGAAGGGAAAGTGGACGGAAATACTAATAATGACCTTCACAAGATTTTGTTACACTGCAGCCCAGGAGTGGATCAATCAGAGGAGATATTGATCTGTCCTTTGTCTGTTCACATTAGCTGCTAATACATTATTGACTGATGACTCTCTCGCTCTCTCTCTCTCCACGCAGCGCCGCTGGACTCTGATGTGTTTGCGTTCTTCCACGAGGGGGCCCAGGGGTGTCTTGGGGTGCAGGATCACTCCCTAATCCTGTCAGCTTCCTGCGATGAGAAGGCCCAGCGCTGGACATGGGTGACTCGGGGTCGCCTGTTCAACCTGGGCTCCTCGCTGTGTCTGGGCCTGACCACTGGAAACTCCAGCTCTAGAGGGGACCGGTCTTGGTCTCCTCTGGGGGTGTACACCTGTGACCGCGAGCCCCCCAAGGTACGCTGGACTTGGAATTGCGGCCAGGTGCTGGACAACCTGAACAACTACCTTCCCTCGCCCTCGCTGTCCGGTAACGCCTCCTCACACTCCTCTCAGCCCAAGGCGGAGGGGCTGAAATGGACGCTGCATGGAGGCGTGCAGGACCTGTGCTCCAAAACATACCAGGGTGAGTAGAATTAGGCAACATGGGGTCATCATGCACCTGTGAGGGAGCCATTATGTCTCTAAGCTCACCGTTTATCCTTCTGGGTCAGAGATTTGGGAGCTTTTCTTCAATGATCTCACTGTCCTTCCTATTTATCTTGTGATTCATCTGTGGAGTCGCAGCATTTTGTATAACTGGAACACTGAAGCAGACTGGGTTAGGGAGCGTCAGGAGTGCACTCTGAAGTCCACTATCCAGACTGCAGCAGGCGGTGAGATGGAGTTAAACTCTCCTCTGAGCTGCTCGCGTCCCCTCAGCGTGCACGGCACAGCTGGATGTGATCACACAGATAGAGCAAACTGTTTGTTTCCAGAGCATCTTGGAGGAGCAGTCGGTGGCCGCCTGCCAGTCAGAAAGCCGCAGGAAGGGTCGCCGTTGTTTGTAAACTCCAGTAAACACACACGTTGTTCTCGCCCTCTGCTATAGTCGTATTTATGTATAGATTTCAGTTCATATTGAAGCTGAAGCTGGGCGGTTTACAGCTGAGAGCTTGTTTGGCTCTTTGCAGCGTTCTTACACTGTATCACATGTCCTGTTTGTTCATCCACAAACTGAGTTTCTACTTAAACACACGACTGGGATTAAAACCAGATTAGACACTTTAACTTCTTCTTCTTCTTCTCCTTCTTCTTCTACATCCCTCTTCTCTGCTGTTTCCTTTCTCGTCCTTTTTCCCGTGCAGCGCAGGGAACTGAGCACGTTGACATTTTTAGCTTTGGAGTGCTGATCTTCACAAGTTCCTTTGTGCAGTGAGCTCATGCCTGTGACATTAGTCAGCCAGGCAGCAGAGGGAGAGAAGCTTTTGCTCCCCCGTTTAACATGTCTGCCCTACTTTCCATCCGCCTGTCGTGTTTTGGTAACTGCACAAATCCTCTCTCTCTCTCTCTTGCTCTCTCCCTTTCATTCTCTCTCTCTTTCTTTCTCTCTCTCTCCATTTCACTCTTTTCTTCCCACTCTTTTCCCTGCTTGTTGAAGCTAACAGACCTGTTTACCTCTTTAACTTTATCAGGTTCTAACTTGTGATCTTCTTCATCATCTGCTTGCTTTGTGATGCTCTCTCTCTTTCTCTCTCTCTCTCTCTCTCTCTCTCTCTCTCTCTCTATCCTTCCGTGACCTCTCCTTTAACCGTTTTACTGTTTTCACTGGAGCCTCGTCCTCTGTTTTCACATCTGCTTTATGATACGAGACACTGAAAAAACAGGCCGACAGTGTTTCACTTCACACACGCAGCTCAAAGCCTTAAAGCCCCAAATCCTCATTTTTTCACCGTGTAAACTTCAAAAGCTTTGAACATTGTGAAAATTCCAACTTGTGAAAATTCCAACCCAGTGTTTAGCGTATTGAATGTTGATAGGGAACAATTACAGAGCAGCAAGACGAGTTTATCGTCAGGAAGAAACTAAATCCTTCTCCCTTCAAACCAGAACCTCAGAACTTCCAAGGTGGATTTTAAGGTTTTTTTCTTGTATGTGGCTTATATTACTGTCAGACGTTTGGATCACAGATTGCACCTTTAACTCCAGACAAACGCCAGCAGGGCCTTTCTATTGCTGCTGCATGCTTGGATTGAAAGTGTGGTTTCGTCCCCAGAGATCTACACCATCCAGGGGAACTCTCACGGCCGGCCCTGCTACCTGCCCTTCCTGTACGACGGCCAGTGGTTCCACAGCTGCACCAGCATCGGGCGCGAGGACGGTCACCTGTGGTGCGCCACCACCTACGACTACGGCAAGGACGAGCGCTGGGGCTTCTGCCCTGTCAAGAGTGAGTCACTTTGCTTAGCGTGTCTCCCGCTCTGAGTGGAATCAGTGAGAATTGTCACAAATGAAGTATTTCCTCCCACCTTCACTTCCTCTTCCTGTCAGGTAACGACTGTGAGACGTTCTGGGATACCGACCCGCTGACTGACAGCTGTTACCAGTTTAACTTCCAGGCTACGCTGTCGTGGAGCGAAGCGCGGATCAGCTGCCAGCAGCAGGGCGCCGACCTGCTGAGCATCACCAAGCTGCACGAACAGACTTACATCAACGGTACAGAACAGAGCCACATTCATCTATGCTGAGGAAGAGCAGATCTTCACTCTTTAGTTCAGTTCTGTTACTTTCCAAACACACACTGTGCTTTTATAGGAAGCTGAACACACACGTTTCTCTCATTTCTTTGTTCATTGTTCAGTTTGAGCTTTTGTTAACAATTATACCCTTGTTTGCTGGATAAAACTGATACTTTAGTCTGAAATCATTTTCCCCCAGAGGAACAAACGTATTTGGTCCTGTGACCTCGTGACCTCTCCTCTTGTTTTATCATCGAGTCAAACTCTGAATCATTTTCCTCTGCTTTAATCACAAACAAAGAGCAGTTATGATGCAGATTATTGCCCACAACAATAAGAATTGTTTGGTGTCACATTGCATCACCATAAGGTCACAGTCTTACGTAACCGCTGAGTCGACTGCCCAGTGACTGTGAAAATTGGGGGGGGGGGAGCACTCAAGTTTCCACTCTCTTCAGTCTTTTGTGTCCTTCATCACAAACCTGTTGGCTGTCTGCCTCACTGCTGCAGTGAGGAATTAAAGCCGCACCGTGGCTTAGGAGCATTCATACCTCTGCCCGTCTTTATATTTGATGTGTGCGTGTGTGTGTCTCTGTCCCTCGCAGGTTTGCTGACCGGCTACAGCGCCTCTTTGTGGATCGGCCTCAATGACCTGGACCTGGACGGAGGCTGGCAGTGGGCCGACTCCTCGCCACTCAAGTATCTCAACTGGGAGACAGGTTGGAGAACAGCTCAACCTTTTCCTGCCCCCTTAACGTGCCGCAGCCTGAATCTGTGAAGCTTTAATTCACATAGATCAGAGCCACACAGACACACACACACACACAGCTTTCCAGTGCTTCTACAGCATTTTAAGGGTTAAGTGTCGGTCGAGGGCATGTCGGCATTGGAGATGTTTTCAAGAGGGTTTTCTGTTCTTTGTGTCTGACTGCAGACCAGCCAAACCACTACGAGGAGGAGAACTGCGCTGTGATCCGAACCGAGTCATCGGGTCGCTGGCAGAGCCGAGAATGTCCCGTCGCTCTGCCGTACGTGTGTAAGAAGAGGCCTAACGCCACCCTGGACCCCTTCACTACCGGTCAGTGCCCAGCAAAGAACTGAAGTCTGGCGTTTTTTGACTCGAGACTTGTGAGCTTTTGCTCGGGTTTGAAGCGTTTCCTGTCTAATCTCTCGCCTCCCACAGACTCGTGGGCCGACGATCAGAAATACGAGTGTGACGCGGGCTGGCAGCCGTTCCAGGCAGGCTGCTACAAGCTGACGTCAGACAAGATGGACTGGGAGGCGGCTCAGAAAACCTGCCAGAAGATGGAGGCCAACCTGGTCAGCATCCACACGTTACCTGAGCTGGAGTTCGTCATGCGCAGCGTGAAGAAAGGTGACCTGAGTGAAGAGCCTCATTCATTCTCGCACGAATCTACAGCCCAGAAACCCACAGAATTCATATTTTTTGTCAAGCACAGAACATTCCCCTCCATTAAACTGTTTTATGTCATGATTTGAGGTTGAAAGGAAGATGAAAGATAAATTGTTTCCTGGTGTTTTTCTCACATCAGGTCCATATTCTGCTTTTGTCTTGTATCTGAGCTTTTCCCCTTCATAGCTTCAAGTATTCTCAGGATTCCCTCTGCCAGCGGAATCTCTGGAATATCATCCAAATGTGGGAGATTTATTCCAAACTGTAGAAATATGAGAATTTGATTTCCCGGGCTCATACACACCAACTGCTTAATGATGTTGTTTCTACATTCTATGGCCACATCTCCACAGCCGCTTACAGTGTAGTGGAAACTCTTCGAGCTCCTCCTTAAATACTTTCCAAAGATGAAGATGAAGTGAGTTGCTGCATCTGAGGTATGCAATTTTCCAAATCTGTCCTCAACTTCTTTTCCTCTTTTTCGGTGTCTTCAGACACGGAGCAGCTGTGGCTCGGCCTGCACGACACCGAGATGCAAATGGACTTCCAGTGGACGGACCACACGCCCGTGATCTTCACAAACTGGCACCCGTATGAACCCAACAACTTTCGCAACACCCTGGAGGATTGCGTCTCCATGTGGGGACCCGTGAGTGACCCCTGAGCTCCTGCTGTGACCCCCCCCCCCCCAGGGAGCCCACAGCGTACAGATTCTTCAGTGTGTCCTGGGTTTGTGTGTGTTTAACAGCTGCTTTCTCTCTCTCTGTGCGCGTCTCGCTCACATACGCAGGACGGCCGCTGGGATGACAGCCCCTGTAACCTGACGCTTCCCTCCATCTGTAAGAAAGCCGGGACAAAGAGTGACGGGAAGCCGCAGCACCAAGAGTGCACCAAAGTACGACTCTCCTTCTCACTCTGCAGATAGACGTGTGTTGTTAATTATGATAATATTGGTCTTTGGGTAAAAACTGTACAATTAGCCACAAGAAAACGTTGGAAAAACCACAAACAAGCAACAAAATGGCTCCAGATATGAAAAGTTTCTGACACGTTTCTGACACATTTTTGGAGCCAATTTGAAACTTGGCTCCAAAGTGGCTCCACATCATTTTGGTCACTCAGCTGCTCAAAATAATAACCGAGACGTTGGTTAGATCACATTGCTATTTGCTTTATTATAAGAGGCTTTATGTCCTTATTATCATGACAGACATAAACCTTTGACCTTTGAACCTCTGTCTCACTGCATAAAGGCTCCATTCACGTCTCCGTGGTCTCGCTGCTGCTGACTGTCAGTAGCTTTAAAGGGTGGGAAACTATGACTCTAAATAATAATTCAGTTGGTTCCTTTGACCCCTGAACCCGTTTCCACAGAGCTCCTCTTCATCCTGTCGCTCTTCCTCAGGTCCCCTCTGCTCTGTAGATGTCATATAAATCTCTCCAAAAGGTCACCAGAAACCTCAGATCCACTCAAAGCTACTTTCCAATCCCCTCCAAATACACACACACACGCGCGCCTTTGTGTCTTCTTTAATCAAGCAGGGATGAGGTCACTTCTACCTTCAGTACACAGATAACAAACATCTGGAGGATCCATCCACATCTGTTAGTGATTTCACACTTCATAATTCTCTGCACATAAACCTCTCAGCCTGCCGCTCCTCAGGTGTTTTGACTTTAAGCTGAACTACTGAGAATGCTCACTGTTCTACATCGTCACTCTGCGTGTCTGAATGCAAACATTTACCCTTGAATTTGATTATTTTTAGGTTGCGAGTTGTTGTTTTAGGAAAAAGAGGCAGCGACTCCGTTCTTCATGTTTTCCTGCCTTGTGCGACATATTGGATGATCACCATGGAAAGTAAATGTTTTGCCGTCGCGTAAACAACGAGCTCACTGAAATTGGACCGAACAAGTCACTTCTGCAACATTTAGGTTTAAACAAAAGCTAATATGTTCCTCACACAAGGAAACGGCAGTGAGTCCAATAAGTGCAGTGACATCACTTCACTGGCAGAACATCCGAGTGTGTGTGTGTGTGTGTGTGTGTGTGTGTGTGTGTGTGTGTGTGTGTGTGTGTGTGTGTGTGTGTGTGTGTGTGTGTGTGTGTGTGTGTGTGTGTGTGTGTGTGTGTGTGTGTGTGTGTGTGTGTGTGTGTGTGTGTGTGTGTGGGGTTGTGTGTGCGCGATGAATGTCGTATTTGTGAGTTGAAGGACGCGTTGGCTCCCGGCTGCTGCGCCTCCATTTGTTTGGTGTGATTTGTGTGTGATTGCCGTTGGTGGTGATGTCACACGGGTCGTTTCGCTCCATGGCGCCGTGGTTTTCTTTTAAAGCAGATGAGAGCCATTTACCCCCTGCTGTGTTGGGCTCATGACTCAATAAATACTGCCAGAACTAATACAGCGACTTCATGTGTAGACTGATAAATTCTGAGCCCGTCTCATGAGGAAGAGAGCTAGGGGTGTCTTTTGGGGACCAATCAAATCTGGAGCCACGTAGGGCTGAGTGGCATTACTGTGGCTTTATACTAGTCCAGACGATGACATCATATCAGATGTCTCTATTGAACTCCTTCCTGCGTTGTTGTCAGAAGTGTGTTAATTTGTAATATGTGTAAACAAAACAAAGCTCTGATTGTTTCATTGAAGCTCTTAACGTAAGTTGTTGACCCACACCCATACTAGGAAATGAGCTGTTGCACAATAGTAGCACCACTTAAAGCTACACATTTCAGGTTGCGACCGTGACAAAGAGCATTGCATGATGGGAAATAGGAGCCAGTGTGTTAGGGTGGGTGGATTGAGTTTCAAACACAAAATGCTCCCCAGCAGCTGGAAGTCTTTGAGGTTTCTGTCCGGCTGCCAGTGGCTGAGCTCGAGCTGATTCACACTCACGCTGCACTCCAGCGTTTCAAATCAAACCTCCGAGCAAACGTTTGGCTCCTGGCTGCGCTCTGCGTCTGTACACGTCCACGACTGCTCCAGATCGCAGGTGGGATTATCAAGCCAGGGAGGAGAAGTTATTTACTGTATGTGTGCTTGGACTTGTCCTCTGAATCAGGATGCAGTCGACTCGGCTCACGTTTGTTTTGGCTGCGTAATTGCAAAGTATTTCTCTTTTGTGATTTAATCCCGAAAGTTGATATAGATCACATTAGTTCGGCGCCCTGTTTACCTCAGATCTTAGTTTGGTTTTTAGGATATTTCATGATTTTATGTATCTTTTAATTCTCTTCTTACACTTGCTATGGTGTATTTACTGTCTTTGTCTGTCTGGCACTAAATGTTACCCTTTATTATTATTATAAGAAGGATTGGTAAGATGGAGGATCAGTTTCATAAAGAGAGACTGTGACTTGCTCATGTATGTAGTCAGGGCTGTAGTGGTTCTCAAACTGCGGTACATGTGCCATCAGAGGTACCTGAAGCACCCCCTGGTGGCCTAATGTTGTGTATCTGATGATCTCTATTCTCCTCTCAGGGCTGGAAGTGGCACAGTCCATCTTGTTACTGGGTCGGAGAGGATCTGTTCGCCTTCGACCAGGCTAAGAAATTCTGTGAGAACAATGGCGCCGCTCTTGTGACCATCACCAACAGGTGTGTGTGTGTGTGTGTGTGTGTGTGTGTGTGTGTGTCCCATCCCCAACCCCTGACCGCTCTTTTATTGCTTTTTTTAAAGGTTTGAACAGGCCTTCGCCAACAGCCTGGTGTTTGGCCGTGCCGGAGATACCTTCTGGATCGGACTCCACGATCAGGGCGGCTCTGGCTCCTTCCACTGGCTCACTGGCGATGACATTTCCTACACCAACTGGAATCGAGACCAGCCAGGTGGGTCAGGCAGACAGAACATATGATCTGATGATGCGAGTGTAACTCAGGAAACCTCTAGGGGCAGTCACGAACCAAACAGATGTCACAAAAGCATTTCCAAGTGGTTGAAAAACATTTAAAGCACAAATACAAAGGTTAAACCCAGATTCCTTTCAGAGTATATATATGGAGGTAAGCACAGCAAGTTTCTTGTTTGTAGCACTTTTGCAATCGGCAAAAGTCCTGATTGAGTTTCAAACGTAAACAGATCACAATGTTTCTTATATCCACATCTGTACAGTAGATTCTCTATATTTTCCCATTGGTAATCTAAAAATATGTTTGTTTAATCCATTTACCTGTTGTAGTTTTGTATTCAGTTGCTGTAATGGTTTATCTGATTATGTCCACCGCCCACTTCCTCCTCCCTTTATGTGCTCCACGTCCCTACAGGGATCATTTAAGTGGAATCTATACCTGGAATCTCTCTGAATCTGATCCCTTCCTGCAAACTCTTTGACTGGATTTGTTCCAGCTGGTTTGAAGCGTTTGTGTTTTGCTGTTTTCGGTAGTTTTGTTGTCCAAAGTACACATTCAGAGCTGCACCCTAAAATTGTGATTTGGCAGTTGTGATTATCTGGGAATAAGAATATCTGCAGTGGTCAACCAGCCGGTGAGGAATGTGGCGAATTCTGTTGCCAAGGAAACATTAAACCATCATGTCGTCGCCTTTCTTCCAACACGCTTCATTCATGCCAGGTCAAGGAGTGAAGGAGTTCATGTAAAAAATGTGAGCTTTTGTGGACTTTGGATGCACAATGTCCCTTTTTTCCAAACCAGATCTGGAATTTTAGCAGAACACACGCGACTCCTCTAGCAAAAGAATCCAGTGATCTGTACTGTTAGCATCCTGACTATATTGCCTCTGTTTTGGGTCATAATGGCCGTTATTGATCTCTGGTCTCTGTATCTCTTCCATACTTCCTTATCTGGTCTCTGCTCCTTTTTAATTCATGATCAATCCCTCATCTTTCTCCCATTTCCGTGTTATTTGTCAGTGCAGCCTCTCGCCCCTCACCTAAGTTTCACCCCGTGTCTGTTTCAGTCAACATCAAAGGCGGATGCGTTTCCATGGCGACGGGCACCGCGACAGGCCTGTGGGAGGTGAGGGAGTGTGCGTCGTCGCGTGCAAAATTCATCTGCCGCAAGAACGAGAATACGTCTGTGATCCCCGAGCCCCCCGTCCCTCAGCCCACCCCGAGTCTGAGCGGCACCTGTCCTAGAGGCTGGAAGAGCAACAACGATCTCCGCTACTGTTACAAGGTTCCAAAGCCTTTTTGATTTAACTACACACACACACACACACACACACACACACACACAAACATGCAGTACCTTTGTGTTTGTATGTGTAGTTTGACCCGGGTGGCCTTTGTTTAGGTGTATCACTCGTCCCGCCTGGAGGAGAGGCTGAGCTGGCTGCAGGCTCATCTGTTCTGCAGGAGACACGGAGCAAACCTGCTGAGCATCACCGGGCACGAGGAGGAGGTGTTCATCATGAAGATCCTCCACGAGACCTTCGGGTGGGTGTGAGCCTGTGGCCTGCTGGTGTGAGATGATGAAGAGGATGATGATTGACATTTTACCTTCATTGCAGAATTTCTAGCTTGAATGCTTGTTATTGCTTCAACTGTTGCTATGGGAAAATGCATGAAACCACAATTTTGACTCCTTACATGTGGTTAACATGACCAATCACACATGTGGGCCTAAAATCATTGTTATCCTCATTAGACGTGGTTTCAGATACCAAAAAACACTCTACTGTTAAAGGAAAGGTCAAAAGCAGCTTTGATGATGATGGCAAAGTGGTGCTGATGATGGTGATGATTTGATATGCAGGGAGTCTGAAGATGAGCAACACTGGTTCTGGATCGGACTGAACCGTAGGAACCCCACGGACAAAGGCAGCTGGAAGTGGAGCGATGGCCTGGCTGTGAGTCCTGACAGAGCCTGTGCGAATGAAACCATCTCTTCATTTAACATAAGACAAGAAGATATTTAACTGCCGCCCCCCCTTTTCATTACTTTTCCACTCCTCAGTTGACGTATGAGAACTTCGGACGCTACTCCTACAACATCCGTCAGTGTGCCGCAGCAGATCTGGGCACCACCACCTGGCTGGCCATGGACTGTGACGCTGAATTAGACTGGATCTGTAAGATACCCAGAGGTAAACAAACGCATCGCAAATCATCAGAATAAGAGTGCAAGCACATACAGGGCAAGGATAGGAGCCAATACACGGGTCATGAGCTCAGCTTTGTGTGTGTTTTAGGAACCATTGCGAAGGAACCAGAAGTGGCTGAAGGTCAGTCTGTTCTAAATATTCAACATAATCAGTGTTAACATATTGATCTGATCTCCATATTGAGCTTAACATGAGATTCTCTGACTAGAACAGGACTCAAGTGTTACTTTAATGTCTCATCTGTGTCTTTGTTTCCTCCTCTCCCTCTCGGCTCACAGGCGCCAGCTCACCGGAGTGGATCGGCTTCCAGGAGGCCGACTATAAGTTCTTTGACCACCGCACTACTTGGGATCAGGCCCAGAGGATTTGCACCTGGTTCGAGGCCTCGCTGGCCTCAGTCCACTCAGCAGACGAGGAGGCTTTCCTGGCCAACACCTTACGAAAGGCACCGCCCGACTCAGCATGTTCACACGAGTCATTCTGAGCTGTTGTGATGTTGTGTAATAACCTCTAATACGACTTTCTCTCTCTCTCGCCTCCAGATGACCAAAGTGGAGGGGGACAACTGGTGGATGGGGCTTCACACGTACGAAAACGACGGCCGCTTCCGCTGGTCGGACCATTCAGTGCTCAACTACGTCTCCTGGGCCCTCGGGAGGCCACACCCACTCAGCCGAGATCGCAGATGTATCCACCTGTCTGCCAGCAAAGGTTAGAAAAGTCTTCTTGGTGCTGATGATGACATAAAATCCAAAACAATACACACACACACACATTAACACACACCTTATTCTTCAAACCCCTGAGCAGCGGAGTGGTCAGACCAGAAGTGCCGCTCTGACCTGCCGTACATCTGTAAGAGAGTGAACGTCACCGGCACCATCCCTCCAACGCCTTCGATCCCCCTCCCACCAGCAGGGTGCGCTGGGGGCTGGGCCTCTTTTCAGCACAAGGTGAGATATTAGGTGTATAAGTGTTGGCTTAAACAGGAAACAGGTTCAGAAGTAGACCAAACAAATTATTTTCCAATTGTCTTTAGTCGTTAGAAAGACAACAGAGCCTCACCTGGTGAAATTTAAATAAGCAGGAAGCCGACGTTGACCTTTGGCCTTTACACAGTGTTTCAAAGTGTTTGGCGAGTCCAATCGGGTGACCTGGTCTGCGGCCAAGCTGATCTGTGAGACGCAGGGAGGCGTCCTGGCAGTGGTGCCCAATCATCTGGAGCAAGGTGAGTCCAGCACGAGGCGGCCCACGGAACGCCACGCTACATCCTTAACTAGCATTTGGTTTAGTGATGAGCCGAGCCTTCATTTGTCAACAACACATTTATCATTTTATTCATTTTTCATGCGTCTGGACCCGAGTACGGATCAGACAATATAAGCTGAACTGAAACTGGTGTGTCCCTTTGCAGCGTTTGTCACCACCCTGCTGTCCAACATCAGCATTGACCTTTGGGTGGGTCTGACTTCAGACTCTAAAGGTCATTTCCAGTGGGCCCAGCCTGGCCTGCTCAGCTACACCAACTGGGCCCCCGGAGAGCCACTGGACAATGGCGGACCCCTGCACAACAAGACGCCGGTACCTGCCAGGACCATTCTGTTGCTGCTTAATGATCCACACACTCACACACACTGTTACGCCGGTGCCTCTTTATGTAAGCGCTGCTGAATTTTCTGTCACATTGTAGGGAAACTGCGTGGTGATGGTTCACGGAAGCCCACAGAAGAACGCGGGCATGTGGGCCTCCAGAGCCTGTGAAATGGAGCGACACGGCTTTATCTGTCAGAAGAAACAAGGTGTGATATCGACGATGTCATCTGATCTACTGAGCTAAATTGCCTCAAGCGAGCTGCCGACTCAGCTTTGCTCTCTCTCCTCAGACCCGGCTGTCCTCCCGGCCCCGGCCCTCATTCCCGCCTCCCTGTCCAAGCCTGTGGAGCTGGGCGGGGTGACGTACCGGGTGGTTCAGAAGCGTCTGGACTGGACCGGCGCTCTACACGTGTGTGCGTCTCTGAACGGGACCCTGGCCACAGTGAAGGACCCCTACCAGCAGGCGTACCTCACCCTGCTGATGAACAGCCTGCGTCAGCCCGCCTGGGTCGCTCTCTATAACTACGGCGTGAGCTCCTCTTCCTCCCCCTAATCACATATCACACATAAACGCTGTGTGTGTGTGTAAGGTGCAACTTCAGACCGTTTCTCCTTTTGGTTTCCAGGGACGAAGCTTTACCTGGCTGGGTGATGAAGATGTGTCATACTCAAACTGGAAGGATGGGGAGCCCAATCAGATGGCAGGGTGCGGTCACATGACCTCAACCGGCCAGTGGACTATGACCCCATGTGATGCTAAATTAAACGCATCCATCTGTCAAATTGGTGGTACGTCAGTGTAAAAAGGGAAATATTGGAGTGTCTGGGGATTGTAAGCATTCATGAACATCTCAACCTAACTTATTAATGTCCTGTGAATATATTTATAATAGATAGATAGAATATGCATAAAGGCTATATTTCAGTGACCCATATAACTCCTCACCAGGACAACATGCACATCAGTAATTCTCTGTAATAAACTCTCGGATGTTCTATTCTTGATTCTGCAGACGAGCCTGTGGTCCACCAGTGGGTTTACCCCGGTCAGTGCCCTCAGGCCCTGGGCCAGTGGGCCTGGGTGCCGTTCAGAAACCACTGCTACGCCTTCAACCTGCATAGTGTGAAGCTGCAGCAGGACGCAAACTCGTCCTGTAGGAAAGGTAAGACCTGATCAGCCCCAGATGCAACAGTTTGTGTGTGTGTGTGCGCTAAACGTGATGGTCACCCTTCCTCTTCCTCCCCGTCTTCCAGTGGGAGCCGAACTCCTCTCTATCTTGGATGAAACGGAGAACGGGTTCGTATGGGAGCACATCCAGAGCTATGCAGAGCAAGCGCGTGGAGCCTGGCTGGGTATCAGTGTGAAAGGTACAGCAAAGTTGCATCAGGCAGACAGGAAACACAAGCTGGCGTCTCTTCTAGCGCTTGACGTGTTGTGTGTGTGAATGTGTTGCAGGTCGAGGTCTGGTGTGGAACGAGGACACAGAGATGGCCTACACCAACTGGGAGGCACACGACGTGGCCTTCTCCGTTCTCTCTCCCAACTCCTGCTTCTGGATCCAGAGCAACACGGGCGTGTGGAAGCCAGGATCCTGCAGGAACCGCACACATGGAGTCATCTGCAAACAGCTTCGCAGTAAGCACACACACACACACACACACACACACACACACACACACACACACACACACACACACACACACACACACACACACACACACACACACACACAGCTGCAGTCAAGCTGAGCTGACACATAACAGATAGCAGATATGATAGTGAGAGTCCACGTCATACACTCTTGACCTACATAACATGTTTCATTTAACTGATCTACTTTTGAAGAAGAAGCACAGATACAGTTACAGATGCATATAAAGATGAATTAACTTCTCCATTTGGGTCTTTTTGCAGTCATCGACTCCTCAGCTGAAGCCTGTAAGTATGATTTGCCAACATGTTGAACACGTGTAATGCGTTTAAGTGTGCAGACCCTGACCCATGACCCCTCCTCCTCTCCCCACACAGTGGATAGCGACCACATACCCATCCTGATCGTCATCCTGGTGACGGGCCTGGTGCTGGTGGTGCTGATCGTGGGTATGATCTTCCTGTATCGGCGTCGGGCCGTGGGGTCCCGGGGGTCGTACGAGGGAGCCCGCTACAGTCGCACCAACTCCAGCTCGGCCGAGCAGACCGAGAAGAACATCCTGGTGTCCGACATGGAGCTCAACGAGCAGCCGGAGTAGCAGGAACCTGGACTGAACAGACCAAGGACTGGACCTGAACCTGGGGGGGAGGGGGCTGATGCCAGCTTGCAGACTGGAGCTCTTGATCCGCAGTGTGGCATTTATGTTTCTGTGTCTCCTTTTTATAAAACCAAAAAGTATTGAAGGGCTGTGTAGAGCGCAGCAGAAACACTTTTGTAAAAATGAACCCGACCCTCTAAATCCCCAGATTTAACACTTCAACGACATTCTGCCCACAGTAATAAGGTCCAAACAAACACACATGCGCACACACACACACAGCCTTTCCCTTCAAGGACTCATGGAAGACATAAACCCCGTGCCAAAGTCAATTTTTTTGCACAATGTGTATTTAATCGTCAGGCTTCTAAACGTATTGAAAAAGACGATTCCAGCCTCCGTTCTGCTCCTGATCAAAGCGTCCGTCCCTCTGAGCAGCCCTGGATCCGGCAGCATCAGAGTTCATCAACTGTCCTCTGATCTGACTGCAACAGTATTTTCCTGAACTCCTGTATGTCGCTTCAGTGTGTGTTCATATGTGTCCATGACGACCATGCATGTGTAGTTTTCATGAGCCTCTGTCTCTCTGTCTCTCTCTCTCTCTCTCCCCCCCTCTCTTTCTCTCTCTCTCTCTCTTGCTCTCTCTCCCTCTATGTCTCTCTCTCCCCCCCCCCCCCCCCCCCCCCCCCCTCTGTCTCTGTCACACTCTCCCTCCCTTGCTCTCGCTCTCTCTCCTCCTCTCTGATCTGACACGTCAGCAGCTGAAGAGGAAGAAGTCCAAATGTGAATGTGTGAAGGTGACGGGGACCGTTTTCTTTTTTACCGTCTGACCTCCAACCGTCCCGAGGGCAGCGAGCCGCAATTGTGCACATAAGTAGAACTCTGGATTGAAAGCTGGTCCTTATACTCTGGCCATCGTCGTCTGTGGCGCAGAGAGACTGAAGGTTGTCATCCAATAATCAGACTTTCAGATTCCACAGCTCCGTGTACACTTTGGCACTTTTTCTCTGATTATCTTCAGCCACTTCAGTGTTATCCGGGACGAATCATCCACACTGAGATGAGTTCTAACCTGGTTTGTTTTGGCTCATTCCACCTCCACCCAGAGCTGATTTTATCATGTTTTTAAGCACGTTAGATTTGCAACTTCTTATTAGTCTGATTTATCATTTTTATGGACATCCATTCATTCTGTATCCATATTACCGGGATGTTTTCTTTCTTTGTTTCTCTTTTTTTTTGTTGCCTGGTTTCATTCTGTGTTCTGACTCAAGCATGACTGGTTAAGACTTTGGGAAACTGTGTTTTATGGGATAAATGACAACAGCTGAACCACAAAGGAAGACATCCCTCATGTGAACGACACATTTGTATATATGAGATCCAAAGAATGTTTTAAAAAGCGAATTTGCCTGTAAGTGGTAACCTCTCGCATCCTTTCTCCACCTCATTTCCGATTTTCACCGGAATGTAGTGATGTTAAATGGAGAAGAGTTTGTTTTCGTCTCCCTCAAACATTCCTTTTTTTCCGGCAGCTTCTGCCCTGTGAGTGGATTTCTGTTCTCCTGCTCAGAGGAATGAGGCTTCACTGGGCTGCAATGAAAAAAATACTGCTTTTCTTCCCTCTGTGAGTTGGACTCTAGGATGGAGGGGGAAGGGAGGAGGAGCGCGCACGCGTGTGTGTGTGTGTGGGCAGTCTCCAGCTGTGGAATGTTGAGTCGGCAAAGAAGAGCTCAGTGGCACGTCTGGAACCAATCAGAGCAGGAGGGCTCAGGGACATAAAGGGTCAGAGAGAAGTTTTTTAAGGGAAAACCAGAAGGAGGGGAGAAAACGGAGAGTGAGGAGGAGTCAGAGATGTATGAAGACTAGAGGGTCTGGGATGAGAGCCTGGGTGGGAGGAGTGTGGAAGGTGCCTCACCTCATCCCTGGCTTCTCCTGTCCTCTGCTGGTGGTTCAGTGCACACGTCCTCCTCTGTGTGCAGGAGGTGTGTAGGTGTAAATGTGTCACAACAAGACGAGGTAACTTCCCTTAACATTGTTTAATGAGAAAACACAAAAGTACAAAGTCAAACGTACGAGTTACAAAATGGATGCTTACAACAATGTCAGACTCTAAAGCTTCTAACAAACAAGTGATGTCATCAAACTGGCACAGTACAACAATGATGCAATACTGATACATGACTCTAGTTACTTAAGCGCCCTCATTGGTTTGGCACTAAGCAATCATCGAACTCAAAACCTGAAGAGCCAAATGACCTGTAAGGTTCATGAAATATCAAAACTTGAACTTGTTTCTTTTGATTCTTTGTCTTTCTCAAATCTTCTTCCTCACTCCCTCATTCTCTTCTACGAGCGCAAGTAGAGGTTAAGGAAGTACTCAAAGAAGCAGGATAGAATCTGTTCCAAGAGACGGTCGCCGTTGAAGGATTCCTGAAGGAAGTGGTCAAAACGTGTCTTTAACTCCAGCATATGTTTGATGTTGTCCACAGAATTCTTCTTCCCCTGTACCTCCTCCCACTGCAGAGCTTTACCTTGTCTCTGCAGGTAGGAGCTCATACACTCACAAATGATCTTCAGCCTGTCGGGGACCCTGGTGAACAGCTTGTACACACACACCAAATCGTCCGTCTTGTTGTTCTTGGGCATGTGGATCAAGCCCGAGTTCTCCATCTCCATAATGCTCCTCGTGTTTGGAGATGAGCTCTCTTTCCATCATTTCAACAAGTGGCTCCTCTGTGGACTTGTCCAGGCAGTGCAGTGTCGGAGGTGGTCTCTGATGGAGCCATAGCGAACCACCTTGTCCCTGAAGATGATCAGACCCAGGTTGTAGATGTTCTCCACATTACTCTGCTGCACGTACAGGATTTCTGATCCTCATCATCTCTGTCTGATGGTCACTCCAGGCCTGATTCAGGGTCTGGAGAAAGTTATTGTTTATGGAGTGAAGGACTTCCTCTCGTACTCTGTGGATTAGGTGCTGAGAGATGACCCCCCGTAGGCCCGTGTAGAGCATCTCTCCATGTTTTGTGTAGCACTATTGTGTTGGCCTTATCGTAGGGCATTCTTTGCATTGCATTGCATTCTTCAGAGAGTCCCATTTAGCGTTCCCTCATGGGAAAGGTCCGTATCCGCATTTTGGTGAAACCTTCGCCGAGCCAGGAGTCGCTGCCTCGGCCATAAGCTCTTTCAATTCCCGAGCCGCCGTTTTTCATTCTGATTAAACTTGGTCTTGCTTCCTTTTTAGCATGGATGTGACACTTCATGGCAAACAGTAGATGTCCCTTTATAAATGTTGAATTAAAAAACATAAAATTACAAAGCCAAAGGTACGGTGAATAAACGATGTCACTGTGTCAGACTCTAAATCCACCTAAATAAATAATAGTGACACCATCCAGCTGGCAATGTTACAACAGTGATGTCATCCAAACTAAGAATTACAACATCCAAACTAACAAAAACGTTTCTGTTTAGTATTTGTGTCACTTTTATATGAAATCAATAAAGTCTATGATCTCAAAGGCTTCAGCTATTTGTAATTCAGTAAGGAAACCTACAAATGGTACATTTCCCTGTTGCGAATGTGTGTGTTTGCAATGTTGCACTTTGTCCACAAGAGGGTGGACATCCTCCACTGTAGAGGGTATCTGCTTTTGTCCACATAGTTATTCATCTGTCTCACCCATGTGGGGGTCACAGGGTTTGTAGAAGGTCAAAGTAGGTGCTGTGACCTACTAATGTTGGCATCAATTTCCATTTCCTTTGTGGCTTCACATGTCCTTCACTTTCACTGATTATGCAAATCTGTGGAGATTTGCCCAATAAAAAAAATTCCCCACTGGTGAGAGAATATAGTCCAAGTTAAAGAATCTCTAAATCCAGCTTGACAGTGCAGGAATGGTGCAAGTACAGACATATTGGCATAGATAGTTCCTTGCTTTGTGTGTGATTTGGTGTGTTCCTGCACACAAACAGGGAGGAGATGGATGCAATAACAGGAGCTACATAATGTAAACGTCTCCACCGTGAGGTCATGCATAGGTTTGTAACATTGTCCATTGTGTTGTGTAAAAGCTGTTATATCTGCTGTCAACCCCCATTGTTTATCCCTAATGTAGAGATTTATGAATAGACCTCAGACCGTGCAGCTGTGCAGAGGCCGGCTGCTTCTCATTGCATCTCTAATGTGCCGAGAGACAGAAACTTCTATGATGATGGGGTCAGTTCCTGTTTCTCTTCACTCCATTTAAAGGCTTACAGACTTGGACAATGCGAGACCTGAGAATCATGATATTGTGTAAAATCATCCAGTAGATCATTTTAATGATGATGTGCTATTGTCTTGAGTCTAGTTACTTGTTTGGAGATACTGACACAGATTTCTGGAGGACTCGAACACAAAAGCTGGAGAAAGCAACGGTTTGAAATAATGGCTTTTGTTTCCAGCCGTGGGATCCTCTTCCCACTCAATAGGAAATTAAATTGTTTGATTGCCTTGTACACTCTCTGATGATCCAGTAAGTATGAGGCTTGATACACGATTCAGTCAGCTTAGAAACAACTCCAAATTCGACTCTCCACCCCCACCAGACAGGTAGACAGGTGGACATATCACAGTAAACCCAACACCTCCTGATGGGGCTGGACAGCGTTTACCGCATATTATACCAGACAAACACACACACACACACACACACACACACACACATCTGCAGAGGCTCGTCTAATCACACCAGCCAGTAAATTCCTCGCTATTCAAATCAAAGTCTGTGTAATCCATCTCACTTAAAGATGGATGTCACAACTCACCCAACTGCATGCCGGAGGCGCTCAGTTTAAAGCTTTACAGCGGTTTTGTACTCCAGCAGTTGTCTGGAAGTTTCACAGCCTATTGCCTGTCATCTCTAATGTGTCTCCTGTGAGAGGCAAGTCTCCTCCAGGAGCGCCGGTCCTTCTTCTCCGTGTTCTGCTCTTTAAATATGAGATTTTCCAGTGGATTCACGCTACAGGCTGTTTGAGAAGAATTGAGGAGTTTATTTCCATTATATAATAGATAAAATGAGAGTGATTGACAGTGAGGTGATTCACAATGAGTTTGTTCTTGTACCTTCAGATATCTGTAAATACTGTATATATGTTCTTACAATTCATTCTTTAACTGAATACATCATGTTCGAACTTATTGCTAATCTATTCCTGCCCCAATCGAACTTAATTAACTGGTCCTGATTGCTCTTCAAAATACTATCGTCCAAAATTCATGAACTTGAAGAAGATATGATGTAATTTATGTTTGTTAAAGTCAATTGGTATTCCACTTGAGCTAGTTTAATTTATTAGAACGCATCAGTTAGAATATTGCTGTGGTGACACTTTATACTGGAGGCCTGTTTACAAATGTAGATAATGTGCAAATGAAGTCAAGCAAGGCTGCAAAGTACTTCAAATACAAACATCAGGACAAACATAAGGAGCAATTTGAAGAATGTCGTCAGTTTGCACTTTATGCTGCACATTTTAATAGTAACAAAGTTTATACAGGTGCTGGAATTCCTAAAATGCTTAAATTTGAATGTGGTAAGATAAGGGGACCAGGTAGGAACCATAAAGACGGATGTTGTTCCTGACAGGCCCTTATACAGGTGGACCAAAATGGCGTCTTCACCTGTAGCACACCGTAGATCTATCACTTTGTTTACTACATCCGCTTTAAAGGAGGAAACGCGTGTGTGGCGCTGATGACAAAGGAGAAGAAGTGCGAGGCCATGATGGAGACACGTGACGAGCGAGTGGAGGTCGCGTTCAATGTTGAGCGTTAACGCAAAATAACGCAGTTGCTCAAATGTTTAGCCCACCAGGTAAAAGATATACAACTTAACACAAATACAACAATTTTGTGTCACTATGTTTATTAGAATTCAGGTAGTCAAACAATAAATATGGAGGTTAATTCCAGCAATTCGAGCCTTAATCGAAAACTTTCTGTGTGTGTTTGAGACCTTGGAAGCCCTTTCTTCTTCTTTCATTCTTGTGCTTCCCTGGTTGTTTGTCTCCCCCTGCTCTGAATCATTTGTGTTGTATTTATCTGTTGGCAGCTTTATCTTTAATGTATAAGCACATTAAGTGTTTATCATCAAGCTTTAAACCCTCTAAAGTACCATTTTGACCACCAGGCTACTTAAGCACTTTTTTAATTGCTTTAATAGCCGTTTCCTTGGCAACTACTAAAGGAAATCTTTATGCGTTTTCACCCAAGACCTTTTTATTTAGTAAAAGTTTGACTGGATGCTTTTCACCTTAATAACCCGAGTGTGTTTTGCGTCAGGGGGCCACCTTGGCTGCGTGATGTTTCCCCCAGTAACTGCTCCACTGCGTCACTGAGGGGTGTATGGGGAACCTTCATGTGGAGAGCAGGGTTTTGTGGAGGCCTGAGGGCTTCTTTGCACGCCATCGGTGCGGCTGCAGTCGTCTTGCCCCAGGCGTCTTGAAGGCACCTGTCTGAGCCTTTTCTGACTTTTAAAGGTAGACGGGGCTGGAGGAGCAGGTGGAGGAGCAGGAGGTCTCGGGCTCTGGGAGGAACAGAACAATATCAGTGTTTCATTCCGCTTCACCTCCTCAGAGACGCTCCAGTGAAACCCTCATGATTCATTTAAAAACAAAGAGGAGAGACGATGAAACGCTCAGCTCGCGTCTCATCACTCTGCTCTTAGATGGAAGGTTTGCTCAAATAGATCCTCTCCTTTCTGTTGTTGTAAATGCTGTTTACTTCCCTCTCATCCTCCTCGTCTTCCTCCTCCTCCTCCTCCTCCTCCTCCTCGAAGTTTGTTCTCTTGTCAGGTTCAGGGGAGGGGAACCAAAAGGGAAAGCGGCATTAACAAGTGAAATTAAAAACTCATTCATTCTCCTCAGTCATCCAATTGGAGGTCGGCCAGGAAAGAAGCAGCTGTTGGGAGGGAGGGAGGGAGTGAGAGACAGAGAGAGAGAGAGCTGCTCAGTAACCATCTCTTCTTCTTCTGTTCTTGGCTCATTCTTTTGCTTTTTAATGCTGCTTGTCCAATGCCACGATCCTTCATGTCTGAGGCTGAACACACAAGCGAATGTTAATTTCTGTAAATTCCTTAGGACCAAACAATGTCATCCTGATTAATGTCGATTATACGACCAAATCTGATCCATCAGCACAAACCTGGAGGTTATTGTGACGTTCTTTCTCTCGTTCTGCTGCCCGGGGGACAAAGTGTCAGAGCTCAATCAGAGTGTTTTTGTGAATAAATCGTACGATAAAGATGTGTGTGTATGTGGGTGTGTGTGAGCTTGTCTTCTTTCTCAGCCCTAGTTAAGACATCAGGGTTCTGTGGCCCTGTGTGAGGTCTTACAGGTCACAGGCCCCCATCAGCTGCAAATCCACTCTTCTGTTTAGATATAATAGATACAAAATATCTTTTCACTCTAACTTGTCGCTCCTCATGATAAAACACATTTCCAATCAATGTTGTAGTCAAAACAAAACACAAATACTCATCTTGTTTGGTTGACAGGCTGCACAACATGAAGCGTGGATCACAATAACACTCAGTGTGCTCTGCAGCTTTCAGGCCCAGGCCCCCCCGCCGCAGAGTTGTGTTGCCTGAGGGACACTTCGGTGGACGTAACCAGAGGACACTGCAGGACAGACGAGACATCTGGAGGTAGGTATCGATTTTTACTTTCTCTTATGGCCGCGAAACAACTACAATCTGAGCAGCAGCGTCTCAGTTTGAACAGAGATCGAATCCTGCTAATCTTTGGGCCACATCACAGCCTGCACACTTCAGAGGGACTGAATCAGTACACACACACACACACACAGACACAGACACAGCAGAGTAGGAGGAAGAGCAAAATAAAAATGCTTTGCTCTCACTTTGCTGTCCAAACCCATTTGAGCTCCCATCCCTCTTCTTCCTCCCTGTCTTGTCGGTGGAGCTGCAGAGGCATTGTGCTTGAGAGTGTGTGAGTGTGCGTGTGTGTGTGTGTCATGATGGACAGAGGGAACATTTGGGAGGAAGAGGAGGAGGGGGGCAGGTTGATGGAGTCTGGGTGTGGTGCAGTTATCTTCTGGGTACAGATGAGAACGTGTCCTCAGCCTGCGGGACGCCGCTCCTGGAGGACGAGGACGCCTCTCGTGTGGCCAAAGCGATTACAGGCCTCCCACTTCCTGCCCGAGGGGAAGTGGGAGCTGCACCGAGGCTGTCGTGTGCTCGTGTGCGTTGGCCATTTTTCCGGTATGTAATTAGCGTTCATAATGGCTGTAATTAGGCCTGAACGCTCTGCGGCGCTTCCAGACGCAAATCCTTTTGTGTCCAGATGATGAATCGATACGAGCGGCACAGAGACGTGAGCGAGCGCAGGCAAACACTCACAGCCCTTATTCTGTCGCCCAGCACATCAGATTATTGATTCCTCAGCTTGTATCCTTTCTGTGTGCGGCGCCGTGTGTGTGTGTGGGTGTGTGTGTGGGTGTGGGTGTCTCGCTCCTGCCAAAGCCGCAGACTGAAGTGAAACACTTTGGCACGCGGCGGCTCAGGTGCCAGGATCACGTTACAAAGTGCCTCTCTTCACTCCTCCACCTGCCCGATGATCGTTCCTTCCTGTAAACAAAGAGAAGGAGCCATTATCACCGCCGTGCAGAGGCAGGATGAGACACGTCCTCGTTCGCACCAGTTTGTACCCCGAAAATAACAATCAGGAGGCGAAAATGACGAAGAAATAGAGACAAAAGGTGAAGTTAAATTATGGAAAGCTGGGCTGCTCCACCGCTCAGTGCTTTGATACCTAATCCTTTATTAACCTGCAATATTAGGCGTAGCAGTGTGAACACGTACACACACACACACACCTTGAGGAGTGAACATTCCTGAGTCAGGGGAACAAGGTACTGAATGCAATATTCCCCCTCTGGGAAATAAAGATAGGCAGAGGGTGCAGAGGGAGCCAGATGGAGCCGCCGCCACAGAGCAACAAACCCAATCCCCATTATGTTTACTCTCCCTGGTTTCCACGGCGATGGCAGGAGGCTCAGCCCCGGTAGCCTTCAGAGAGTTTCGGCCTCTGAAACCAAATGTTATTGGGGAAACGTGTTCCATTAGTCTGTGTGTGTGGGTGTGTGTCTGTGTGCCTGTGCCTGTGTGTGAGGTGGGAGGAAAGATGCTGGTTTGAATCTCTGCCCCAGTCGGTCGAGGAGTAAATGCCCTTGAGCAAGACGCGAACATTTTTGTCGTTTGAAAATGTGAAAAGAGTTTCAGAAAGGAAGAGAGATTCATTCAACACAAACTATTCATCATTTGTGGAGTATTTTATCTGATTGTCCTTTAATTCTAAGATGTCTGTATTTTGAGACGCTGCTGGACAGAAGAGATCTCTGTTGTATCTCTTCTTTTGTGGCTTGATACTTCATACAGTTAACCGGCAGTATTTTTGTATTGGAGCAGAGTTCTGAATAGAGGTGCTGTAATTTTCTTTTGTGTTATTATAACTTCTGCTCAAGTGCAGGATGAGATCACAGCTCAGAGTCTCTCTCTCGCCACTGAGCTGAGGCTACAAATAAGTGTGTTTTCATTCATTCCGCTTGAAATAAACTGAGTTAAAGCGAATGTGCATTTGTAACCTATTGATTGTGTGTGTGTGTGTGTGTGTGTGTGTGTGTGTGTGTGTGTGTGTGTGTGTGTGTGTGTGTGTGTGTGTGTGTGTGTGTGTGTGTGTGTGTTGTTCTGTGTGTGTGTGTGTGTGTGTGTGTGCAGTAGGCATAGAGATGAGCTCCATTGTTGGCATAAATTGCTTGGCCCAGGCAGGCTGCCTCTCCACTGGGCATCTCGCTCCTCAT
>NW_027466841.1:1815000-1960000 GCF_046128005.1 Genypterus blacodes
CATGACTTTCCCGTGCTGGCTTGTACGGAGCAGCGGCACAAACAGGAAAGCGGATGCGATGTTTCACCTGCCTGTGTTTTCCATCTCAGCCAAGGAGATCAAGCAAACAGCCTCCAAGTCAAATGTTACTGCAGAGTGCCAGAAACATCACAATGGAGGATCTGTTCAAGGAAAACAGCAAATGGGCAAACACAGACACACACACACACACACAGACTCACACACACGTCACTCCTCTCCCGGGCAGGCAGCCATTGCAGCCTCGCCAGTCAATAGAAGCGTATTGTGCTTCCTCCAACAGGAACCTGCTGCAGAAAGCTGTTACTGCCTCGTTTGCAGGCCAGAGTAAATCTCAACAATTAGCCGGCGAGCACGAGTCCCAGTCACTGCACTCCACGCAAAAAGTCTGTTTTAACCCCCGACTTTGACCCTTTGCTTCAAAATGCGCGATAGCTCCATTTTCCCGCTATGCAGCGCCCCGATCTCCATCTGTCAGAGGCTCAGGATGCTCTGGATGCTCTGTGTGTGTGTGTGTTACAGCCGCTAATCCCTCCGTGCTGAAGGGAGTTGTCTTTATGAGACAACACGTCATTTGATAGATAATCAAGCTTGTTCCCATTATCGCCGCTCGTTTTTAATGAGCTGTGCACATCCGCCGCTCGGCCTCCAGAGATGAGCCGTCAGACGGCACACGAGACCCCATCTCTCCCTCCGACTCTGTGCGTAGAGTGTCTAAATCAAGGACAAGAACACACGCCGCCATTTAATTCCACTGTTGTCAGTAAATCTTCGAACTTCAGGGCAATTAACGCGTCTCTCTGAGGGAGGAGAACGGAGAGGAATCTTTAATAACTGCCTCAGAGCGTCTTCATCGCCTTTGCATCAGAGGCTGCAGCTGGCTGTGGTTTTTGAGGAGCAGAGTATGTGTGTGTGTGTGTGTCTGTGTGTGCAGGCGGCATCTTCATCATCAGAAGGCCGTGACGCGTGACCGGCGCGACTCAGGCGAGGGGTGATGTATCAGAAGGCGCCCAGGTGAGGCCGCAGACTTGCAGGAGGGCGGCAGGGAGAGTGTGTGTGTGTGTGTGTGTGTGTGTGTGTGTGTGTGTGTGTGTGTGTGTGTGTGTGTGTGTGTGTGTGTGTGTGTGTGTGTGTGTGTGTGTGTGTGTGTGTGTGTGTGTGTGTGTGTGTGTGTGTGTGTGTGTGTGTGTGCGCGCCCCTTTGATGCAAACGTTGCCGTGGGATCAACGTACGATTCAGCTTGTGCAGCATTTGGATGCGTTCATGTTTACGCTGTAATGCTGCTTTTGCTGTTGGTTTCACAGTAGAAAAGTGTTTTTGTCGACACTCTCTATGTCTGTAAACGATTGAATACTTTGAACGTTCTCAGGTGGAAAGGTTCAGGTTTAGGTCCCAAGGATTAGCAATAGATTTGATGGTATATTGATCGAAAAACGCTCTGTGTGTGTGTGTGTGTGTGTGTGTGTGTGTGTGTGTGTGTGTGTGTGTGTGTGGTGCTTTCAAAAACTCTACCTTCCAAACTTAACACCCTCTCAGACTTTCTTCACTTGCACAGATTCGACTGTGTGAAGCTTCCTGCAGTGAACTTCATCACTATTAGCTTCAGTCAGTGACATCATTTGTCTACATTTATGCTCTCTCCCTCTCTCTCTCTCTCTCTCTCTCTCTCTCTCTCTCTCTCCCCCTCTCTCTCTCTGCCTGTCTCGCTCTCGCTCTCTCTCTCTCTCTCCCTCTCTCTCTCTGCCTGTCTCTCTCTCGCTCTCTCCCTCTGCCTGTCTCTCTCTCGCTCTCTCTCTCTCTCTCTCTCTCTCTCTCTCTCTCTCTCTCTCTCGTCCTCTCTCAGGCGCTTTGTCTCACTTTCATCCCATCTTTCACCTGCACACACAGGTAATGCTGCAGTGCGGCCATTATCTCTGCTATTACAGCTGATCTCACCAATGCTACACACTTCACCAGAGAGAGAGAGAGAAAGGGAGAGAGAGAGAGAGACTGTTGATCGTTTCTCTGCATACATATTGCAGCTGTCAAACCCACAAACCAACATTTGGCGTCAACGTTGCCTTCTCCTTTTTGTTAAGTTTGGCTGTAAACGCAGTGTGTGTGTGTGTGTGTGTGTGTGTGTGTGTGTGAGTGTGTGTGTCAGTAATTCAGAGATGGTGAGCTGTGAAAGTGTCATTTCCACTTCAAGAGCTCCAATAGAAGCTTAGCTGAAGAGGGGGGAAGCTGCAGTCTCAAGTTTGTGTACAGCAGGAAGGTTCCTCTGTTCAAGGCAAGAAAAGTATTTGTTGATATAGAGAAACGACCTGAAAGCTGCAGATCAAAGCTTCAAAACGGCCGACACCAATTTCCATCAGCGGCGAAAAGGGGAAGAGAGACGTGTGATGGGCGAGCGATTGACTTGATTTTCCTGCGTGTGCGTGTGTCTGTGTGTGTGTCTCATCATCGGCCCAGCAGCTCGGCTCACACAGCTGCTGGTTGGTTATGTGGTCATCATCGCCTGTTTAGAGAAAATGAATGGAGGCGGCGTCTCATCGTCCTCCCGCTTCTTCCTCTTATGGTGCAGATTGGTTCTGCTCCTTCTATGTTGATGTGTTTGGCTGTCAAGCTTCTGTCTGCAGCTTTGGTTTTGTTGTTCTTTGTGCCGACAATGTTGCATTTAAAGGTTTGTAGTGTTTTGCCTCTTCCTCCTCCTCCTCCTGCTTCTCCGCTTCCTTCTCCTCCTCCTTCTTCTCCTCTTCCTTATTATCCTCTACCCCCTCTCCCTCTTCCTCCTTCTTCTTTTCCTCCTCCTCCCCCTCTTCCTCCTCCTTCTCCTCATTCTCCCCCTCTTCCACCTCCTCCTCCTCCTCCTCCTCCTCCCTCTAAAGCGTTTGGCTCCCTCCTCTGTCTGTGTGATATTTGGACGTCTCTCTCTCTCTCTCTCTCTCTCTCTCTGTCTCTGTCTCTCTCTCTGGTCTCAGTTAACTGGGCAACGCTGGCACGTCGTGGCGTTTACGAGACAGCGGGCATGTGTTTGGTCCCACCTGGCAGGGGGGGACAGAGAGGGAGGGCGGGGGAGGGGAGGGTGAATGGGAGGCCTGTTGTGGTGCCGCGGGGAGCGGGTGGGCATATTGGACAGCAGCAGGTGCTCGGCCAATCTGGGCGGCTGCCTGGACGCGAGGTGGCGAGGCCTCCCAGAATGCACCTGGCCCGCCGTCACGTGACCGGAGACGTCTGGGACAAAACCCTGTGTGGGGTGCGAGCGCAGCGGGCTTTGAAGTCGCCCGCTTTGGCTGGCCTTGGCGGGGTGAGCGGAGGTCCTGGCTCTTCCTCTCAGGAGACTCCGGCGTTGCTCCTCTGACCAGCTGGGGTCAGCTTTAGTGTTTCTGGAGGATAATCTGGCGTTGTTCTCTAAACTGTACGGGAGGCTGATCAGTGTTCACACACTCACACACTCACACAGCAGCACCAACTCAACACTCTACACAGAGAGAGCGTCATCTTGTGACTTTCAAGGGTGCACTTGTAGGCCAGCCGAACCATCTGGCTCCAGAGCGCAGCGTCCACGCAGTAAGAGTCTGAAGCAGTAAATAAAACATCAGGCTGCGTTTACACGCTGTGAGATGAAGGGTCTCAGAAATGAGAGGGAGCCGAGATGTTGACATGAGCCGAGTCCTTAGATAGTCCATTTAGAGTCTCGTTTACATGAAGGATCCTCCAGCTGGTCGACTCGACCCGACTAGACTTTCCCCCTGCATGTCGCAGACCTTTGAGCTAATTATATCGCCTAATATTCATTTCTTCTTCTTTCTTTTGAGTTCGGTCGGCTAGTCTGCCAGTTCAGCTGGCTGCAGTTATCTTTGGCTAACTGCTAGCTGCCTGCTTGGCTAGTTAAATGTTATATTACACTGATGTTGCTCAATATTAGAGACCTAAGGAAATCAATGGCAGAGATAAATGTTTATGTCATTGCCATTGTAGGTCTGATATCAGAGTGTCAGATTCAATACTTTAAATAGTCCATGAATGGCCTGAATAGTTTGACTGATAACGGCTTGACCTCCTCTTTTAGCCGTGCTAACCTCAGCTTGGTTAAGTCAGTGTGTTTACATATCTTGGTTAAACTAACAGCCTTTGTCAGACTCGTTCCGGCTCGTTGCTATGCTGGTCAGTGAAGCCAAACACAGCATAACTGTGCTGGTTCGCCTGCGGGATGCTAGAGGCTGCGTCTGCCGAGCTAACAAGCTGATGTGTATTTGATGGGCGTGTCACAGACCTTTAGAGAGCGTTCAACCCTGCAGCTCTCACCAGATACTAAATGAGTTTCTGTGGAAAGCAGCGGCATTGAGGCTCCGCAAGTCAAAGTTAACGAGCCTGATGTGGTGGTGAGATCACTGTGTCGTTAATTACTCCATGATACGCCACGTTGTCTTCTCAGACTCTTCCCCTTGACCCCGAATGACCCCCAGCAGAGGGCCGTGACCTGGGCTGATGACATTACACCGCCTCTGACTGTTGCTGACCCCCCAGGAACCACAGAACCATTAGGGGGTTTACAGAGCGGCCACAGCAGTGAGAAAGGGAGGAAGCGAGATAAGAGAGGAGGAAGATGAAGCGGGACGGTCTATTATTGTGAAATGGTTGTGACATTTTATTGTGTCAGGACAAAAAGGGAAATCGAGGGCAGATATTGATTTTGCGTTCGAGACTCGCTTGAATGTATCATTGCCGCTTTCTCACCGCTTGTTCGTTCACTCTCTCTCTCTCTCTCTCTCTCTCTCTCTCTCCCCTGCGTTTTTGAAGATGATTGTCAGTTTGAGTTCTTCCTTCGGCCTGTTGATGCTTCATGTTAATGTCATTCAAGGATCCATGAGTCCAACGCTTTTCCCTCCGCTGTGAGAGTCAGTGACCTCGGCCTCATCTTGAAATGTGTGTGTGTGCGTGTGTGTGTGTGTGTGTGTGTGTGTGTGTGTGTGTGTGTGTGTGTGTGTGTGTGTGTGTGTGTGTGTGTGTGTGTGTGTGTGTGTGTGTGTCAGAGCCTTGATGGAGGCAGATGGCAGAAGGACACCTCTGAGTCAGTGACACTGAGCTCAGCACGGCGCCCATCACTCACCTCTGTGAGTAATTAGCCTGACTGCTGCGTGTGTGACAAAGAATTGTGTGTGTGTGTGTGTGTGTGTGTTTGTGTCAGGTTAAGGGTTAAGGTTAAAGAGCTTAATTCAGTTGAATGTTTTGGTCCCTGAGGTGTTAAATCAGAGCTTTAGTTCTTCTTCTTTTCTCTTTCTAAATGATTTTCAGGTGAATTTCAGCTGGAATTTCCAACTTGCAACAGTCAGCTCTGATTATTTTCCTTTCAAACTTTTTCATGTATTTATTTGTCTCAAACCTCCAAGCTGTTTTGTTTGTGAAGGAGAGAGAGAAAGAGAGAGAGAGCGCACCACCAGCATGTCGGCTCTTTGAAGACTCTTGAAACCACTTCACTAATGGATCCGCCTGTACCTCACACAGAGTGAGACTGTCTTGCTTCATGTTCTTCCTCTCTTCCTCTTCCTCCCGTTTGAGCTCACGTCCCACGTCTTCCTTACATGTCTGTCATGTCATACCAACACGCCCATGTTGACTCCATGTTGACTTCATGTTGACTCCATGCTGGCTGGTGTGCGTTGCTGCTTTGTAAAGTGTCACGTGTGAAACACACGTCGGCCTTGCTGATGATGTTTGAGCTCAGTGTGCAGACTGGCGCAGTTGTTGGAAGTGATGCAACACTTTCTTTTCACCCCCAGTGAATCTCCCAGCTCCTGCTCTTCTGCTCCCTCCATTTTTAGGGACTCTGCTCAAGCTTATTTCTTATTTCTATTTCTCAAACTGACTCCTTGTGGACAAGTAAATGAGAAATGGATTTTAAAAATGGGAAAACAACATGGGAGCAAACGGTTAAGAAGTTTGGCTGCGGACCCAAAGCTCACAAACCTAAAGGTGGAAGCGCTTTGCCGTTTCCCGGGTGTGTGTTTACGTCTGAACAGCATCTCTCTTCATGTCGCCGACCTTCCTCACCGCAGACCTCGACCCTGGGTGCAGGCGGTTCATTTGTACGCCGGAGATGAGGCTCTGGTGCTGGCTGCTCGCTCTCGCTCCCTCGACGTGAGCTGCCGAGTGGGTTGGGATTCAACTGAAACTTTTATGAGTGAAGCCACCAGCAGCTGAATGTCAGAGGAATGTGAATAATGGAGGAATAAACACAAGAGAAGCTCTGCAACAAAAGGTTATACTCATCATCAATTAATGTGTTTTAGATTTCCCTCTTTTCTATACTGCCGATCGACATAAAGGGAGAAAGCGAGCGAAGCAGCGCTCACGCATATGAATCATGGCTTTAGTATTCACGATATTGTGAATATTAGTGTTAACCTCACATTCACATGCTGTGGACTGTTTATAGATACTATAGAATAGAAGTTACAAGGTCAAGCATCCTAAACAGGGATAATATGAAAGTGCTGACTCATGTAAACAAGTAATGAGCTGCTGACAATCTGAATATGAGTGTGTGAGTGTTTCGCTCAGGTTCAATCATTACACACTAACATGCGTGTTTACGTACGTCAGGAGCTCCTTATAGAGCTGAGTTTGCTCTCTGCAGCCAAAACTGCACAATAAGCATCGTTTTATTCAATCTAAAGTGTCATGTAGTCATTTACAGTCACCTGTAGCTTAATTAGTGCTAATAGCATCAGGACTTCCCTTCAGGAGTTGGGAAACGTGTCTCATCCAGCTTATTTGTGCCAAAGAAGTGTGAGTCTCAGAAGTACGAGTGAGAAAAGTGTGTGTGTGTGTGTGTGTGTGTGTGTGTGTGTGTGTGTGTGTGTGTGTGTGTGTGTGTGTGTGTGTGTGTGTGTGTGTGTGTGTGTGTGTGTGTGTGTGTGTGTGTGTGTGAGAGACGCTTCAATCAGCGGGAGGGAGGTGATTTGTGTGTGTGGGAGGCTACACATCTCACTGACACAAGTCACCCAGTCAACAGGAGTGATGTCCCCCGTAAACACAGCCAGAACACACACACACCTCCAGGCCAGCCCTCATCTGCTCTTCTGTGCCTGGAGAGAATAGTGTGCATCGCCACGAACCATAAATAAACGTCCATACTAACACAGAAACACACACACACACACACACACACAGTTGCACTCCAGAAGCAAGAAGCACAAAGCAAACAAAGCACATCGCTGCGAGAAGAGTGGAGCTTAAAGTCGCTCAGACGGGCAAACAAAGGTTCCCCCCAGTCTGTCAGGCTCAACAGGGGGCCCACACGCCCGCTTCAGCTGGGAGCCAAAATATACTAATTAGCAACGTTTATATTCAGAAACAGACATTGTGTTTCTTTTTAATTAATGAGGCGTAAACTCCTTATCTAATCATAAAGACACAGGCTGATGAGCTCAATTGTTATTCCAAACAAAGCGGAACAGAGCTGAAAGCAGATTGTTCCATTCTCTCCATTCATGTCAGTACGCGATAACAGGAAAGTTGTAGATTTCTCCGTTTTTTGGAAGGTTGTTTTGTGTGTACAGATGAAGCCTGTGAGCTCCGTCCCGTTGCCATAGTCACTGCTGCCTTTTTCGACGTATAGCAGACAAACGGCACCCGGTCCTTTGTGGCGCCGAAACGCAGCCGCTTCCAAGTTGGTGATTCTCCATCCAAAACTGGCAGAAACTGGCTTAGCTGGAGCTGGAACGCTGCCAATGAATCCCCCCTTAAAACCAACACACACACACACACAGCTGTGTACAGGAAAATGTAAAACACAGTCAGTTTGTAAGCTAGCGTGCAGAGGAAGTGGAATTTAGTGTTGCTCTAAGTCTTTGATGTGCTTTACTTTTCATTTGATTCTTGCTTGTTCCTCTCTGTTGTACTTTGTTATTATTTTAAAACTCTGAGTCATGCTTTGGCTTGTTGACACGTCTCAAGAGTTTTAGAAAACTTTCTCTAGATGAAATGAGGCACAATGTTGTTCTGAAGGCAAGAAAATACACCAAATTGTGTGTGTAGTTAGTGTTTTCTTCAGTGCAGATTAGAGCGATGGCGTCTCTGCCTGTTGCGAGGAGAGATTGGAGATCCATTCAAACACAGGGTGGGTTTGAGTCATCAATGCTGCAGGAGAGGAGGAGGAGGAGACGGTGAGCTCACTGGAGATGGTTTGATCACCCAGATAGAAAGAGAGATGATGAGGATGATGAGATCAGATAAGTGGCCCCTTTTATCAAGGTTGCTCAAACAACAGGAGCTTCTTTACTTGCTGTGGCTGAAGTAAACTTCTACTACTGTTCAAGCACAGACGGCGTGGCAGCGTCCTGGATTCCAGCAGGATCAGAGCATTAGTGACCTTTCATAAAGCAGAGTGTGCGTGTGAGTGACTTTGAGACCATGGAGGCTGAGTGAGTGAGTGAGTGGGTGACTGACTGAGTGTCTGAGTGTGTGTGTCTGTGTGTGTGTGTGTGTGTGTGTGTGTGTGTGTGTGTCTTTGTGTGCGTCTGTGTGTGTGTGTGTGTGTGTCTCTGGGCCACACAGGTCTGATTAGGTTTGGCTCAGTGCCTTTATCCAAACCAATAAACCACCCGTGTCCCAGTTTTCTCTCTCTGAGTGAAACACCTCATCCAGGTAACTGACAACACGTCTCAGGCATCACCGAGCTCATTAACATTCTGAAGCATCGCCACCGACGGTTGCCATGACGTCAGTGTTTCTGTGGAAACTCAAATCGGGAATCGGGAATCGGGGCGGGGGGGGGGGGGGGGGGGGGGTCATATTCACATACGTATCCGATTCCTCTTCATCACGTCTGCTTTCCAGAGGCCACATTTGAATATGTGCTTGGATGTTTCAGGATTAGTATAAAGGAAAATCAAGGTTACTCTTACAGTTTGTTGATTGACAGGAAACAGACGTCGTGTGTGTGTGCGTGTGTGTGTCTGTGTGTGTGTGTGTGTGTGTGTGTGTGTGTGTGTGTGCGTGTGCGTGTGTGTGCGTGTGTGTGCGTGTGTGTGTGTGTGTGTGTGTGTGTGAGAGAAACCATTAGCAGTGAGAGGTGATGCAACACCTGACTGGCTCTCTAATGTGTGTTTAATTGTCCGATCCGGGCTCATATTGTATCGGGAAGGTTTCTCCCTCATGTGAGCCGGACGAGGGAATCCACCCGCAGATCGGTCAGCCTGACAAGCCTATTTCGCCGATACATGAGGTTTATTACACTATAATCACCTCTGCTGAGCTGGAGAGGAGCTGAGACACCGACTCCCCCGAGAGACCAGGGACAGACAGATAACCCCCGCCCCCCCTCTCTCTCTCTTGCTCTCTCTCGCTCCCAGCTGACAGGAAATGTCCTTTCTTGTCAATTCGACAGATCATGTGTTATTTATTCTCTTGTAGAGGCAAAGCGCTTGCCGCTCCCCCACTCCATGTGCACTGTTTTACATACATGCAATTACAAACACGGCACATTTCCATTACGAGCTCGAGTGGCTGCATTAGACATGGTGACATGATGAAATGATTGGATCGGCGGCGACACAAGCAACAGGAAGCAACTGTGCCTCGTCTCGATTGTAATCACTTGATTCACATCGTGGGCTTTATTCTTACTGTTTCAGGCGTTGACATGACAACAACTACGCCGCTTCTCTGCGGAGTCAACGTAGCGCATCAGTAGGAGACGAGCTTCAGGTGGAACAATGCAGATGTGTCTGAACTGTCCCTTTTAATCTTTCAGCACAGTGTACAATATCACACATATGTAACTACAGTGAGGGACAAACAAGAACCAGGGATGTTAAAAAGTAACACGATAGAAGTAATTTGACCAAAACTACAAAAATGAATTATTTTCTTCATGTTTGTGGTGTAATTTCAGGCCTCTGATTGAAATTAACAACATTTCCTTTATTAAGTGACAATTTCCTGATCAAAACTAAGATATGCATCGTTTTAACACTTAACACCTGAAAGATCTAACTGGTGAAAGCTGTGATGATGCCCCCCGCCCCCGCCCTTGTTAGCAGAGGTGAATTAACGATGCGTCCCCTCTCTCAGCGGTCGACACTGACGTGCCCTTTAGCAAAGCGCTAAACCCCGACTGCTTCACTGCAGCTGCTCGGTGGCAAAACAGCGCCTGGCTAAAAGGGCATCTCCCTAATGTGCCACTTTAATGCCTGACACATCAGAACTCCAGCCAGGTTTAGGTACACCAACCCGATTTCAAATCAACAGAGCTCCCAAAGAGGTCAAAGGTCAAAAGAGCAGGGCGACGACGACCTCGGCTGTTGTAACACATCAATGCCTAATAAGCTGAACGTCTCACCTTATTTTTGTCTTTTTTTTTATATGCTTAAATCCTCATAACATCCTGACACCATCCTGAAATAGATTGTTCATGTGAAAATACGCCCCTGTAGCGCCTCCTACTGACCGAATCTGATTAGGTAAACAAAGTTGCGCCCCAGCAAAACCAACATTGACCACAGGGGGAATAATAACCTACCATACTTCCCACCCACAGCACGAACTTGCCTGCTGCTCTGAGGAAGCTCCGGTCATAGCCCCGCCCTGGTCTTAGCCCCACCCCCCTCTGTCTGGCCCCCTGCAGCCATCAATACATCACAATCACATATAAAGTGAGTTCATTTTCCTTGGATGCCCTCCAAAGATGTCTATCAGTCTGCGCTATGAAAACTCCTGAACATCTCTGCCAAAGCGCTCCATCTTTAAATCTTATCCGACTTTCTCCTCGGCTCAGGTCGCACGAGTAAATCACACTCCACCTCGGAATCCCTCCGAGAAATATGTTTGGAAGGAGGAAAGAAAATAGCTTCTAAAACATCAATAACTCGTCCTATCAGTCAATCTCTCGCCGCCCCGCATTTGATGTTAAATAGACTAGAAAGTCTCAACTGCTTTCGTAAGACACAGCCGCACAGGCACACACACACACACGCAGATAAAGACATGCGTACACACTGACAGAGCGTATGAAAGGGCACACACACTCGCACGCACTCACACATTTTAATTAGCATCACCTTAGTGTGAGAGGCACCAAACCGTGGCCTAATTAATCTCCACAGTCTGTGTGTTTTCCCTGCTGCGGCACCTTAGGGAGGGGCCCTGGGTGGGGGAGGAGGGGCCACAGGCAGGCGGGCAGGGGGGCCGACACTTTGTCTCGTTTGTCTGCACACAAAAAGGACAATTTGAAGAGGTAACGGGGGGAAAGTCCTTAGATAGAAGGAGTTTGGATGTGTTGTACACCAATGGACAACTCCTGCACTGTGTGTGTGTGTGTGTGTGTGTGTGTGTCAGTTTGGTCACGTACTGTTTCTATTTACAGATCTTCTCCTGGCTGTGTGCAATTTCTGACTCTCCTCTGCAGCGTTTCATGTCAGCAGACGGGTGGTGTGTGTGTGTGTGTATGTGATCGTGAGCTTCCTGTGCGGATGACGTCAGCCGTTGGCTGAGGTAGACGGCCGCTCTCCCTGTGGTGCTCTGTTAATGGCAGAGCAAAGGGGGAGAGGAAACCTAAGAACGCAGAGTTAGAGCGTGAACCGTCCAAAGGTAGTGCTAATCCTCCCGGCGTCGCGGCGGTAAAAAGGCCACACCGCCGATCGAATTGCTGAAATCGACGCCGCACATCCTGCAGTAATAAAGCCGCCTGTGAGCGAGGGCAAGATAAAGCCGTACACCAGCCTAATTTCACCCAACATCTCCATCTGGAATCAGTGCCTGGGTGGCTGCTACACACTAATACACACCATGCAACAACTCTCACACACACACTCACACTGGCACCACCACATTAATCCTCTTAAGTGTCAGCGTGAACTGTAGGGGCTCAGCAGGTCCCCTGTGCCCCCCTGCTGTGGGGGATGGCCTCATTTCTACTGCTCCTTTCCTGCGCAGGGCAACACCTTCCTGTTGCTCTGTGACGCCCCGTGTCCATGCAGAAAGGAGCCGTCTCCTCGTTACCTCCACCAAGGAGGGCGAGTTCGGGGAGTTTGGGGAGTTCGGCTTGTTTGTGTGCTTGTTTGTCTCTGCGGGAAATCTCTAAAAAGTAAGGAACAGATTTTAATGAGATGCTGAACACAGTTTGTTTGTTTTGTGCTTGGAAGACTGCAAGTCGACCATCAACAGGTGCAATTTAGTCCAGAACCAGATATTGATCCAATACTGATCTTCGTCCAGATATTGATCCGGACCTGTAGGATTCATGGCAACTATGACGATTAACAGATAAGTTTTGACTTATGTTCAGTTACAGATTTACTCAGGAGGATAAATCTTTAGTAAAGGTAACAGAGGCGGAATTCTTTCTTTCGAGGCTTTTTGAGGCTCTGAACATCCTGCAGTTTGTTCTTTCTCTTGCTGTCACTTCCCCGTCGCTTCATATCTCAGCTGGAGTCTTTGTCTCACCTGATTTCTCTCCCCATCAATTCAGCTCTTCCTCATTATGGTGATGTAGCCTTGACAGTTACAGAGGTGATGCATTCAGGGGGCTGGAGCTCGGGCATGTCCACGCTCGCCCGCAGGTCAAAGCAGTTTGTCAGCATCGAGCCGGACCGCTGTGCTGCTTTAAGAAAGCAAGAAGCAGCGCCGCAGGAAAAGAATCGACTTTGAAAGGTGAAGCCCTGCAGGATCAACCGAATGTCAAAATAGTTCTCCGCATGAAAGAACTCACGTCATGTTGATCTTCATAGCAGACAGATGCGAAGCTCCTGTATCAGTCGGTCATTTACAAACACTACATCAGTGCTCGGCTGCTGCTGCATTGCAGTTCAATTTAGTTTCTGTCAGCTGAGCGCTCTGCACACTGAGCACATTACCTTGAAAGACTGACTCACTCCTCAGACTGCAGTGCTGTTTGACTGAGCAGAGCAGGAATCAGAACCAGATACCTTTAGAACCACCTAAACCACCTAGAACGTATGTCAAGATGCAGTGATTCATGTTTTACCAGATTATGTTTCTGTTCTTTTCGTTTGTCTTTTCCACTTCTGACCTCTTTCTCTGACTGTAATTGGTCCAAACATCACATGGTCAGCATCGCTCGTCTGCTGATGGTTTGAAGTCGGTGTGTAGAGACAGAAGACATTTCTAAAGAACGCTTCTGCTCATTGTGTTCTCGGATGTCATTGCTTCGTCTCGCGTCTTTGAAGCACTCTGGGCCCTCAAGGCTCCACGGACAGTTGAAAGTCAGACTTCCCTCCCTGGTGACAGCTGAGACAGGCAATGACCTCTCACCCTCCCTCTGGCCCTTGGGAGCCTCCTGCGCCAATCAATGTTTAGAGACCTGAGACGGTGAGGAGTCGTCCCATTTCATTTTAGTCGTATTGTGTGTAAATACAAAAAAAGTCGCATTCAACCTCTTTATTTTTCACAAAGAAACATTTTCAAAATAGCAACGACAGCAGTGACTTCAGTGAATCAAAATTGACACGATTGCAGCGGAGAAGAACGTTGTGTTAAACCAGTAAAAACTAGATCAAGTGTGTAGTGAGTGAGTGTGTAGTTTGTTGCCTTGTGTGTGTGTGTGTGTGAATGCACGTGTGGTTGCGCTTTCACATGTACAGTCCTGGTTTTTAAAGAGAAGCGTTTCAGCTTCATACAGCCGCTCAGCAGGATCCTTCATGGACACACACGTCAAATATGGAGACAAGAAACGTCCCACTGAGACACCTGCCTCACTCTCATTTAACACTCTCTCTCCCTCTCTCTCTCTCAGCCTCTCTCTCTCTCTTCCTCTCTCTCTCTCTCTCTCTCTCCCTCTCTCTCTCTCTCTCTTTCTCTCAGCCGCTCCCTCACTCTGCCTCTCTCTCTCTCTCTGTCTCTCAGCCTCTCTCTCTCACTCTCTCTGCCTCTCTGTCTCTCTCTCTCTCTCTCTTTGATACTCGGGACTCAATGGCTCTTCCTCCCTCAGCTTCCTTGTGTCCAGAGGCTTTGACCAATTTGCCATCAATTCAAAACAACACGAATATGTAAACAGCTCAGAAAATATGCAGAAAAACCCCCCAAAGCATTCATTTCCTCGGCACCTTTTTTTTGTTTTCCGTCTCTACTCCTCTGCAGTGCAAAAAACAAGAATACCAGAACCAAAAACAATAAATAGAGTTCCTCTGTTATATACTTTTGTGTGTAAGTATGTACATATGTATATGGCAGGGTGAAGGGTCTCTACATGAGCACGCAGCTCTTGGCTCGGTCCTTCCTGATGGCGGGGGCCGGGTCCATTTGTTCAGTCCGTCCCGGCAGCGGCTGCAGGGGGAGCTGCGACACGCGCTTCAGGCCCCTGCGGGAGCTGCTGCGCTTCAGCTGAGGCTTGTGCGGCCGCCGCACCGACGCCAGCGTGGTGACGTGGAACACGTCCCGCACGCTGTTCTCCGAAACCTTGGAGGTGCACTCCACGTAGGCCACCGCCCCCATCTGCCGCGCTATCGTGCTTCCCTGGGACACGGAGACACAGAGAGAGAGACGTTAACGTGCAGCTCATCGCCAGGAACCTGAGGACAATCACAATCATATCTACAATCCACCGTGACATCATCTGAGGAACGAAATGTGCCTTCTGATGATTTCTTGAGATTTCTGGTGATTTTCTGCTTTCACACATTTACCCATTTTGAGGGTACAGATGAGTCCCTGATGTTCCCTTTTCTCTGCTATCTGCTGCTGAAGGTGTCCATACCATCAGAAATGACCCAGCAGACCTTTGTCTCTTTTATCTCCCGTTCTTCCCACTTAGATGAGTTCACTAAAACCTGGCGGTGCTGTGTGAGCGCGTTACAAGAGGGCTAAACTCAGTTCTGTGACATTTAGCCTGTCCCTTTGTTGTACCGAGCTTGAAAGCAGCGACTAACTCACAGCAGCTAAACGCCCACGAGGGAGGCGACGGTCCAGAGACGATACCTTGGACTGCACGTCAAGGATCTAAACACGGGGATAAATGAAGCTCGGCCATGAATAATGTAGAGGTTTCCTGCTCCCGCCTGGCAGAGGACGGCGCCGTGGTAACAGAAGATCGGGCCGATTAGAGACATGTGGCCTATGGACGGATGAAACTTAACCAGAACTTCTCCCAGTACACCTAGTTCATGGAGACTTGATTGATTACTTAAGATCAAGTCAGAGAGACGGATCAAATCTCTCATCTCTCCCTGGAGAGTCCCTTGATCTCCCTCTTGTTTCATGATCAGACCCTGAACACACACACACGTCACACAGGACGGACACAGGAGGAGGCCGGACTCATGTTTCCCACGGCCGCACACAGAGAGCTTTCATACCCTGATGGACTTTGATTTTTATCATTCCGAGTCCTCCTCATTCGGTGGAACGGCGGTTTCCGAGTCTGGACGGGGGTGAGGGAGGGAGGAGAGGGGGAGAGAGGGGGAGGGAGGGAGGGTAAGGGAGGATGCTGTGGCGACAAGCAGGAAAGAGCTGGAGATGAGGGAGGAGATTAGTGCGGAAAAACGTCTGGGGGTCAACGGCTGGTCACTCTGGGCTGCGACTCCTCAGCTCTGATGTGGAATCCAATTGGAGATCGACCGCACGATAAAATTAAGCAGCTATGAAGTTAAGCCGGCGACACCCTCGCCGTTCCCCCCCACCTCCCGGCCCCCCCCAGCCCGTGTCAGGGACAAACAGTAGCTGCCTCGGAACAGAAAGCCAACTCTGGACAGCGTGGAGACAAAGGATCGGCGTCTTGTGTTTATGCTTCTCATTACCATGCAGTCGCGTCCCTTTGTACGATGTTTCTGCTGATGCGCTGAGCCTCCAGAGCTCTCAGCCGGCCCCTTTGTTTCTGAGGGCTTTTGTTTGCAGCGGGGGAAAAAAAAAAGTCCACTTGTCCACTTGTTGTGTGTCCCAACATGGCAGAAACACGAGTGAAGCTGATTAACATTCACACATTTACAGAATCCCCCCTCCCCGCCCCCCTCGTCCTCTCGGCGTGGAGGTCGTGGCGGCGTAGCGATTAAAGGCCTCACTCATTCATCACTGTCCCTTTTTCCATGCAGCATTTGCCGAATCCCTTAAATCTGCATGAATATTTCATCCCTTGACGTGAAACTCCGCTAAGCGCCTGTCGCTCCTCTTCTTCCTCTTCTTCCTCTATCCTTCCTCCTCCGCCCTCGACCTCACATCGCCGTCAGCAAATTACAGTCCGAAATGCCAACCCTAGCCCCCTGGGGGGTTCTGCAGGGGTTCATTGTGTGTGTTTGTCTGTGTGTGTGTGTGTGTGTCTCACTCTCCCCCCCTCTGGGAAGTCATCAGAAATGCGGTGACATTGCTGATCTGGCAGAGAGGAGGCGGGGTCGGTGGGGGGGGCAACGCCATATTATCGCTGAATCGCTTTCTAATTTCATTTCTGCATCGGTTGTCGTTTTCAAACCTGCCGCCTCCACCCCCCCCTCCTCTTCCCCTTCCACCTCCTCTTCCTCTACCACATTATTTACATGCCTTCCCTGAGTTCCCCTCCTCACCTGCTCGTGGGTGACGGGGATGAGACGCTGCTTGGACAGCTCCCGCAGCGTGTTGACGTCCGTCCTCATGTCCAGCTTGCAGCCCACCAGCACCACTTTAGCGTTGGGACAGAACTCCTGCGTCTCGCCCTGCCACTGTGGAGACACGAGGACAAGAGCGGTGTTTAAGGTGGATTAGGTGGATTCAGAGTCAATAAAGGAGTCGGTGGTAAAGCTGTAATCAAACGGGTTTAGCGGTCACGTCGGGCGCGCCGCGTCTCATTTCCGGGTTGGGCCTAAACTGTGCGAGGGATTGTTTTTGTCGTGTGGAGAGCTTTAACCAAAGATGAAGAAGCAAACTTGATAAACGACCAAAAGCTGAAGGAGGAAACACGACATCAACCGCCATAGACAACCCACGTTCGTAATAGAAGGAATAAAGGGCGAGAGATCGATGGATTCATGTGATCAGTTTCTGTCAGATTTGAGGATAAACTAATCATAAGAGCGATGACATCACCTAAAGCTCACTCACATCGGATTGGGCCCCATTCCGCAGGCAACAGAAACACGGCAACTAAGTGCTCTCAGTCATTTTTCCTTGCAGGACGAAGCCACGCTCCCTCGCTGAAACACATTTGTTTGCCCGGAGAGTCGCGAGGAAATTAAAACGCCTGCAGATTTACGATGTTTTTACAGCTTTGGATCTGCTGATATCAGCGCAGATTAAATGAGGACAAGGTTTCACTCCCGCATGTTCTGGGATGTCACGGAGGAGCCGGTAACACGGCGTCTTTGATATCTATCTGGCTCGGGTTTTGCCGGGGAACATGATTTGTTTAACGTCCCTTCACCCGCCAACAGATCTATTTAGGTCCCACACAGAGAAGAGTGATGGTCACTAGGAGATAGAATGTCGCATCTAACCCATCACCTCCCCTCTCTCTCTCTCTCTCTCTCTCTCTCTCTCTCTCTCTCTCTCTCTCCCCCTCTCCCTCTCCCTCTTTTGGCCGGTGCATGTTTCAGCACTCCAGATGCCGTGTGTACAATGTCAGGAAGAGCATTCATCCTCCCTACTTGGTGCAGACCTTTAACCTTCTGTGGCCCAACCCTATTCTCTCGTTAACATCCAATCTAAACCTTTGATTGTTGAACCCCCCCGCGCCTCTGCTCTCCCTCCCTCAGCTGTCGTCCTGTGACCTCGCCAACCCGCGCGGCCCTGGAGGTCAAGTGTCTAATTTGGGATGGTGATTGTGCAACAGGTTTTCCGTGTGCTCCCCTCCCCGCCCAGGGTGACAGCCAGGTGTCAGAGGTCACGACCACCCCCTACCCAGGGATTCATGGGAAAACCAAAAGCTTGATGCTTGACGCGCTGCAAGACATCAATGGGTTAAAAAAAGTGTCTCGGGTTAAACCTACAAACTCTGCAGGAGCATTTCAGCAGCTCCCCTCTGACCACTAAACACGTCAACAGGGCCGCCGTGGGAACCGGCCGCCGCCCGCAAGGAGTGCAGATCAAAGGAACATACACACACACACACACACACGGCTTCAAGATGAGGCACAGGCCCACATGCACGCAAACAAGACGTCCAGCTTTTGGACGTACAGCTGCAGTATATGTGCATGTAAAAACACATCGCTGACCGCGTTCATCAGCTCCACCCCGACGTCAACGCCAGATTCCGACCACCAGCCTGATCCAACATCTAAACGCAGCCGCACGTTCTGCAAGAAGCGGCCAACAAGGCGCTTTGATACTGCCGCTGGGGCTAATTTGCATATCTGATGGACTGGAGATTAGTCAGTTTACTCTGACCCGCCCGGCAACACCTCTCCTCTCCTCTCCTCTGTGACCTTCCATTCAACACGGGGTCAGGGGTCAAGTATCTGTGGTCGACCTCGGTGCTGATTTGCTTTATTGTGGAGCTACAGAAACGCAAGCTGCCGGGCACAGAGAGAGAGAGAGAGAGAGAGACACTCACCTTCTTTATGACGCTGTCCAAAGTCTCTGGGCGGCTGATGTCAAAGCAGACGAGGACGGCGTCTGAATCGGGATACGCCAGCGGCCTCACGTTGTCGTAATAAGAGGAACCTGTGGACACAGTAACATATGGCGTGAGGTCGACATTCCGGCGTGTGCTGTACGGTGGCTTTAACCCACTTTAACCCCGCGAGGGGCTTTTTCCGAACCATATGGCTCATTAGAAACACGGTGAGCATCCCGGGAAGGTCAATGTAAAGGTCGCGGGGACACGGATAAACCATTAGAAGCTGCGACTGTGACCGCAGCTTGGACACGCTGGGGCCGGAATTTGCACGGTTGTGTTCTCCAGATGCAAATCAAGTGTGGGATCGTGCGTGTGTGAGTACCCACATTCTCTGGGGCGGATAAAGCCATGGCCTCCATTTATCACAGCTCTTCAGAGGGAGAGGAGGGGTTACTCACACGCACACACACACACACACACACACACAGTAAAGGGAATTATAGTGCTTTGGTGGAGTGGAGGACTTGGCCACACGATCCATAATCTCCTGGATGTGACAGTGAATGCCGGCACAAAGGCCAAACTAAAGGTTGAAGCCTACAAATCTCCCTCCTGCTCATTCTTCTCCCAGCCTCCAGCCAATGATCCCCGTCTCAGAAAACCCTCTTCACCCCCCTCCTCCTCCTCCTCTTCCTCTCCTCTCCTCTCTTTACCTCCATCAGATTTTAGGGTAGAAGCGAGCGGCGCCTCCGTCAGAGTTTCACGAGCTGCGGCCTCGGTTGACGCGGCTCTCGCTCCCTTTCCAGCTCTCATTAAGAGGCTTGTGAAAATGCATGTGGGTAAGCATGGCTGTGACTGTGAGCACCCCCTCCCTGCTCCCCTGGGTGCTACTATGGACCTGAACTCAGTAACATGACAACAAAGCGGCCAGATTGCGTTTCCTGCAACTTTTGGAAAAGGTTAGAAATCCGTGAACTACAAATGAATCATCAAAATGAATAATCTGTGTAACATCCTCTGTGTTTGTACCTCAGCGTGTTGTTACTCCTCAAGGTCACACAGCTGTTAGTATCCGCACAGCCGTGTGTGTGGCGGCACAATGGGCGGCGGCCTGTTAGGAGCTTTGCCCGCTTTGTGCCGCAGGGCTAAATGGAGTCGACACAATGGCGGTCCGGCCTGTTTTAGCATCACTGTGTCCTCTTTGTTAATGATGGAGAGGGACCACCACAATAGCCTCCACGCCGCCTCGTGCCCCCCGCCCATTCAAGCCGGCTGTCCCCTCCCGAGTGTGAACGAGGCAACAGGCTGCGCGTTTGTCTGCGTTTGAATACATACATAAATTGAGGGCCTCTGTGAAAGTACAACTCTGATTTCTGTTCCTCTGCCTTCACCAACGCACTCTCTCTCTCTTGACGGGCCTCTAGATGGCGATGTTAAGGATTCCCTCTCTCTGCAGCGACTAACGTCTTCATCCTTTCTTTCCTCCTTGTGTCCTCCTGTTAAAGCCCAACGCTTTCCCAAAATGCAACAGGAACTTGCTGTTCTCTCTGGTGACCTTGATAGACTGACCTTTATAGAATCTTAACTCGTCCTGAGGAAGTCGATCACGTCCTGTTTGTGTCTTTGTATCTTGTATCTTTAAGCTTTTAGAGGCTTTTTGACTTAATGACCTGATAACCGTGTCATATTTGGTGAAATCGCCAGCGTATCACTTTAACACAAGCGCCGGAAGGAAAAACAAGCCGCCCGACTCGACTCTGCTGATGTTTCGCAGACGCAGGCAGTAACGGAAACCAGGGCGACGCTTTTCACCGATCTGTAATACGAAGCAAACGTAACTCTGCCCGGCAGCTCGCAGCTCCACGCCAGGAAGTCAAACTTTCCTCCCGTCTTGTCCTCATCTGACAATTGTTTAATACTGCTGAGCGAGCAGGGCTGACACACACACAACCACGCACACAGTCAGCAAGTGTTCACTACACAACAGTCAGCTGTGATTGGTGGCAGTCACACATGAGGTGCTGCAGCTGCTGATGTTGGTCTTTAGTATCAGAGTCCAGCAGGCCTGCAGAGAGTTTAGAGTCAAAGAAGAAGAAGGAGAGGGGGGGGGAGTTAGAGCGGGAAGTGGGAGAGAGGAAGAGGGAGGAAAGTGGAGATAATGGCACTCGTCCGACTGAAGTAATGAGAGGCCGAGACGAGCCCTTTGGGATCGATTTGTCGATGATCGGACATGATTGGCAGGCTGCAGCCAGAACGGCGTGGCAGCGGAGCGTTCCAGAGCTCCTCTGCCCCCGGGCGACGAGAGAGCCTTCTCAGCACTTTTGCAAAAAAGTCCTCTGAGGAGGAAGAGGAGGGAGGCTGCGTTTGAAACAAGCCACGCAGGCACAAATAAACGCCAATCACCATGACGATCAAGAACAAGAGGAGGAGGAAGAGAGGCCCCTCGTGGTTCAACACATGGCGTCCACAGCCTGAAACAAACTCTCCCCGCGAGGACGCACGACCAGAGATAAAGAAGGGAGGAGGAGGAGGAAGAGGAGGAGGGGGGTAGGCAGGTAATGAAAGCGCTGGCCTGGGCAGGACAGATCAAATAAAGAGCTATGGGAGCGCGGGGTCGGCTGTTGGTGGAGCCGGCCTGAGCTCGCTCACTGTGGGTGTTGGAACAAAAGGTCAATTGAATTTCAGACAGAGACGAGAACGAGACGGATGGGGCAGGGCGGTGTGTGTGTGTGTGTGTGTTGGGGGCGGGGATGCAGCCTGGCAGGCCTGGAGAAAGCGAGGGGGGCGGGGGGAGGGGACCCTGCCACGCCGTGCCAAGGACGGGCATAAAACACTCCTCACAAAAACACCAACTTCGCATCGGCCTGATTTAACGCCGGCGATTCCTCAAAGGGGCGGAAAGTGGATTTGTTGGCTTTTCTTTCCACGGGGCTAATTAGAGGAGGCGAGCCAAGCGCCACACCACGCCACGGCGACGGCGCCGTCCGGGAGCAGAGGAGGAGGGGAAGGGGAGGACGGCTGCAGCTTCATCAAAGGCCGCAAGCATCCCAGAGGACGGCGAGGCAGAGGAGCGCTAATGTACGCTAATAAAAGCTTGAAGGCTCGTGCCGCGACTTCATTTACGCCTCCAATCCCTCGGAGACACGATGTCAGCACCTTGTCCGCTCACTTACAGTTCCTCCTCGCTCGTTTTACGAAACAACAACCAGTGAGAGTGGACAGATGTGGATCCTCCAGCAGCATGAGCCTGAATCAGCACCTGGACAACAGAACAAAGAGACGCGGTCCAGAGTTTGGCTGCGTGAATCTGAACCGTCACAGCAGGATTCTTCCGTCTGGCTCTTTTGTCTTGAAGCAGCTGAAAGCAGCCATTATGAGCCGGGGGGGAGAGTAACGCTCCTCGCCTGGAGGCCCTCTGATGTGTTCACGCACACTCGGCCGCGAGTCGGCGGCGACTAACAGCCTCATTAGGCCGCGAATAGACACAAACACAGACGAGAGACAGAACACACCTCCACGGGCGTCATGGTAACCCAAATAAGCAATCGACCATATTCTGCAGAGGAGAAGAACGAAGATTCAAAAGAAATCAGTCAGTGCAGCGCCCAGGAACGATTAAGTCCGTGGGGATGAGATATAAAAAGCTTTCATTGATACGGAGAACGAGACGATCAAACCAGAGGGACGCGTCTCACGTCCTCATCAGGGGGGACGTTTAGGACCTGATGGGACTCTTCATGCTTCATCCTTCCTTCGTTCCAAACCTTTTGCTCATCCACGTCTACTGCTACTTTGAAACTGTAGCTTTTTCAGATAATAAGCTACTCGTGATTTAGCTTAACTACACTAAAGCTACTTGAAGGGGCAAAGTTTGATATTTTACTAATTTACTCTTTGATTTGAATTGACCTTCTGTTTAGCTCAGTGATGAACGTGTTTGTATTGATTCTATTCACCATACAGTGAAGAGAGATGACTGGAGAGAGTGATGCATGCTGGGTACCACAGGTGTTTCAGAGGTCAAGTTACTATGCAAAAATAACAACTACTGCCAAGGCACTTCACTTCAGTTTGTAGCTTAACTACTTGTAGCTTAGCAAGTTGCTCTGTGTGTATCTGCCTCAGCACAGAGCCTGGCTGCTCTCACATTCTACACACACACACACACACACACACCAGGCCATCATCTGAGCATTAAGTAGGTACAGGCTGAACTGTCAGGAGTGAAAATGAGTGGAGACGTCTGCAGGAAATGAGGGAGGAGTCTGTTTCAGAGAGCAAACATGGAGCGACACACTGACACTTCACAACACACACTCATGTCCCCTTATACACTAATAATGACACAATGTGGCTGATTATACTGCAGCTTTACAAGCACAACACATGCACCTTCTCATTCTCTCCCTCTCTCTCTCTCTCCCTCTCTCTCCCTCTGTCTCTCCCTCTCTCTCCATCTCTCTCCCTCTCTCTCTCTGTCTCTCTCTTTCTCTCTCTCTCCCTCCCCTCTCTCTCTCTCTCTCTCTCTCTCTCTCTCTCTCTCTCTCTCTCTCTCTCTCTCTCTCTCTCTCTCTGCAGCTGTTTTCAACCTTCGAAGGGAAAAGGCAAAACATTCAAGTCGTGGTGGCTGAGTATCGTAGCAACCTGGAAGGACACCAATGGGTTTCATTGTAAGGGCCGGTGAAAGGAAGCAAGGAGGAAAGGCGCAGGAGAGCAAGGTGAGCGAGGGGAGTGAGGTGAGCGAGGTAGGCGAGGTGAGCGAGGGGAGGCTAATGACTCCTGGCACGCTGGCGATCAGACATGACGCCGAGGAGGGGAACGAAAGAGCGAGGCCTCCAGGTTTTAAGAGGAAGAGAAGGACGGGCCGGCTGCCCACAGTGTTGTCATAACGACGCTGTGTGCGTACGCCACAGTCGACGCACAAGGACTGAAGGAAGACGCGTCAATGGCGTGTCAGTGGAGGGATGAGGCGCGAGGTCAGAGCTTTGGACATACAGGCTACAGGATACATGTTACGCACACACACACACAGTAGTCATGCAAGTCTTCATAGGCCGTGGCGCTCAGCCTGGGACAGCGGAGGTGACGGCGGGGGTTAAAATGGCCATTAACCTTCGGAGTCTGCAGCCAGGGGGGGGGCTGATATCGATCAGGGCGTGGCCTTTAGGAAGGGCATCCAGCATGTTTCCTTCCTCTCCTGTAATGCTTCTCTCTCTCTTTTCTCTCTCTCTGGTTCTGTGCGTTGACGGCGTTGCTTCTGTCTGAACATTTTCCGTCTCCTGCTTAGACAAATCAAGTCAGACTCAGTCTCCGCCGCTACAGCCTCGTCGTTGGGCTTACGTTGCCTGACACGAGTGGCAGGATTCTTAGATGTTTTTCAGACAAACACTGTGTGACAGTTGTTTGCGTCAGGAGGTCAAGCAGCTGTGAGCGGAAGCTTCCAGCGTCTTCTGTTTTTCCTTCTCAGAACCTGACGATTCCCTTCCAGCAGACTGTTAAGACAAGACCCACCGAGTAACCGAGGAGGAGATAACGGCTCGTTAAAGAACACCAGATGCTGTTTGCTCGTCGCGTAACCTTCTGCACCGCTCAAACCTGTCGCTCCTGGACACCAGCTGGTCCTCGTATCCCCGGAACAGACTGCAACGTCTTAACGCTTGAGTTTGTTTTCAAAAATCCTGAATCTATTCAGAAAATGTGAGACAAGAGCCCGTCACTCAGGTTGAGAACCTCGTCTGTCCCTCAGAATGCAGGCGTCACTTTGGGGCTGATAAACTCTGAACAGAGGCAGGTTTGAGGTTTGAGTGGAGGAGACTCGGTAGCTTGGGGGCCATTTTGTGGAGCAGATCAGAGCATTGTTGTTTTGGCGGTGATTTAACTTAGCATCGTCTCAGCTACACACTCTCCTCTCCTGGGTGATGAGCTTGATCCTTCTCTCCTTCTCTTCAAGCCTGGATTATTTCATTTGGTCTAAAACTTGTGGTGTGTGACCTTTGACCTTCTGCCTGGAGTCAGACTGGACGTTTCTCTGAGAGGCCCGCAGCCTTTGAGAAGTAGCCAAAGTCGATTTGTTGTGCTTTGACCAGGTCTGCTTTTAACAACATTCTGAGTCAGCGCCGAAACTACAACCACTCTCACACACACACACACACACACATACAGTGACTCTCACACACACACACACACACACACACACACAAACAGTGACTCACGCACGCACACGCACACTCACAATCACACACACACACACATACACTCACAGTCACACTCTCTCACACACATTCACACACACACTCACACACACACACAAACACATTCACACACAAAACACTCACAGTCACACTCTCACACACATATTCACACACAAACACACACCCACACACTCTCACACTCTCACACACAAACGTACGCAATCACACTCACACACAGACACACTAACACTCACACACTCTCACACTGAGGTAGCGCTTGAACGCGACGCCTCGTCCTCTTGTTCACCTGTAAGCGTCTCAGATCAGATCCCTCGTATTTCCACTCCTACACGTCTTTCTCTTCCAGCCCGTGGAGTCAAAGTCCCACTGCAGGGTTTTCATTTAAACTCATAATAAAGCAGACAGCGGCTCCTCTCCGCTCTGATATGAGAGAAGCGGCGAGCACATTTCAAGCGAATCAAGCGTGAGAAAAGAAAAACCAGGCCGGTGGACGAAAAGGGGAAACGTCTTCAGCTTTCAACACTTTCTCCATCCATCTTCTCCGTCATCCAAACTCGTCCCTATCATGGAGCGATCCGTCCTCAGCCACTCTGCGTCCCCCCGGGGGACACGGCAGTCACACGACACTCCCAGCAGCGGCAGGAAGAGAGAGTACGGGATCTTGTTTATAAATAAAGTCATCCATAAATGATGGGGCCTGTGTGTGTGTGTGTGTGTGTGTGTGTGGAGGGGGTACAGGTGGCGGGGTGAAGGAGGGAGCCTCTCTCCCGTATCCTCTTACGCTCCGATTGGTCGCAGACGACAGCGAGAGGAGCAGAACCGGTCAGAAAAGGTTTGGTTAGAAGCCCAACAGCTGCGATCAGGTTCTGCTGCAGTCACCAGAGTATGTGTGTGTGTGTGTGTGTGTGTGTGTGTGTGTGTGTGTGTGTGTGGCGAGAGAGGGAGCAGACGAGGAGAGAGCAGAGCCACAGCTCCCCTGGGTTGAGCTGCTGTCTGCCCAATACTTCACTAAAGTAACACAGTGGTACTGGTGGTGATGTAAGTGTACGATATATACCGAAAACTTGGTTGATTGTCTGTGTGTGTGTGTGTGTGTGTGTGTGTAACTGCAGCATATCAGCATGTCCTGTTAAAGTTCAGTGTAAGTGATCAGAAGTTTGATGTTCAGCTCGCCTCCCTTGGATCGTCTCCGTTTACGATCGATTACTTCCTGTTGTGTCATGATGCTTTGGTAGGTGTCACGGATCAGGTTACCGCGGGTCAATGACGCCGGGAGGTCGCAGGTCGTTTCCTCATCCGCCTTATGGGATTGTTCAGCTGAGCGTTTAGCATGAGAAAAGTGAAACGAGTGTTTAAGATGGAGCCACACAGTTTTATGTGTGTGTGTGTGTGTGTGTGTGTGTGTGAGGCCTGAGTGGGTCGGGTCCCATGGGTGCTACCCGACAATCCTGATTCGTGACACACAAAGCCTGGAATGGACGAGGGGGGGCGGGGGCACAGATGTACACTTCTCCTTCTGTCTCTCCTATTTATCAATTCAATCAACGCTTGTTCCTCTCATAGCCCCCCCCCCACACACACACACACTTCCTTTCTCCCTTTGCCATTGGTGGAGGCAGCTGCTGTGCTTCCCAGCCTCATTGTGTCCCAGCTCCACACCCACCCCCCCCCTGCACCCACATTACGCCTCTGGTCAGCTGAGGGAACTATAGGAGGGTGATAGGGTCAGAGCTGATGGAATTCCTATACACTTACCCCACTCAATAACACACACACACACACACACACACACACACATATAACATACATTCACACAGGCCCAACACACATTTATCTCCATCTGCATCTGTGTTCTTTCTACCAGGACATCAAAGCTTCAAAATGTTGAATCAGGCCCAATACACTGACTGGTGTGTGTGTGTGTGTGCGGGTGTGTATGGTTAAGTGAGTGTTAAGTCTCAACACAGTCGATCTGTTTAAATCTCACAATTACGACTCATTTCCATTTCTCACACTGTGCCACATCAAAGCAATTTGCCGCGTCACCTTCTGAGTGCGTCTATGACCTTTGACCCCCTTCACCGAAATAATGCAAATGTTCATTTCTCCCCTGCTGCTCTTTATACTCCGGCTGTGTGATCTGTGATCAAAACACTCCACCGTCATCACAGCGTTTTAGTTTCAAATACACGTTGGTCCTAAGTGGCATAATTGAGTCGGTAAAAGCCGAAAAGCATCACAGTCCATCGGCACTTTGCACCAGGCGTGTCGTTAATGTGGCGAGGAAGATGACAGAGGGGCTGAGAAGAGGGTGAAGGATTGTGTGGCTCATATCTGTATCCATGGTTACACACACGCGCCTCTATAGGCTCCATAGATAAGAGATCAGCGCGCCATGGCCAAGCTGCCGTGTGCTTATATCAGTGTGTGTGTGTGTGTGTGTGTGTGTGTGTGTTCCTCTGTGTAATTACAGCTTGTGTGTTCCTGTTATGTGTGGCCCATGCAGACGCCGTAATGGGCCAATCAGAACATCAACAGGAGGAGGAAGAGGGTGGTGAGTAAATGGAACAGGAAAGAAACAGTGATCATAATCCACCTCCTGATGAGAGTCGATCCTCTGCACGTCTGTGTTCCGGTTTGTTCCATGGTCGTGTCTAGTTTTGGGCTTACAGCCGCTGGAACATCTTGGCCTCCATGTAAGAAGATAATTCAGAGTGCTGAGTTCCACTAATATGTTCAAGCCCGACAACCAGGGCCGTGGCGTTCCTCAGTGTTCCTCCTCTGGAGTTTCCATAACGCTGCACAAACACACTTGGGATGCGATGAAGTGCAGCAACTGTGCAGGTGAACATCACCTATTCAAGCAGTGTGTGAGCAGGAGATCGAGCTGGAAGAGGGAAGGAATGTGAGGGGAGGCTGGAGGGTTGTCAACAGAGTTCCAACAGAGGCTGAAGGTGATTCATCTGCAGGCATCAGGGAGGAAACTCAAATAATTACAAAGCCACAAAGTCACTGTCCTCGTTTACACACACACACACACACACACACACACACACACACACTGCCCGCTGTGTGACTTCTAATGTGCAAAGGCTGTTTGCAGACATCAACCACCGGCCGTAATCCCGGCGGATTATCAAGCGGAGCCCCGACACCGGCTGGAGGCTCATCCCGAATCTGACACCGGGAGGAGGAGAGCCGTGACTGACAGGAATTTATCCCGCCGCCGACTTCACAGAGTCCCTGAGGAAACAACAGAAGCCCCGTCCATCCCAAAATACACGCGCAGGCATTCCAGCGCCGCCGGTGGAGTTTGGACCGCAGGTTTATTTACAGCCCCCGGCAAAGACGCAGCACGGACGCCAGCCCCGTACATTCCTCACAGCTGCCTGCTGCTCTGCTTTCCAGACGCATTTCAACAACCGTTCACGGAAAAGCCACAAAACCACAAATACAAGTAAAGCGTTTTAATTGACTAATAACTTGATGGGCTGTCAATGCCAATTATGACACATATCAGATGTTTGATGGGCTCCCAGATGTTCCTGAAGCTGCAGTGTGGGAACGTAGCAGACAGACATCAAGCGGACTGATGGGAAACATAACCGCAGTATGACAGCAGGAACAGCAGCGGAATGGGAACAACAAAGGGAACAGCAGAGCGTGGACTGATTGTCTTGACAGAGTGACTTGGCGGTAAAAGCAATTCGTTGATGACGTGAAAAGGTTCTGGGGTTTGTTTGAACTCTTAACCTGATGGAGACGTGGCTGCTTGCGGCTCACCGCTCATTCAAAATATCTACAATTGTGGTTTTAATGCCACAAATGTGTCCCAGCTCCACCTGTCTGCATGTCAGGAACGCTTATTTTTCCCTTTGTGTTTCACCGGCCGTGCACCGTCTCCTATTTACCGACTTCCTGACACACTTCTCTCTGTGCACGGTGGGGGGTGAGGGCGGGGGGGTTTTGGCAGTTGCCTTCCTTCTTGCTCTGCATCATCAGAAACAGGTTTTCGTTCAGGCGGTTGTTGCCTCGGGCTGATGAGGAGACGAGCAGGAACAACTTTCACAGCTCGGCTCTTAGCACATACAAACATACATACATACATACATACATACATACATACATACATACATACATACATACATACATACATACATACATACATGCATGCATACATAAATACATACATACATACATTCATACAAACATACATACACACACACACACACACACACACACACACATATATATATACATACATACACGCCGCCTTTAGCTCCACCACAGTTGCACTCTAACACTGATGTACAGAGAGCTAAGAGGTTGTATAATGACATCATCCATCTTTATCTTTTCTGATCATCAGGTCAGATCTTCACTGCATCCTCCGGCTTGGCTGAAGGTTAAGGGCTGGGGGGGGTGGCGGTACGGGGGGGGCCGTAAAGTTTTATCTCTGCTCAGCGCCGCGGTTGCAGGTCATTCATTCTCCATTAAAGACTAATCAAGCGTCGGGGAATGGAAAGTCCAGCGAGCTCAGCGTGTTTTCACAGGCCTCCGGACGCCTCCAACGCTCCACCGCGCTCAGAATGTGGAGGGAGGCGATGGACGCCAGGAATGCTGGGACAGAGAGAGTGAGACGGTTTACCCGGAGTGGGAGCGGTCGGTGCGGCGTGTTTGCAGCGTCTTGTTGTCGTCTCTTGAGTCAAACGAGGTCTCACACCTCCCCACAGCGACAGAGTGAGCGAGCGCTGATGTTTGCTCAGAGGAGACGCAGCACGTGTTCCACTATCTCACCGCTTTCTATAGAAATGCATCAATCCTGACTCACGCCTGGAGAACTGAAGACTGACCAATCAGAATACACCAATTCATTGTTAGGAGGTCTCATCAAAGAAATGGCACCAAACATTACTAATTTTCACTCAGCATGCACAGAGATGCTGCAGTAGAATACAACAACATCAATGTTTTGTTGTTTTGCACATTTAAGTATAAAAAAGCTTCTAAACTCATGTAGTTACTTTAGTCTTGACTGTTTACTTGCATGTTCTAACTGTCAACGTTCCTGTTTCACGCTTCATTCCTGCGGCGGCACTGAAACTCTGACTCAAACTAAAAAATCCTTCATTCTCCCTGATGGATTTCGCAACTCCATTAAGTTGCAAGATTCTAATCACTGATTTATTGATTCACATTGTACGGAAGTGTGTGTGAGATTTGTTGTAGAGAGGCTGAAACATTTGTCTGATGAAGCCTTAAAACCACATCGTACTGCCAGTCTGCGTTCCCTCCTGCTCTCTTCCCTACATGGCCGTGTTGCTTGGGAAAGATTCCCGTCCAGTCGTGACCCTTCAGACTCGCCTAGGGCTCTTTCCTCTCACAGGTCGGAGTCGTGACAGGCTGGTTTTCTCCCAAAGTTCCCACGGCCGCTCGCTCGTCTCTGTTTCTGTTTCTCTTCTCTGGCCTGCCAGCGTCAGAATGGAGATTGGGGACTGGTGCTGAAGTGCTTTCATGTGGTAATCCACAAACATTCCCGCTTTCGGTTCCTTTTTCCCGACATCTTTGCTCCTGACTGCTCATTACTGTGGCTTGCTGAGGTCACGTGTGGCTCACTGCACTGTGGCATCTCCACCTCTTGCTCTGTCCTCACGTGTGGCCACAAATCTTCATCTACGGATCCCAATCAAAGTGCTTCCACTGCTGCTGGAGACACGAGGCGGATCACTGGCTGCAGGTCCATCTGACTCATCTGACACACAGAACAGCCTTCATCCACTGGCTCCAGTCTGACGCAGGCCTGACACAGTGCCTATAGCTTAGTGATTCATTCCTATAGGCAGCCGCATGTTTTTCTACTTCAAAACCTGTTCAAACACACTGATACACTCCAACCTTGGAATACCTCACATTATCACAACTCTCTCAAACACACACACACACATTTTCATCTGAATTCCATCCAATCTGTTTCTATTTGGCTTAATTCTACAGATGGCCCAAGGTTGAGCTCGGGGTCAGAGCACAAAGCTTTTGCTCAAATTTGCATTCCGATTCCCAGGAGCTTCACTGTTTCTATTAAATGCTTCCTGAAACACGGATTCCATTCATTTAGAGCTGCAGTTCAACCCCGTAATGACTAAATGCCTCACATACGTTCTTGCATATCCTGTCCCTATCCAAAGACTTCCAGGCCTTCTTGCTGGAGACGGATGTAATGAGACCATACTAATCAATGGGCCGCACACAGAGTCCAACAATGAAAGCTGGGTTTTTAATGGCGACACACGTCTACAGAGCCAAAGATATTAGAACCAAGACCAGAGTGGTTTAAAAAGCCTTCGCATAGGACGCTAATCGATAATGCTTTGTGATTGGATCCAGCCAGCGGCAAGGAGACGTCCCGGCAATTAAAAAGGCAGACGATAAATAAATGTGAAGAGGAAGAAAGCATCGTTGTCGGGGACAAAAACACATTTGTGTCCGCGCTGGAATTGGTTTGTGGTTTATACGAAGAGAAGAAATCGACTGATGGGAAAGCTTCACAGCGACGCGGGGACGAGTTCACGTGAAGCCTCAACAGCTGGACGTGGGAGCGGAGAGACGGAGAGACAAGGAGGAGGAGGAGGAGGAGGAAGCAACACAAAACTAAAATAACAGAGGGAAGGATGAGAGAGGTGAGATGTTCTTCACACGAAAGCCTTTCATCTCTCATCTTCATCTCTCATGTCTGTTTGTGAGCCAATTATTTTTCTTGTAGGGAGATAATATGAACATCTGTGTTTGCTATGAATCACTGAGTAATGATGCACACAAGAGCCTCACAGAGACACAAACACTAGGCACAAATGCACACACACACGCACACACACAAACACAAACTGTCTCACTTGCCCTGTGGGTTGGGTGACGTCATGTTTGTTGTGGGGTGGGCGACTCCCAGATGAAGATTAAAGACTGAGGCTGCCACGGGTGGTTTAGGGTTTAAAGACGGACAGGAGCACAACATTCCCACTGCATCGTTGGGCCGCTATAGACAAGAGATAAGGAAATCTTCTAAAGCTGTTGTGGCCCCGAGCCCCAGAGGACCTCGACCCCCTTCTGACTGACTGACAGGCTCCTGCAGATTTACTCCCCGGGTCAACACGAGGTCCAAGCAAAAACAACATTCTTTCACCAAATGACCGTGAAGCATAAAAATACACCCGCCGCCGCCGCATACTCCAGAAGATGCTTTTAGGTTTTGGGAATGTTTAAGGAATTCCCCCGGCAGAGGATCCCACATGGCGTCGTCTGACCTCTGAGCCAGCCGGTGAATTGGAGTGTAAGAGCTGACCGAGCACGACGAGCAAAAATGAGCCGAGGGCCGCAGCTGCCATGACGACACGCAGAGCACCGGCGACGCTCCGGGCGGCAAACTCATCCGCGATGACAGACAGGAAGACGTACATTGATTAAGTAGAAGAAGTTCTCGCCTCGGAGCAAAAACTGCTCCCCCAGTGAGAAGAGCACGGACGCCCTGAAGACCACAAAGCTCATTTAGCAAACAAAGCAGAGATGATTGTGTTCCAGAGTGAAGCTCCGTTTCAGGGACGAGGCTCCAGCTTCAATCATCAAAAGAACAACCGGGCTGCTTTGGAGTCTTGAACGCCCCCGTGCTGTTACTTTTGTACAAACACAAGTAATAACTGTTATTCTGCAGCAGGCACAGGAGCGTATTAAAATTGACCTTCTTTAATACCCCCAGGCTTTCATTTTGGAATGAAATTGGCTGAAATCGCGTTTGCAAAAAAATTGTGCGACTAAAACTTTCGATTGGAAAAAGTTTTTACAACGCAAAATAAAAACTTCATTTCAGATTTGACTGTGGGCTCGGCTGACGCTGAGCAGAAGAGACGAGCCTCTATTATCATGTTAGCGAGCAGATAATATAGCTGATGTCAGATATTAATCAAGTCTTGGTATCGGCCCCGGCGTGGCAGCAAACACACGCACTCAGCAATAATTGGCGGGGAGGTTGTTTGGAGCAGTTAGTGGTCCCCTCGAGCACTTCCTGTCTGAGTGCCCCCACGCCCTCCCCCACAGTCGCCTGACCCCCCGAGCCAGAGCATGGGAAGAGCCACACACACACACACACACACACACACAGAGTAGACAGCACAGGGAGGAATGCAAACAAGCCAGAGAGAGAGAGATGGCGGGCACAGAGGCTTCCAGCAAAGATAACAGTCATAAAATAAAAAAAAAAGGCCTCCAACTGAAGTTTGGGAGGTCGAAGCAATTTGTCAAAGAGAGACGACTGCTGGGGAAGTTAGAAGGAGAGAGGAGAGCTGGGTGCAGGCCTCCCACGGCCACAGCCAGGGACAAGGGGGGGGGGGGGGTGATGAGACGGACAGAGACGAGGAATTGTCTTACCTGACGTGTCCCACATGTTCAGCTCGATCCGGTGCTTCTCTATCTCAAAGCTGGCCGTGTAGTTTTCAAAGACGGTGGGCACGTAGTTCTGAAAAGGAGGATGTTTGTCTCAGTGATCCGGTTTAAAACGACAGGGGGCGAGTGTGTGTGTGATGAAATGATACAGGTGACAAGACGTGTTTGTTTCACAGAGAGCTAATCAGCATCATAAATCCTATAGTAATGACATAATAACAATAACAATAGCAAATAACTAATCAATCAAGTAATAGAGAGCACTAAAAGGAAAGTCAATTTAGAACCCACAGGGATTGATGTGATTTTATGACTTATGATCATCTCTCTCTCTCTCTCTCTCTCTCTCTCTCTCTCTCTCTCTCTCTCTCTCTCTCTCTCTCTTTGTCTCCTTCTCTCCTTCTCCCCGCAGACAGATGTGACCTTTATATAACTGCACAAACTTTCCAGTACAGATGTTGCCTCGCATTCATTCACAACACAAACTCCAGTGTGTGCGTGTATGTGTCTGCCCCTGCATGCGTCCACATTCAACACACCGACTCGTCCTGTTGTGTGCATCCGTCACGGGGACACTCACCTCCGGGTAACAGTCCTTAGCGAAGACGTGCAGCAGCGCCGTCTTCCCACACTGCGTGTCCCCGACCACCACGATCTTACAGCGGCTGCCTAGACTGTCCATGGTTCGTGTGTGTGCTGTGTGCTCTTGAAGCGGGGACGACTCGCATCCAGCATCCGATCGCAGACGCAGAGGAATAGAAAACAAAACAAAACAAATAGAAGAAGGAGCACCGATTCATGCGCCGCTGCCCTGTGCGCTCTGTCGCCCTGTGCGCTCTGTCCGCCCGGCTCTCTGCGCTCTATCCGCTCGGCTCTGTGCGCTCTATCCGCCCGCCTCTCTGCGCTCTATCCGCCCGGTTATGTGCGCTCTATCCGCCTGGCTCTCTGCGCTCTATCCGCCCGGCTCTCTGCGCTCTATCCCCCCGGCTCTGTGCGCTCTATCCGCCCGGCTCTCTGCGCTCTATCCCCCCGGCTCTGTGCGCTCTATCCCCCCGGCTCTGTGCGCTCTATCCACTCGGCTCTGTGCGCTCTATCCGCCCTGCTCTATGCGCTCCTCTCCCGCTGACGCGCACGGTGTGAATGCTTCTGCTGGCTGATCCACACGCAGGACGCGCCGGATTCAGCAGCCTGGAAACTCCGCCACTTTGATAACTAGCCCCGCCTTCCCAATAACACACTGATCTCTCTCTCTCTCACACACACACTTCACCCAACTGAGGGACCTGATCCAACCTCCATTAGAAACTTTATGAACACATTATCACCTCCTCTATTTAACCCCCGTTGTCATAGGAGACGTATCTGGGAGCATCTGTTTGCCTCTCCGGGGCTCTATAAAGCCTTGATGGAGCTTACATAGAGCCTTTAGCTGCCTGTCACATACTGTATTTATATGATACTATCCTTATACACGAACATCTGTGGGCCTCGATGCAGGATTCTAGTCACACTTTCTGTTCCACCATATGGCGTCATCAGTTGTAAATGTCCGGACAGAAGGTAATTACGGTGATCACAGGACTGAGCAGAGTCTATTAACGCCACACGGCGCACTATTTATTTAATGTCACCGGCGAGTTTACGCGGTGCTAATAGCAAACTAATGACTTTGCAGTTTGTGGTTTACAACAAACTAAAAACAATTACAAAAGTGATTTGTATCAACCAACAAGAGTCACGGCAGGTGAATCACATTCCATCAACCCTGGATGATTAGAAGTCTATGTAAGGATGCAGGAAACGTGTTTTTGTTCGTTTTTAGTGAGTCTCAGAGAGCGGGACTGTGGACGTGTTAATGGGTAAACACATTGAGAATATGTCTTTAATTAGACTTTCTTAAGAGGCCTTTAAGACACATTGTTTAGTGAAGGGGAAATGTGTAAATTAAAATGTAAATTGTAATTACACTCTCCTCATAATGGTCGTTGTTGCCTGCATCGACCTTTGCTTTGTCACCGAGCTCGCAGCGCCTGTGTGCACATTAGGCAGAGTGATGGAGTGCCAGCTGACCCTTTAATGGAGATACACATCAGAGGCGGGCAGCGGGGCGGAGGGTCTCATTTCCTCCGCGTTTAGTTGATTTTTCTCCCACTGAGGAATTAACGAGTTTGTGAATGAGATCATTAAAAATGACGCGACACCAAGTGGCCAAAGCAGCTCAGCGTGCAAACAGGCTCTTCACCCCTAGAACACCACTGCTCCCTGCTGGAGAGATGCGGTATTACGCCACGTTCAGTCTGCAGGCCACAACTGCAGGACACAACACCATGACAACAACAGAACAGGAGGTTACTTTGCTATTGTGGCGCATTTCTGAGAACAAAGTGATGTTGTTGATTAGCTTACATTATATTCCAACTGTTCCTGCTATATTGTTCACTCTATTGGCTAATGTAAACAACTGGAAATTGATCTCCTGAAAAAAATGTGCTGCCTTTGAAACTGCTGAAAGGTTTGGGTGATTGCTGAGGAAGTGCCTGAAAGACTGAAGTTTCAAGGCCTGAGAAATGTTTGAATGGTTTCTGAAGCTGAAAGGGCCTGAAGGGCTGAAGGAAATATCCATGTACTTTATTAGCAAACGGCTGAAAGATTTCAAATGAAAAGCGTTTGAAACTCAGAAACCCATGAAATATGAAAGAACAACCCTGAAAGAATGAAGCCTCAAGTGCTGGAAAATGTCTGAATGTTTTCTGCACCTGAATGAATGAAGAAGTGACGAGCAGTTTGAGTGACAGCTAGAGCTCACATCCTTTTGAAGCTGTCAATTGTTTATAAACAACAGCTGCAGCCTTACATGGTGTTTTTTGCAGATATTGCTTTCATAGATTTGACGCAATCTGAATTTTCTCCTCGTGGTTTCTTTTCACATGTTAAGAGTTGGAATTCGAGGTCCTTCATTAAAGCAGCAAATGCGTTTCCCTGTAGACCAATAAGCACCGTTTCAAATAAACATACCACATAAGACGACACGCATAGGCATCACATGTGACGTAGACACAGACAACTACCAACACTTATAACAACACACTATTACATTACATGTGGATTCAAGCACTGTAGGCTCAACTCACTTTCCTTCTGACTCTGAAATGCAGTACCCTGCTCCTGCCAGTTGGTGGGGCCAGAGTCTTTCTGTTGTCTTGTACGCTACAAGTATGATTCAACCCTCTGGTATTGGACTAAGGGAGGATTTCCTGTGTGTGTGGCGCTCAGTCAGTAAACCAGAGGAGTAGAGGAGAGATGCCAGAGTCAGATTATTAACAGCATACGAGGCGCTGCAGTGGTCGGTAGTCGGTCTGAGTCAGTTTATCACTAAAATGAATCGAGGAGATTCTCTGTGCGTGGCCTTTTAATTCATTCATTAAAGTGATGAATACGCAATATGCATATGTGCAACTGTTGCAGTATTAATGACAGATCACATGAGTATAAAGCAACCCTGGGACCAACCAGTGGATTTATACGGGATTCTTCTTCATATTTAAATGAGAAAAGAAGTCATATGTCAGCTAAAATGTGCAGATTGACTCATATTTCACCTTTTAATGCTAGAATCTAGATGGTTGGAGTCCAGTGCAGAGGCCAGTAAGTTGCAGTTTGTACTTCTGCTTCTTTGTGTTTGTGTGTGCGTGTGCGTGTGCGTGTGTGTGTGTGTGTGTGTGTGTGTGTGTGTGTGTGTGTGTGTGTGTGTGTCGTGCTTCTCGCAAGAGTCACATGTCAGATGTAAGTCTAAAGTCACACTGGGTGCAGCACGTTGAATACTAATATTTACTGTTGAATCGAAGAGACCAAGCTTCAAACATGGAGTCAATCATACTTTCAGCCACTTTAACACATTCCTACCCTGCTGCAGCAGCACTGGTAGGTAATTTGCGAGAGCCACAAATGTCTCTATCGCTGCACATGAGCATTCCACTCATCTAATCATTCACACACACACACACTCACAGCATGTGTGGTGAAGAGGTGACGAGTTCATCACACCACTTCAATTTGCCTTTTCTTTATCTCAGAGCTTTTGTAAACTGCAGCGATTGTCTAGCCACTGATGGAAATGAAATTATGCATGTGTTTGCATTTCACACCCACACACACACACACACACACACACACACACACACACACACACTCCTCAGAGACTGACAGAGGCCTCCCTGCAGACTCAATCTATTTGCTTGGCAGAGTGGTGACACAGTACTTTACCCAGGCCAAAATATAAAGCTGAGCAACATTATATATTCAGCAGCCAACTTACACAATAGAGAGTCTCTAAACTGAACTGGGAGTCCGAGGCGGTGCGCCCCCGTCCATGCAATCTACCCCCTGTGCCCCTTAAAGTGAAGCCATTCTCTGAGATTGATACATTTTCAAAAGCAGTATAATTTCTGAGCCGTATTGTGTAAAGCTCAATGTCCTTCTCTTCTAATCCGGGTCACCTTCCTCTGCCTGTGCCTCCATGACAGTGCTGTTATATTATCCTTTAGGCCAATCACCTGTCACAGCTAATGGAGAGGAGCCACTCGTGCATCACCCACAGCATACTGATGTGTGTTCAGAGTGCCTAGATGTGGTCAGTAGAGAAGAACAGACAATCTGCCTTGTAACATTTGCCGATGTCAAAGCAGCAGATCAATAACGCCGGCATCCTACATCATTAAGCCCCTGTGGGATATCGATTCGGACACTGCTGACTCCGGCCTGGGCAATAGTGCTGAGTGGCACTCTACGGCCACAAGGTGTCTCACACTGCTCCTCTTGTGGTCCAACCCCCTCTGACTGGGCACAGAGCTGCTCTCATGGCTCCACAAGCTGAATGCAGAGTCACTGCATGAGGAATCTGCATCCACAGAAACGCTGTCCATCTGCAGCAATCATCACAAAAGCTCTACTCAAATACTCACTAATTCTAAGTACTCGCTATAAACCACTGAATGTTATCACTCGTGTGTGTGTGTGTGTGTGTCCCATGTGTATTAGGTTTTAAAGGCAGCCATGGCGAGGTCATCCTGCCCCACAGCTCTGTGTGAGTAACGTAAAGGTGGTATCTTTTAATCGAAACCTGGCATGACCTCAACACAAGCTCATATTTTTCTGAGCTGACTGTTGCGGGGAAGTTGCAACAATGAGCCAGAAGCAGGCAAAACGTTCCTGCAGGGTTCACTGTATAATAGGCAGCATAAACAGACATTTCCTCTGGCTCGCACTGCTCCAGCACCACAACCGTCGCTGTTAAAGGTGGTTTGATAAAAAAGCCCAACATAAGCAAACGCTGGTGAATAAAGCCAGCATCTCATTTATTATGGAGTCTGAGCTGCAGAGATTAACTGAACAATTAAAAATGCAGTGTCCCTGTAAGAAGAGCTCACTAACAAGCGCCTACATACATTGTAGGTGGCTTGTTAGTTAGCTCTTCTTACTTTATGATGTCATTGCCTGTGGCGTGTCTATTCCCATAACAATTCCTATTAGAGACATTGTGTGTATTTATGTAAATGATGTTCTATCCTGTAGCTTTTGGATGCCACAGACTTGTACGGGACTGCATTTTATTGTGAAGAAAGAATATGTCTGACTTGTTAAACTATACATTTCAATGATGCATCTTAATTTAAACATACACACAATCACTTTTGGCTCTGGAGCATCAGTCCCCTGCTTAGCTTTAAAGTCAGCATAACGCAGGTGACTCTGCCTCAGGTCCGTCACAAGAAGCCTTAAAGTGATGATTTTGTCATCATACCCGCTGATGATTCATATAGTATAAAGAAGTAGTGACTATGTTCTCTTCCTCCAGCTTTCCCTGAATCAGTGTCACTGCGCTAATCCCTCAGCTGTAGCACAAAGCTGCTGGAATACTGAACGTCTCTGGGTGAGAAATAAAAGCTCCCCAGTCACTTATACTCTAGAGGAGATGTCACTGTTGTTAAGTTGGCGCCTATGATGCTCAGCATGCTTTTATCACATCATGCCTGGGCTGCCATAATGCCATATTCATCTGCCTCAGTCAAACTAGCTCAGCTCCAGAGCGTTCAGAGCTCTGCAGCTATAGGCCAGAGAGATGCAGACACTTTTAGAGATGATTTAAGATTAACTTTTGGTTAATCTTAACCGCCCCCCCCACCCCCATTCCAGTAAAGCAAAAAAGGTCCATGCTTATTTTAAAACATCTCAAAACACACTGTGTTTTCTATCACATGTCCCTGAAGTTATACTTGCATATTTGTGTAGCTCTTCCCTACTTTGCCTTCTTTTCCTCTTGCCCCCTCTTTACAGTCCATTAGAACCATATAAATGAGGGTTACTTACTCTCATTAATTGCCAATGAATGAGCACTCATATAAATAAAACTGACTTACTTACTTTGATCACTGGCCAATGAATAAGCACTAATCTTGCTTTGGCCAGCGTCTAGTCATAAATACCTCTGCGGCCGCTTTTACTCGCATATTTGCTGTCACAAGCCGTCAACCTGCACCCACAGTCTTGGAGTGTTGATGGGTGAGGGTGGGACCTTATAAAGAGGCTCCACGGACCACAACTGGCCCACGGACCATAGGTTTCCAGACCAGACGCCACAACCCACCCATCCAGTGCAAGACGCCAATCCGCAGTCTCACAGCGCTCCGGGTTTTCCAGCCTGCCCATCGTCTCGTCCCACTCTCGCGGCGCGCGGCGTTGACAGCCACTGGCCCCTGCTCAGTCCGCTCCGCTCCGCCGGCTCAGTGTCTCCATGCACCACAGCTGAACAACAAGCTCCGACTCCTGCCACTGCAACTCACCAGGCGAGACACACACCGAGCCGAGCCGAGCCGAACCGAGACAGTCAGTCAGTCAGTCCGCGGCAGCCGAAAGCACAGCATCGTTCAACACTTCAGCACAGTCTGCAAACCAACCCAACACACACCATGTCTGGAGAGGACGCACCTGCCCAGCAGCAGAACGCTGTGGACCAGAAGCAGGAGACCAAACCCGCCGAGGAGCCCAAAGCCGAGCCGCCCCAGACGGAGCCCGCCGCCGCTGATGCAGCAGCAGCAGCAGCGGAAGCAACCCCGGCGGCAGCCGCCGAGAAAGTCCCCGAGGAGGAGACTTTCACCTACCGCGCTCTGGTCCTCACCGGCTATGGGGGCTACGATAAAGTCAAGCTGCAGGTGAAGAAGGGCAAGCCAGTGCTCAAAGCCGGCGAGGTCCAGGTCCGGGTCAAGATGTGCGGGCTGAATTTCGCCGACCTGATGGCCAGACAGGGGCTGTACGACCGGATGCCGTCCCCGCCGGTCACCCCGGGAATGGAGTGCTCCGGGGTGATCGAGGCTGTAGGGGAGGAGGTGACGGAGAGAAAAGTAAGCACACCTTCCTCCACTTTCTCCACCATTTCTCTGCTTTCATCATCGTCATGTTTACTGTGTTTTATTGTTAGAGATGAACCGTCTCGTGTTGGGTTCGTTTCGGTGCTGAGAGCAGCTGGTCATGGGCGTGTCAGGCGGCGTCTGAGCGCTGTGCCGCGGCTTTAACACGATGTGGAACAATTAAAAAGTGTTTCATTGTTTTAGTGACGCATATTTGGTAATCAAGCGTTGCGATTAAGACAACAGTGACTCAAATTGTCTTGTAGTTAATGTGTGTGTGTGTGTGTGTGTGTGTGTGTGTGTGTGTGTGTGTGTGTGTGTGTGTGTGTGTGTGTGTGTGTGTGTGTGTGTGTGTGTGTGTGTGATCTGTCACGGGGACTCGATCATTCATCCACTGGCGGGTTGAAAGGAGACATCACTTGTTGTCCCAAAGTGGACACCAGTAAAAGGCGGTGTGTGCGTGTGCGTATGTGTTGTGTTTAGTTGTGTAGACTCGGATCAAAGTGTGTGAGCTGCTTTAGTGGAGCACAATGAAGCAGCAGCAGCAGCAGCAGGCGTCGCCCCTCTCATCTGGCTGATGCGCTGCGTTAGCGCACAAAGATCAACCAACTCCAACTACCGAGTTTGTCTGAAACACAGCAGATGGACTCGCGGTTCATTTAACATTTACACGTTCAGTAACTCTACAGTCTGGATGGAGGTGTGGAACCCGGGAGCTGCTCTCAGCACGGATGCGCCCACGCTGCTGCGCGTCAATGTGCGCCAAGGCGCGGAGAGATGCGTCAAGTTAGTCAGATTACAACCGCGACCAGACAGGAAGTGGGGTTATTCTGCCTTCAAAATTAAAGCTTCAAACGGCAACTTCAGATTGTGCCTTTACAAAGGAATCACGTGTGAAATGATATGAAAGATCGGACAGAAATATGTAGAGCGAGCTGTCAAATAAGAGCACACACAGCAAGATGCTCATATTTACGGCCCTGTGATAAGAACGGTGCCACACCTTACACATACAGACAAACATCTCATATGAAGACTAAATACGTATAACTGAAATAACACGAACAAATTGCAATAATACTGTGTTGATAAGACGAACAAAGTGGGAAACACATTCTCACACATCTTTATCTTCCACTGTAACACGAGCGGCCTGGTTAGTCTATCTGTGATTTATTGTGAAGGCCGGGGCACGAAGCGTTGGTCTTGATTCTGGGGGGCTTGATGCCGGTGGCGGAGGGCGAAGCCACCGATGCCTTTTGTTACCGGGAGCGACGGTGGCGCACCGACGCACCGAGCAGAAAGGGCGAGGCGCGACACAGCAGACAGCGTGTGTGTGTGTGTGTGAGAGATGGGATCATCGCCCTCTTTGTCAACACATCGCCTTGTGCTCTGCTCTGAAAATATTTACAGACAGGATCAAAATGTCATTATAAGAGTTCAGGCAAGTCAATTAAACAGCCTCATATTGTTTTATCTGCAACCACGAGGGGAGATTTGATGTAGATGATCACTCCCTTTGGTCTGGCATGATGAGTCATTGGCTTACAGTATACTGTATGTCTGCTGGTTGCATGGCATCACCACGGCAACGCCTTTGTAAAGCAATTAATATCAGCTAGGCAGTAATTTTATATCATCCAACCTGTGATGACTCACATTTGTTGTTGCAACAACACATTTTCGCACATCATCCTGTGTGTGTACCTCTGGGTAACACACGGATGATCCTGAAATGTAGGAGGCAGCGGAGGAGGTGTGTGTGTGTGTGTGTGTGTGTGTGTGTGTGTGTGTGTGTGTGTGTGTGTGTGTGTGTGTGTGTGTGTGTGTGTGTGTGTGTGTGTGTGTGTGTGTGTGTGTGTGTGTGTGTGTGTGTGTGTGTGTGTGAGAGAGAGAGAGAGACTGGGAGTGGCACATATGCCAGAGTGTGATATGGAAGAAGAATCCTTACTGTTCAGTGAAAAAAAGGGCAGAAAAGAATTTAGTGTAAAGCAACAATGGAGGATTTAATGCAGATTCCCTGATCACAAAAATGCATCGTCACCGAGCTCATAGAGCGGCTGTTAGAGCTGAAGAGTCTCCATTTTGGTCACACACATGGCCTGAGTATGATAGTAACACAATGCACACTAATGTGATTATCATTGGTCCAGAGGCGTCATGAAAGGGCGCGACCCCTGTTTTATTAAATACTTTACGCCGTCTTTTCACTTTGTCAGTAACGTAGATTGGATTTAAAGGTCATGTGGACCACAAACACACAAGCTTACACACACACACACACGCACACACACACACATACCTTAGCCCTAATCAATGCTCCACACACTCCCACGTCTCCTCCGGGCCTTTACTGAATTTAGAGCCAATCTTCCTAATGGATGGTGATCTGTGAGATACCTGGGGGGGAGGAGGAGGAGGGGTGGGGGGGGGGGGGGGGAGGGGTGGAGGATGTTTTTGGAAGGCTTGCTCTTTACTGCGGCTCTGTCCATTAATCCATCTATCAGTCTGTGTGTCAAGTGCGCTTGGGTGTGTCAGAGGGTTCTTTCATCGTACAGGGCCGCTAACATTTAAACAGTGTTTGATTGCTCAGCGCAGAGTAAACAGCTGCGGTTGACAGAGGAGTGATGGACGCCGCCTTCAATTTACTGACATTTCACTCGTATCCAATTATTTAACTTTCTGTGTTCGGCAATTTGTAAGTGTGTAGTACAACAGCGACCTGGAATGACCTGAAGTTGGCGTGAGAGGGGTGTGTGTGTGTGTGTGTGTGTGTGAAAAATGAGGGGGAAATATCAAAAATTGCTCTTAAGCTCCCCTGATACAGAACATCAGCTTTTTTTTCTCCCGACTTGAGCGTTTTGAGCGTTTTTAGGATCTGACCCATATGTTCTCAATTACCTCCCTCTGGCCCACATTGTCAGCCTGGTATTTCCTCCCTCCCTCCATCTTCCCCTCCCTCTGTCGCCTAATTTCTCCATTCTTCCCTCTGTGTGACGCCTGCGCCGCTCTAGCCCCCCCCCCGCCACCTCCCCCCCTCCCCCAGCATCGCATCGTCACACGTGGCCTCTTCCAACCTGCCCCGCTAACCGCCGAGTTAAAGAAGGAAAAAGGAAAAAAGGAAAAAAATAGGGGAAATGAGATTGCGAGACATTTTCCTATCCATCTTTGTCTGACTGTGTAGTTCAGCTCACAAAGTTCTGGAAAAAGTGCAGAGTAGGGTCGGCGCTGCCAATAGAAGAAGACGAAGAAGAGGAAGGGGAAGGGGAAGAAGAAGGAGCTGAAGGATGTTTCTTTTTTGTTCGGCGCAATGTTACGATCTGCATGATTGGCGATGTGCAAACAGTAGCAGCGATCAAGGGCTGTGTGTGTGTGTGTGTGTGTGTGTGTGTGTGTGTGTGTGTGTGTGTGTGTGTGTGTGTGTGTGTGTGTGTGTGTGTGTGTGTGTGTGTGTGTGTGTGTGTGTGTCTATATGTCAGCAGGGTGTGGCCTTCATCCCCGCACATCAAAACTAACTGTGTTAAAGTACATTAACACCAGGGAGATATTGAGTTTCCCTTTAATTGCGTTTGCCAGGGTCTTGTGAGGACGTTGCGAGCGTTTCACCTTCGCTGGCTCCGACTCAAGAAACGCTGCATCACAACTCTGAGCTTCATGGCTTTTTGCTGAGCTCATCAAAAGCCAAAGCCACGTTGCAGCCGCCTGAGACGCCTGCATGCCCCCCCAAAACTGAATCACCATCTGATTAACGTGATCACATACAGCTCACTCTTTGTTCTGCGCCCCCCCACCCCCACCCCTCCCCCCTTTAACATGACTGCATTGCACTAATGCTGATACGGCTGATACAGGAAGTGTGTGTGTGTGTCTGTGTGTGTGTTTATATCTTCAGTGTTGCAATGCCTCTCTGCTTTGGCCCTGAGTGAGCCCATGAAGCCGCTGCGTGACTGACAGTAACACTCATGCTTACATGGGCACAAAAGAGAAAAAAACTGCAGATGTGCCCTAAATGTGATGCGTCTGAGTCATGTGTGTGTGTGTGTGTGTGTGTGTGTATGTGTGTTTCCTGTAAAGCCAAAGCACCCGCCCCACACACACACACACACACACACACACACACACACCCCCACCCCTGGTTATTGTGTTGTGCCACACTGCTGCTGTGTTGAAAACTGGAAGTGGACTGAGGAAAAAAGCAAGACGGAGACGTGTGTGTGTGTGTGTGTGTGAGTGAGTATGTGTGTGAGAGAGAGAGAGAGTCAGTGTGGAACGAGAAGCAGCCCACAGTTAGAAGTGAGAGTAAAGTAGCCAAATAAAGCAAATGACTCGGCCTCAGAGGGGGCGAGGCGGGTATGAAAGGAGAGAGAGGAGAGAGAGAAGAGAGAGGAGAGAGAGGCAGATCTCTCTCTAATTGGAGTGTAGAGACAGCGAGGCGAGCAGCTCCCTCCAGACCATTAGAGAGGCCGGCAGGGAGGGTTTGTTCCCAGGAGGAGAGAGCCTGTCTTCTGCTCATCCATGGGGAAGAATCTGGCAGGCCTCCGATGAGCGGAGAGAGGAAGATGGGGCCCCATTGTCCCGTCTGGCTGATGAGGAAGAGGGGACACACACACGGGGACAGCGCTCACAGGGGGGTGGACGGGCGGGGGGGGGGGACAGAATAAGAAGTAACGAATGAAAGCGTCAAATAAGGCCGCAAACTGAGACTCAGACAGGATGAGACAAGGGGGAGGAGGAGGAGGGGGTCTGGAGAAGGGGAAGGGAGACGTTCTAAAGTAGTTTGAGGAAAAGGAGTCAGGAAGTGAAAGAGAAAGAGACAAAACTCACAGAGGGGACAAGGGGGGGTGGGGAGGGGAAGTGGCGAAAGTGGATAAGACGAAAGGAAGAAAACAGGAAGAGCGTTATAATGCTGCAGTTGTCTCCGTTTCCTGTGTCCCCTTCGAGGAGTCTCTCCTGATTGGGCGGCGAGTTGGGAAGTTTACGCGGCGGCTCTTCCTCCTGGAAAGGGACAGTTATGAATCAGAGGATCCTGCTTTGATAAGGCGTCCAACAACTGACAAGGACGTGCAACGGGATAGAACCAAGTGTCAAGAGTGTCATGAACGCTTTTAGAAGACAAAGACACACACACACACACACACACACACACACACACACACACACACACACGGCCTCTGATCTTGCACCTGCAGATAGGATTGAGACTGACTCCACCTCTTCCTTCTTCCTCCTCTCCTTCTTCCTCTCCAGGTGGGCGATAAGGTGATGGTCCTGAGCCGTTCCGGGCTGTGGCAGGAGATTGCCGTGGTACCGGCTGTCCACACCTTCATCATGCCTGAGGGGATGAGCTTCGAGGAGGCCGCCGCCCTCCCGGTCAACTTCGTCACGGCCTACATGATGCTGTTCGACTTCGGCAACCTGCGGCCCAACCAGAGCATCCTCGTCCACGCCGCCGCAGGTACGGAGGCCAAACACACACACACACACACACACACACACACACACACACACACACAGACGCTGCTTCTCAGACATTCCTGGGTTGGGATGGAATGCGTCGCTCTCCATTAAAGACCATTAAATTGAACTACAATGATGCAGGTTTGAATTAATGATAGAAATGAGTTAATAATTCATTTCTTAACTGAAGCAAATGTTGTTTTCCCTCTTCCCTGTGAACGCTTGTCAAGACTCAGGGTTGCAGTGTAAAGTTATGTTGTAATCCTGCGACTGGAAACCACATTTAATCGGTTTCATCTCTGCGCGTTTCGCTCTGTTTTGAAATCTGCAGGCAGTTAGCAGCCACAGAAACGAATTAACCACTTAAGCTCCGAAACACACACACACACACACACACAACTTTCACACTGTCTAGATATTTTTCGTTCAACAAAGCTCACCCTGGCAGTCAGCGCCGCATATAATACATTGTTATTAGGAGGAGACCCGCGGCATTAAATCAAGCTTTCATGTCAATTATCGTGCAAATCCGACCTTTATTCATCAAGTTGAAGTCGTTTCTAGATCTCTGCTCTGTTTGCTTACGACTCTGCTACAGACTTTACAGCGCTGCCTTCACGGGGAGCAACTTCTTCTAGGCTAGGACAGTAACGACAGCCCTCCATCCCATTCCTTCCATTTGCCCCCAGTGCTTACAGCGCCACACGTTGGACAGTGCGGGTATCGGCCTTTTTATGTTCTTTAAGCGTCTACGTCTAAATAACTGAATGTACAGAAAAGGCAGAGATGCATGAGTTTGATTGATGGCCCTCAGGAAACGCAATGGAATGTCCACAGCACAAACATATTGTTCTGCACCTCCTGTTTATGCTCGGCCCCTTTTCTTTTACATGAGTTATGGCCCCTGGACGGCACGACACTATTCCTACGGTTGCAACTCTCTCTCCCTCTCTCTCTCTCTCTCCCTCTCTCCCTCCGACCACACTGACCCTTTCCTGGAGCACCTGGCACCTGCGGCGAGAGGTGAAAGGTCAAAAGGAGCGAGGGGGACGGGCGAGTATAAAATGGGGGCTTTTGCCGGAGTGAAAGCACCTGGCTCAGGGTGTGTGATACACCGAGCATGAGAGATGATTAGATTTTCCCTGCGTTTACACACTCGGGCCAGCTGGAGAGAGTGGACGAGCGCGAGCCAGAAGAGATCTCGTCCTCTCTCTACCCCTCTCTCTCTCTCTCTCTCCCTCCTCTCTCGCTCCATCGGCTCTGGTTTCTCCTCTTGTTCCCACTCTTCCTGCGCGTTTGTGCCGACGCGGCGGGAGTCAAAGGGATCCCTCGCCATTCGGGACACGGCGTGGGTGTAACATGACGAGGACAAACAAGCGCATAATGAAACCCTGGGCCTGTTTTTCGCTCTCTGCTAGAACAAAATGATAGTCACTGACGCTCCCTCGTGCGCTCTGGGAGGCTGCCAACACAGGTGTGTGTAGGCCTCCGTCCCAACACAATACCAGCGCAAGTGAATGAATTTGTAAGAATGCTGTTATGCGCCGCCGTTCCCACGAAGAACCCCAAATCCAGTGACAGCTTTTGGGCTGCGAGTCGTCGGATTGATGGTCAGCGGAGGAATCCACAAGAACGTATCGTATCGCTCGAGCTGATGTCATTCATACTGTGTGTGAGAATACAGGTGTCAGCACAGAGTCGGAGCATATGTCTGCTATATGTCCACTGCGGAGGAAGTGATGCTTTTAAACGCTTTCCCCAGCTGGTTGAGGCGCGGCGGTGGCGGCGGTCTCTTGTTTCTCAGGGCAGGCTGCCAGTCTGAGCTCACCAGCTGCCCGGACATCAGGAATTATAAAAGCACATTACCAGTCACTCACTCCTCTGACTTTCCCCTTTTTCACCAATGTAAAGCAGCGTGATGAGAGTACAAGCGCCGCTGTCATCATCCCTGAGTCATGTGAGGCTGAAAGTGGGCGGGAGAGAGGGAGGGAGGGAGGAAGGAAGGGAGGGTGATGAGGCGGGCGGTCCGACCCCTGAGTGTGTAAAAAAATGTTCCTGATGTTCACTTCATTGTTCATTAGTGAGATCAAAGACGTCTGCTGTGACGGATTAGAGAGTGTCTGTCTGAGAGTGTGTGTTCCCAGTGTTCCCAGCGTTCCCAGCGTTCCCAGTGTTCCCAGCGTTCCCAGTCCATAATGTGCTGCAGCTCCTTTGAGGAAACATGTTTGTCTGTAACCTGTTTAACATATCGGCCCGTTTACCCGTCTACTCCCTGCACCCAGATGTGCGCGCGCCAGTATGTGTGTGTGTGTGTGTGTTATTGTTATCTTCACTCTATCAGCGCTGCGATCACATATCGGTGTGTGAGTCATTGTGCTGTTACACTCTGTGGTTCCCTCTTTGTTCCACACTTTACCTCCTAAATTCAGAACAACTTTCAGAACACAGAGTGAACGCAGCCGCTAACTCTGAGACGTGTTTACACTGTGATATCTGTGTGTGTTTACCTCCCGCTTTAACATTTTCTCCTCTTATCCGGGGAGAACACACACCTGCCTCTTGTTTGGTTCAACGTGTTTGTAGTCAGAATGACATCAGAGAGAGAATCCTGTGTTTTGGTTATGAAACAGCCCGGCTCTGTTTGTTGCTCAACCTTCTTCAGTTATTTGCCATTTAACCGCACATTAAGAAATCTCTGCCTCCATTATGGCCTTGACCCTTGATTGCACATGAGCTGTTACACTTCATCCCCTTAAACAGCAGTAAGCCCGTGTGCCAGGCGTGCCCGCACAGCCCCGCATTCCTCCCAGATCAGTTTACGTTGCGCAAAAGATAAAATCCCGTGTTTCACTTCAGACAGACAGGTTGTATTAGCACAGCTGAGAAGTCGTTACATTATTACAGTCAGACGGGTCCAGCCATTTGTTTTCCCTTCAGTCAGGTGGGAACGGTTCAGTCCGGCTCGCACGACCTCAATCTGGACTCATTTATGTTCGGAGGTCTTCAGGTCGTCAGTCAAGGTTTGATGAGAGATCTTCTTGTGTCCATCTCTATAAATATTTGCCGATTCATCTGTGTTTGACCTCATATCACCTTCAGTCTGGGAACATGATCGGCTGTGTTGCCTTCAAGGCCCCCTGGAGGATTCAGTTTCATACACATCCAGTTTGTTAGCTCTTCGGCCATTTTGGTCAGATTGGAATGTGATAATCAGCTTTTTGGGCCATTTGCATCCAAAGCTCTGTTGGTAATGAGCCTTCTGCACGTTTAAATGACTTCCCTTTGAACGCACACACACACACACACACCTGGACCCCTCGGTGGCCCCACCCCTCCCCTTTGCCTCGGCATTGTTCCATTGCAGGTGATGACACATCGACTTGACAGGCGTTCGCCATACCGATAGATCGTTCCTTTAAAAGGGGCGGTGACATTTACCCCTTCTGAGCGTCTGAGCACTGCGTCGTCTCCATGGGTCACGCTCGTGTGTGTGTGTGTGTGTGTGTGTGTGTGTGTGTAAACCCCGGTGAATCAGGGCCCTCAGCTGCCTCTCTCTCGCTCCTGTCGTCTCTCCAAACAAAAGCTTATTGTACTTCCTCCCACCGTGCCTCTCCTCTCCACCGTACCGCACATCTGCATCCTCTGCTCTCCGCCTCCCCTCCGTCCCTGCGTAACCTCCACTCCCTCCCGAAGGCTCGTCGTGACCCCGCCACATCCGCGCTCCAGTCCTCGTCATCGGAGAACGAGCGCACGTTTCCCTTTGTTTTCTCCAGAGGGACGGGGCGGGGCGGAGGGAGGGGAGGGAGCAGAGGTGGGGGGGGTTGGTTGACATTTGGATGTATCTCGCCAGGCTTCCACTGCGCCGGGGCCAGCAGCCTTTCCTGTGACCTCTCCCTGAACCGCTCCTGATGTTTATGAACCCCGGCCAGCCACCCAGCCAACCCCGCCCACACTGCACATGCCTGCGTACGTTTGGGGTTCAGTTGATCCCCGCGATGACGTCCACCTTTTGTTTTATTTCAGCTCTACAGGGAAATGTGGACTTACTTTTCAGCAAATGGGGAAACGTGTAATTAGATTTTGTAGAAGCTGTTTGGTCGAATCCTTGTGACATTTCAACTCTGCCAACGCTTGTGATCCCATGAGAAACGTTCACACTCTAATAACGCCGTGAGGAGCATTTAGAGGCAGATGTGATCGATTCCCTGCCGCTCGTTATGATCTACCACAGCGCGTCAAGTTCCTGCGCTCTTCTTCTTCTTCTCCTTGTTGCCGTGGCTCCATTCAGAAGCTATTTGTTTAGGGTAGAGTTACAGCAGCTTTCACACTAGATAATTTGCTAATATCTCATGTGAAACACGGCCGGCTGCCCTGCATATGGACGCAAACGCCTGTGAAGGTGTAGGGTGAGAGCGCTCGCCGTGTTTAAGTCCTCCTTAAGTTGATTTATTGGTGGAGTCAGAAATGAACGCCGATTCTTTTGCGCCTCACTCTCCTGTTTCCTCGCCACCTACTGACGCTAAAGCAGGTGAGACGGGCGGCCGTGTCTGTATGAAGACGAGCCGCTCCCCTCTGTAGATCGTCATGGCGACTGTCAGGGCCTCGGGTACGGATATGATGAGAAATAATGTAGAATGTAAGCACAGCAAAGAGTAGAAGTGCACTCAGAGTCACGCAGGCTTATTGTGACAGACGGCTGATTACAGACACTGAATATTGAACTTGGCAACAGCAGACCGACTCGTTCATGAGATATAAACGCGTTTTGAAGTACGAGCCACGCCTGCTCCACTTTGGCTGCTAAACTGCAGCTAAACGCTGAGGAATGTCAGAAAACAGAGATGAAACTTAAGTCCGTCTCGACCCAGACGCTCGTTCATGTCCTCCCTTGTCAGACATGTATACATGTCTGACAAGGGAGGACACAAACAAAACAAGCTGGATTAATGCAGAATTGAATCCAGTGAAGAAAGAATAGAGTTGTGTTATATTATCAACCAGAATCTGTTACAAATGGGATTACAACCGTCCATGTTACGGCTGTGACAGACAGACAGAGGGCAGACAGAGAGGCAGGCAGACAGACAGACAGGGAGACAGTCTTGGTGCCGGGCTGCTCGGGGGGAGGAGGAGGGAGACATAACATGGATTTCCACTCCTTCCTCCCCTGGACATGTCAGGAGTCTTGTTCTTCTCCATCATTTAGCAGCTTACAGAGTCCCTCTGTGTTTAAGCATCAGCTCAAGTGTAGTTACATCCCCCTGCTTTATGGATCCATTGTTCCACGCTGTCATGACAACAGCCTCCAGCCTCGATAATGGCCTCCTCTCCTCTCCTCTCCTCTCCTCTCCTCTCCTCTCCTCCCGGCCCTGTCTGCTCAGGAGGTCTTAGCCTAGTTTAGAATGCTAATTCGGTTTGACCAGCGAGGAACGGGGGACTCTGTGGCTGTGGTTGAACCGCCTCTGTGTTCTGCAGGCCTGGCATCGCCGCCGGCAACATCAGCTGCACCGATAGCAGAGGGGAAACCAGGGCAACCTTGGGTCTGACCTGCCAATCACATCGCTCGCTCCCACGCTCCACGCCGCAGAACGTTGACATACGACCCCGTCGCCCTCACAGAGCTACACCAGGTCGCAGGTGTTGTCAGAGTGTGTGTGTGTGGTTGTGGGTGTGTGTGTGCTTCATGAAGCCGAAGAGGAAGAATGTGCCATTTTCTCGACGCTGTTATTTGTTGCGAATGGGTGTGTGTGAGTGTGTTTCTCTGCTTTGCATCTGTGTGTGCAGGGTTAGTGTGAGAATCCTGACACAGGAAATGGCAGCGGCGCTTTCACACACATGGGCACAGGATGTTGTTTTGTTTTATTATTATTATTTGCTCACACAGTAACTCAGAATGTGTTTCCTGTGAGCTGCACCGGAGAGCGAGCAGGTTAAACTGCTCTACAGGAACAACAGCCAAAGTTACATAATGCAGACGTCCTCCACTGCCATCACAATCACTCAACATCATCATAACAGAGCAACCGGAGCAACAACAGCGCCTCCTCATGTTCATTCAGCCATTGGGTTCGGGGCTTGTTGACGTTGACGCAAAGCCACGGCGAGTTTGGGCAACGACAGGATCCTTGGGTCCACAGTTGTATTCCATTCTTTGTCAGCCGCCGTCACCGCCACCGCCGCCACAGGCTAATGATAGGCTAGGAGAGAGAGAGGAGGGGGGGCGAGGGAGGGCCTGGAGGAAATGTTGAAAACAGCCCAGAGCTCAGAGACGAGGGACGAGCCGCGTCTCCGGTTGTTGACAGTCGCCATATGGACACCATCCGTCCCCAGCGAGCACCTGAGATCATAGTCTGGCTCAACAAACGGAAATACTGCGATGTAACATCATCATTTGTGATGTTGAACAGAAACCCGAGTCGGGTGCGCGTGTGTGTGTGTGTGCGCGTGTGTGTGTGTGTGTGTGTGTGTGTGTGTGTGTGTGTGTGTGTGTGCGTGTCTCTCTCTCTCTCTCTCTCTCTCTCTCTCTCTCTCTCTCTCTCTCTCTCTCTCTCTCTCTCTGGGGGGATTCCTCTCAGGTGTGTCACAGGGCGATCATGTGCGTTTCTCAGGACAATGCAGAAGCAGAATCCTTTTAGTAAATGGGACAAACAGTTCTGATCCCGTCCCCACCCGCCCCTGCTGTCAAACTCTGGGTGTGGAGCACTAACAGTGGCCTCAGTGTCAGACTGGATTCCACAGTGTTTTGGGGAAAATTCCTTCCTTCGTTTCCTAACAGTCATGTTATGGACGCCAAGAGTAATTGGTGCCAAAGTGAGAGTATGTAAGGATTGGAGGAGGACAGAGCGGCCGTGTGTCTTGTCTCTCTCCACACAGCTGCCTCGGGGGGGGGGGAGTTAATAGAAAGGTGGATGCTGGATGACAATACTTGATTTCCAACTGTAAACAATTCAATTTGATTTGGAGGAGAACAAATGCAATTAGCAGGAGGAATTTGCTGAAGATGCCAGCTCGTCCTGAGCCACAGGTCAGGGAGGTGTTAGCTTCATACTGCCTCCATCCACACATGACGACACTCTCAATACTTTTATAAAGAGAGAAAGGATAAAGCAATGGGACGAACGTGGCGGGTTAATGAAAGGTTATCGGATTCATCTTTCCACATTTTTCTGTAGATCAGCAGATACCGACAGCATTTCTGCACCGTTCAAGGCTGCAACCTCGTTTCTTTGTGTCTATCTGTGAATGTATGAACGTGTGTGTCAGCATGTGTGTGTGTGTGTGTGTGAGGCGAGGGTGGGGTGCAGTAAGGGGTTCTTGGCAGAGCGCGGCAGTCTTGTGATGGGAGATCCAGAGGCCTGGAGTTTGTTCTCTGTGCGTTCAGGTACATAGTTCCATGTTAATCTGCAAAAAACACATACTGTATATCCTGCAGCACTACTGTGCTCAATGAGTGAAAACGGTTCTTTTGAGGTTTCCTCCTTGGATACTGACAGCTCAGGCTTGGTGTTACATGGGGCCGGTGCAGAGGAACAGAACCTTTCCATGGCCTGTTTCCTCTCAGCTTGCACAGCTGTGCAGCAGCGAGTGAGAGTAGACGTGGATCAATGTGTTTTTGCTCTTTAAAGCATTGCAAGTAGGTCAAGACCCCAAAATGAAAACAGGAACATGGGAAAGTCCCTCATCACAATACATACAGAGCTTAGTCAACATTTCATCAATTTCTTTGCTTTTTTATAGCTTATTTGTTTTATTTTAACTCATTTGACATCACAAATAACTGTTTATCGTAACAGAGTCAAATATGAACTGCTGACAAACTTATGATCGCCACCAAAGGACTTTACATGCCCCGACTAAGAGCAGTCAATGAAACAAAATGGCTCCCTTTGCTCAGTCATCGCTGGCAATTTGGCAGAGGTTTCCCTGGCAACACAAACTTGGTTTCTCCGAGGGGATGAGGAGAGACGGCGCTGTGGTAAAGGCAGCGACAAACACTCACATCCAGGAGAAGCCGTCTCGGTTTTGTCCCCTCGTCACTTCTCCCCTCAGTGATCTCGGCGGTGCTCATGCAAAGCGTCTCAGTGTCCGCTTCACTCGAGCGTCGGGGCTGGAATGCTTTGTGCTCCAATCACTCTGTTTTTCTTCTTCTTCTTTTTTAAATATTTGGTGGAAAAATCATTTGCGGCCAAGTGTTTGGAAGTGATCTTGGAAACGGGAGGATCTGAATTAGCATTGGTCCTTCTCGCTGTGATCGCTGCCTGCATAATACAGGCTGAAAGTGAAGGAGGAGGCTTATTTTGGTGTGAAGTGACGCCTCCTGGAGTCACTGCCTGAACGACTCTGAGGCCGTTCGGCTGCTCAAGCGGTCGAGAAGCGTTTCCATGCTGGGATTGCGTCAGAGCACCAATACCGACCTGGCATCTGGTGCGCGACACTCAGCCTTAAAGTAAGACATGAGCTCCTCTAAGACAATGTCTCTGATCAGACCAGAGAATAAAAGGCGGGAATTATCTTGTCAAATAATTCCTCCTCTGCTGCTCCATTACTGGCTGCAGTGAGATGAAGCTTCTGTCTCCACTCAGGACGCTTCATCACCCAGCTGATCAGAATTCAGCAAAGCAAGAATCACACTTCCATAGTTAGTAGATAAATGGAGCATAAAGTCGGCAGCCTGGATCCTGATTTTATTTTATTTCTTCCTTCTTTTTTTTCTTCAAAAGCCATCATGAATTCATCAGGAGCTGCATTCCTTCTCAGCTGCTGCTCTTCTCAGTCTGTGTGCTCTGATTTGGAACTGAACTTTCTGTGGTTAAACCTGAAAAGCTTCAGCTCCGTCCCTCCATTTTCCCTCCATATATCTGTCTGGAGGACAGGACAAAGGGTCCAGCTAGGCTTCCTGCTCAGCACGTTCTGCCCCATCTTCCAGCTCTTCTTGAGTCACTCCCAGGCCTTCCCAGATACGATATGGAAGCTTAGTCTGGGTGAGAGTTAGATATTGGACGTGCCTGGAATACCTCCCCAGGGAGGCGTCGAGGAGGCGTCCTGATGAGCTGCCTGAAGCCTCAGCTGCCTCCTCTCAGTGCAGAGGAGGAGCAGCTCTTCCTCCTTCTCTTGATATCTGAACCTCTCTTGACCAGAAAAGCTCCAGATTTTACAAACAAAAGTAGGAGAACAGTATTCTCCTACTTTTGTTTAAGTCTGGATTCCAAGATTTCTGGGCGTGTTAAGTGTCCACAATCCGCCAAGGAAACATTTCATCATCCAAACATTCCAGGCGGCACGATGATGTCATTCACGAAGAGGATCTGAATGAACTGTGCGGCTTGTTTCCTTGATCCTCATCAGATAAGCTGGGCTCTTTGGCCAGTCAGGCATGAGTGACCTTTATGGAGCCTGTCAGTTCTAACCAGCCTCTGCTTATCAGTAACCTGTGACTACTTGCTTTGGCAGCCTTGGCAAACATTGGCTCGGGCATTTGCCACAACTATGTACACACACGTTCAAATACAGCCAATACAAACCTAGATACCCCCCCCCCACACACACACACACACACACACACACACACACACACACACACACACACTCGGCGTCTGCAGGGGCACACACACAGACCCACAGCACTTTAGCTTCATGAGTTATCTTGGATATTTAGTTTTCCACTGGCAGTTCATATCAACCAACCTCTCCTCTCCTCCGGCTAAACAACACACCTCCGCCTTCATGAGATGTGTTTCCTCAGGCATTTTAGGCAGCTTGTCTTCAATAAGGGAACAAAAAATAAGACGTGTCATTTGAGGTACAATGGCGACATTCTTCACTGTTGGATTTCTGTCTGTGTGCATCTGTGTGTGGGTGTGTGTGTTCCCCAGGCCAGCCGAGGTAATGTGATTGTGCTTAATGCTCTCTCCTTACTTACCCTTCAGCCAAACACACTCATGCTGTTATTGAGTGCCTTGTTTCAGGAGAATAAATAATGCAAATCACATTTACCTGCTACAGAAAAGACGCACAGAATGGGTTTGTGTGAGACTCTTCCCTCAGCTGAGCTCCATAAAGGTCCGGCTGTCTGCTGGACTGGCCGCTGATCCTGATAAACAATATTTAAGTTTTGAATCTTCCTCTCTTCCTGTAGGCGGCGTGGGAATCGCAGCCACCCAGCTGTGCAAGACGGTGAAGGACGTGACCGTGTTCGGCACGGCGTCAGCCAGCAAGCATGAAGCCATCACCGAGGGCGGAGTCACACACGCCATCGACTACCGTACCAAGGACTACGTGGAGGAGGTCCGCAAGATCAGTCCGAAAGGTGAGACGCCGGGCTTTCAGACGTAGTACTCCAGGTCTACTCTCATACACACACACACAGTAACACGTTTAAGAAACCTCAACCAAGCCTGAAAACCTGATCTATGTTACATTATAACCAGAGAAGGTTTCACTTGGCATGAGGACCAGCTGGATGCTTCCTCGTCTTTCTCTGTTTAACAGCAGGGGAGACTCTGTGAAAAAGAGGGACACACACACACACACACACACACACACTCACACACACACACTCACTTGGAAAACTCATTCACAAATCACAGTGAGTTGCACTTCGTCCCATGGCCTCGTTACAGCAGCGTGTGTGTATGTGTGTGTGATCAGACTTCCCTCCCTCCCTCCTTCCTTCCCTCCTTCCTCTCTACCTGCTGAATGAGGTAACGACTCACTCTGTGGTAAATGTTTCCACTATGTCTTCGTCTCGGAGGTCTTTCCCCAGGTCGGCCTCTGTCAGTAGGAGGCGCTACAGAGACCAGATCAGAAGGATTTGAGGGAATTCTCCCAAAAGCGTTCAGTAGCTTGAATGAGTCTGACTGGAGTAGCTGTAAAAACTAATATGTAAATACAACCGTACGCTCCGAGTTTCATTTGCATCCTCTTTGCTTCATGATGCAAATGGTCCAGAGCAGCGTTCCTCTCTGGCACGCAGCAGCTCTGTGAGTTTGCAGTATTGAACAAAGTCAGATGGTGTATTTTCAAACACCTTCTCTCCACCTTGTCTTCTCTCGTGATGCCGCTTTCAGCGTCTCTGGCCGGCGCGAGCGGCAGACTGCCGGCGTGCAGGGAGCCGATTCTCACGCCAGATAAACTCGTTTCGCTAACGCCGCTGCCGTGTTTGGATCCTCGTCGCCGTCAGTAACGTCCAATAACGTGTCCAACAGAGTTTGCAGATGCGGCCTCTGACCTTTCTTCCTGAAATGGGCACAAAACGTGTAGCTTCTCAGTGGAATCGAAACAAGATGGAGAAGGTTCTTATGCTGAGAGCTCCCAGCAAAGTCCCCTTCATACAGCACAGCCAGGGACAGAGACAGACATGACACAGACGGGTAGGAGAAGAGAGACAACTGACACTTTTTGGGACAGAATGTATCTAATTAGAAGTCTGGATCAATGTGCAGCCCGCTCGCTACCTTGCTCTCTGTCTTTGGCCGTCTGTCAGTCCGTCCCGCTGTGAGCCTCCACAATCAATAGAGCGGCGGTTTAATGGAGCGCGGTGGGGTTGCCCGATCCGAGGAGTCCCTCCAGCACAAAGGAGCATCATTAAGACTCGACACACATTTATAAGCGGAGAGACAAAATGTTCAGAGTCCGGTTGCCATGGCGACCCGTCCTCATTTCTCCGTGTAGGAATGAAATGTCATCCCTCTCCTTTTATCACTGACAGGAATAAAGCGCATGAAACGGCGCAGTCCCTCCCCACTCTCCTCCTCTTCACTTTTGGCTCCTCTGAGTATAAACATGGCACAAGTTGGCCCCCTCACTACTCCCAGTGCACTCTGGCATGCGTTGGGGCGGGGAGGGGGGGAGGCTGAGGAGAGACTTGGCAGGCTGCGTCCACTGAGTTCACACCGATGATCAATGTTCCCTTTCCTCTCTTTTCCTCCGCAGGAATGGATATCGTGCTGGACCCTCTGGGAGGATCGGACACCCACAAGGCCTACAACCTGCTGAAGCCCATGGGCAAGCTCATCACCTATGGTAAGACCCAAACACAAACCCAAACACTGTTGTTCCTCCGTGTCCAGATGTTTTCTCTGAGCCCGTAGTGACCTCACCCAGCCGTGGGTTTCCCATCCAGCGAGCTGCGTCCCGGTGGGCAGTGTGGCCCCTCTGTGTCCTCAGTGTGCAGCGTGTCGCCCGTGGGAAGGCCCCTATACTCTGCCTCTGTTACCATGCCAATCTGAGTCCGGCGTGCATGCGACAGTGGGCGGCGTTCGGCATCCACGGAGAACAGGGCTTCGCCTTTCCATGTGGCATGAAAGACCCCCTACCCGGCACGGTTCCCTGCCGCCCTCGCCCATTCACCCTCTCTCACCCTCTCTCACCCCTGTGGTCCTCCCCCCCCTCTGCCGCCCCGATTCGGCCCTCCGCTCTGGCCGCTTCTCTTCCAGCTTATCAGAAGTATGCATGGCGGAACAATGGGCGTCCTATCCACAACCAAAACCTGGAATGTGTCTGAATGTAGCAGACTGGGTCCCTTTCCAGCTCCCTCTCTTCTCTCACAGCACGCTTTGTGTCCCTGTTTCCCCCTGAGAGAGAGAGAGAGGGAGAGAGGGCGAGGGAGCATAGGAGGCTGTGAGAGTGAGAACACAGAGGGTATGTGGTGACAGTAAGTGCTGAGGTGCCAAAGAGGTTTTCGGGGGGTAGCAGGCGTAGGTGAGAATGAAACTGTAAAGGGACGAGAGAGGGCGAGCCAAGACGTAAACCAGTGTGGACGTTTACCTGACAGCACTTAACACTGATTTGACACGTCGCTAAACATGAACGTGATTGGTTGTAGACACGAGGTGAAGCTGGACGCGTCGGGTGGAAGGTGAGAGCGAAGCGTGAGGAAGATTATGTGACGGTAAATGAAGCAGACTTCTAAACAATCCGTCCTCAGTACACGCAAGGACTTTAACTGACCCTCAGCTGAGAATACGCAGACCTGTTTACACACACACACACTCTCTTCCAAGCTGTACAGATTGAGGTGTAAGAATTTTAGCTCACATCTTTTGTCTCATCCTCTCTCCCGTCCCCTCTCGTCCCGTCTTGTCCCTCGCCCCCACCCCGCCCCCCTCCCCTCAGGTACGGCTAACATGCTGGCCGGGCAGAAAAAGAACCTCCTGGCTGTGGCTAAGAACTGGTACCACCAGTTCTCCATCCACACGCTCAACTTGATCCAGGGGAACAAGTCTGTGTGCGGCTTCCACCTGGGCTACCTGGACGGGGAGACGGAGCTGATCGCTCAGGCCATGGAGACCATCCTGGACCTCTACAAGGACGGAAAGATCAAGCCCCGCATCGATTCCACCTGGCATCTGGAGCAGGTGCGTTGGCCCATCAGATTTGTGTACTTTGTGTGTGTGTGTGTGTATGAATGTATAGACATGTCCAATTTAGTAATTTCATAATTGTATCCCCTAGAAACCCATCTTCTTGCGCTGAGATTGTGCGAGACATTTACGCCTGGTCGGTAACAAATTGGTCGGTCCCTGTCACTGCAGATTGGTAGTGACAGGGACGCATTAACATCTGGATGAAGAGTTTCACGCTGTCTGCCCACAACACGCTCCGACTGAGCGGCCACAGTGTTCCTTCCCAAAAGAGGATCCGTGTCGCCGCAGCTAAGCCGGCGTCGCGAGACAGAATGAGATTGTCGCTGACCAAATTAACGCGGCTGACGGATATGAATAGAGGGAGTGTGAAAAACAGAGAGGGGGGGGGGGGGGGGAGAGAGAGTCAGAGGGCCGGTGGGAAGAGGCTGACATCTTCTGTTGTCGGAGTCAGAGCTGGTCAGTGTTTTGGCCTGTGATACTGGCCAGAGAGAGAGAGAGAGAGAGAGAGAGAGAGAGACGCCTGCTGTCTTTCTCTGCCATCTGACCGCTCTTTCTCTGCCTCTCCATCTGTCCTCTGCTCCGTTATCTCTCTCTCTCTCTCTCTCTCTCTCTCTCTCTGTCTTTAGGATATTGACTCTATTCTCTCCTCCCTCCGTCCTCTCTGTGCATCTTTTATTTTTTTGCTTTTTCTCTCTCTTGTTGCCATGACGACACCCTTTAGTCAGCGTGTGCGTCTGTCTCAGGGAGGGGCCATGATGTATGAGAGAAAAACGGCGATTATCAAAGGGACATAATGTGCGTGTGTATGTGTAAATAAGAGCTGTGAGCGACGTGGAATACAGCGAGACGGCGAGCAGGAAGCACTTTGGCGTGTTTGGACTTTAGCAGATGATTGATTATTATAAGCTGGATGCAAATGCCACACCCCGACACCCGACATCCATCAGGCCCGTGTCACTAATGAATCAGTAAACGTGCGTGAGCGGTCTCTCTAAATGAGTGCGGCTGCTCCTCTGGTGCGGCGTGGAGACGTGGGCGGAGTCACGAAGAAGGCCTCAGTCTTCCTCTCGCTCTGACTTTCATTCACGTTGGAGAGCTTTGTAATAATTCCCTGGACTCGGCCCCTCCCTCACTGGCTGCAGGACACCAGTTGCTCCCTCTGGCCCCCCCCTCCCCTCCTGTCCCTTTCCAACTCTCACACTCCCCCCTCCTCCCCCCCCCCCTATCTGAGTCGTCACAGGCCTACGTTTTCAGCCAGGCTTTGCGTTGCTAGGAGATGGCCCTGTTGCCGTGGCATTGGTCGTTAGGTGGTCTGCCTGCCTTGCGCGCACAGGGCAATTGGAGGAGGGAAGGAGAGAGGGAGGGGGAGGTGATGGAGACAGAGACAGGCCTGGAGCAGAAGCAGGAGGAGGAGGAGGGTGCGGTCAGCCTGGATGGGATTCTCCTCCTCTGTCACTGTCAGCAGGTTGGACCCTGGGGTGTGCGCTTGACTGATTGCAGTCCCCCACCCCCTCCCAAAAAAAATTAATGGTTTAACAGTCAAACTCTTGTAGCTCCATGGACTCTGACTCCCCGGACAAAGATCAGCTGGATAAATGATAAGTTAATCATTGCTCAGGATACTTTCACCCTTTGAGCCCATAAAGAGCTCAGACTGAGCAGCTGACTCACTTCTGATCAACAACAAGGAAGCAGTTTTTAATTTAGATTCTTAATACAATGGAATCTAGTATTGCATCACCTTATCACTCTTCTTTTTTTTTTAATCTCCAGCACCGACTGGAATGGAGCTGGAGATAAGATGAGACTTTAGCCTCCTAATGAAGATCGGGCCTTATATGTCTTTGTCTAGGTTTCGTCTCAATAAGTGTAATTTGCCACATGCTGCATATTCCAGTGAGGCTGATGGAGGGGAATCTCTTTACTACACCAAATTGGTCATTCCTCTCATTTGAAATCAAATGTTCACCGTCCTTAATCTGTCCTTATGTAACCGTCTCCCTCCCTCTGCCTCGCCCCCAGGTTGGTGACGCCATGAGGAAGATGCAGGAGAGAAACAACATCGGCAAAGTGGTCCTCACCACAGAACCCATGCCCGAGGAGGAGAAAAAGGAGGAGCCCAAGAAGGAGGACAAGAAGAAGGACGACAAGAAGAAGGACGACAAGAAGAAGGACGACAAGAAGAAAGAGGAGGCCAAGAAGGAGGAGGAGCCCAAGAAGGAGGAGGAGAAGAAGGAAGAGGAGAAGAAGGAGGAGGCCAAGCCGGAGGAGAAGTGAGAGGGAGGGAGCGGATAGTCGAGCAGACCAGCAGGGAGCAGGGGGCCGTGGGGGGTGGGAGAGTAGGGTGAGGGGAGGGGAGGGGAGGGGTGGATGGAGATTGATATGACGGGGGGGGAGGGGGAGATGGGGGAGGAATGTAATGGAGGGAGGGAAGGAGTCAGCAGGTTACAAAATTACAAAATGATCACACCGCTGTGGATCTTTCATCTCCTCCACCTCCACGCCTCCTCAGGCAGTGATAACTCAGGCCTGGCTCCGCCCACGCCTGCCCCCCTTCCCCCCCACCCCACCCATCCCTCTTTATCCCTAAAGAAATGAAGTCACTCGTATAACACCTAGTCCCTCACCGCCCTGAGTCATTACAATGAGAAAAACGCCACAACACTATGATAAAAGCTTTACCTATTGAGAATCATAGAAACACCAAAGCCATGGAGGACTGTTCGTATTGGTCCAAGCCTGGGTTAGATTGCTGTTTCCTTGGCAACCGTAATCCCCCCCCCCCCCCTCGCTCTCCGGCCCCGCCCTTGACCCCCGTGACCACGTGCACCTCAGCTCCCACTGTGCTAAGTTGTTCTGCTCTGACTTCCACCTGCCACCTTCTTCTCTCTCTCCTACCCCCCACCCCCCCTCTCACACACACACAACCCCCCCACACACTCCCATGAACCCCCCCCCCCCCCCCCCCCCACCCCACCCCTCCACCCTATGGTCCGGACCTATAGACAGGCACAAAGACAGGCAGATAAACGAGAGAACCACACCCACACGTTTGCTCCCACAGATGAGTCAGAGACGCCGCCCTGTGATTGGCTGATATTTGCATTACTGCTTTAACGGCGCCGGTGGTGTTAAAGCCACGAGGTCCGTTCAATTATTCAAGCGGCCTAGACTTAAACGTAGCGAGTCTGGATCAGGGGAGCAGGGAAACGTCGGCGGCTGCAGTTTGAATCTGAATGCGGCCCATAATGAGCCTCAGTGTGCAGGTTTGAGTCCATGAGGCAGAAATCAGCGCTCAGCTTTATCTCCTTAGTTACACATTTTTTTCCTCGCTGACCAACTGTTGGCAAGAAGCGTGCCATGCCAATTAAGGGGGAATTTGTTTCTGTTCAAACAAGCCACGCAAACACACACGCACCCACACACACTCACACCCACATACACAAACATACGGCTGCACGCACTGAATGTGATGAAAGAGGCACTGTCACACCGAGACACGGACGCGTCTGAACTGAGCGAGTTAAGAAGGCGAGGACCCGTCCAGCTTCCCTCTGGATCCGGTCCTGATCCTCAGACGAGACATTCCCCGGAGTTCTGCCGCGTCCGTCTCTGCACTCCGTCCCCCTGACCTGCGGGAGGAGAGGAGAGGAGAGGAGAGGAGAGGAGAGGAGAGGAGAGGAGGATCCAACACAAAGCTCCATACTTAGCCTTCACTCTGTACTCCCTCTCCCTTTCCCTCCTCTTTCCATCTCCCTCTCTGTGGTCGGCATAGCAACAGGCGTCAGCCTCGTCAGAGATGGCACTGTGGTCTGTTTCTCTGACTCCCTGCCTCTCTCTCTCTCTCTGTCTCTCTCCCCCTCTCTCTCTCTGTCCCTGTCTCTCTCACTCAGTGCTGGCAGACAGTATTTCAACAGGTGTATTATGAAATGTATTACGACTCTTAGATATTGGAAAATAGATTAGAGGAGCAGGTTTGAAGGCTGTTGGTATTGCTTTTGTAATTTGAATCCATCATTGATTGTACAGAACAGTTGGTATTGATGTATGCAGGTCCAAACAGCACACTGCTCCCCCTCATGGCCATGAACCTGCAGTGTGACTCATGTGTATCAATCAGCCCTGAGAGTCTCCTGAGTGGGTGGAGCCTTTATCTGTCTACCTGCCTGTCTGTCTCTCGGTCTGTCTGCGGGTCCGGCCTCACTGTCCAGACTCAGATGGTGACTAGTGACTTTGTAAAAAAAAGAAAAAAGAAAAAATGCGGAAGAAGAGAAGAAAAAAAAAGAAAAAAAAAAGTTGTCGTGTTAGCATGAGTGGCCTCCCTCATGTGCTGTGTGTGTGTGTGGTGTGCCATCGTGTGTGAAGACGTGTGTGTGTCCTCAGGTCCTTTGTCAGGTTTTAAAAGCACCTGCCCCCCCCCAACCCCAACCTGCCCTCTCCTCCCCCCGCCACCCTGACACATTTTACCTTCACACTACTCCAGCCCCTCCCCCCTCTCCTCCCCTCCCCCTGCCCCTCCATCTGATAAGAGGCCTGTGTAATGAGGACAGTTGGTATTAGTATTTTGCACTCTGCTCGTTGATCTTAATGCACTTACAAGCATGGCAGTCCCACTCCAGTCCCACAGGCTTTTGACTCTGCTCCAGGTTTCCCCGTCTGTTTCCCCATTATTGACCCCCAGCGTATCTGCTGCATCTCACCCCAAAGCACAGGTGACACACACACACACACACACACACACACACACTTGCAGTTGCCCACCCACCCTGCAGCAGCACCATGCCAGGGTTGAGCTCCTCCTGGGTGGCAGCTAGAAATCAAAGCGCTCATCCCATCCCTTGACGGTCGGAGGTAAAACGTGGAGCAGAGCAGAGCGGCCCCGGGCTGGAGTGTGACTGCCATGGTGTGGGGAGTGACTGTGTCCTGTCAGCCTCTGGTTAGTGTTCTGGTCTAATCTGCTGGGCTCCCTTTGTGAACCTGTGGACGGTGCTTCTGTTCCAAGTGCCATGTGAGAAACGCTTCAATTCAAAGGATGTTTTACTTAATGTGTTATTTTATTTTGACCTTTATACTTTCCTTTTTTTTGTTTTGTTTTGTTTTGGTTTATCCAAGGGTTTAAAGTTCAAAGTTTCATGCTTTTACGCAGCGACCTGCAGACCTGCACTCCTTTTAAATGTGACGAGTCTTTCTGTTGGTCTGAAACCACGTGTGCCAAACTGTATGTATATTCCTCTGTCAATGCTTTGAATATTAACAGTGCTTATAAAATCTGAAAGAAACAAAAAAAAGACAATTCTCTTTTTGGATGCATTTTCCGTCGACCTTGTAGAAACTCAAGAAAGCCCAAAATGTCGTCCCGGTGTGTCCGAAGTCTTTACCGAACGCTCGAGAGTGACAAACTTACTTTGCAAATGTGTGGTTTTCGATTGACTGCAGTGTCCCTCTCTCTGTCCGTCTCTCTCTCTACCTCTCTCTCTCTCTCTCTCAATCTCTCTCCCTCCCTCTGTCTGTCTTTCTCTCTCTGTCTCTCTCCCTCCCGCTCGCTCTCAGTGTCTCTCTCCTCTCAGTCTCTTTCTCTCTCTCTCTCTGTCTGTCTCTCTCTCCTCCTCTGTCTCTCTCTCTCTGCACTGTGCCTCTCTCCTTGCACACAGCTTACCTCATTCCAAAGCACCTCCTTCTCTGTATCTGAACCTTTTCACTGGCTTTCTCGAGCTCCTCTTGTAGGCCACATCACGTCAACCATAAATGACTGATTCCTCCTACGTGTTTACAACTTTTTTTTTTCTTTTTCCAGTCTCACAGTGAAAAGGACTCAGACATGGTGCCTATAAGGTTTAAAACATCTCTAAAGAACATTCGGTGCATACAAAGCTGCAGTAACCTTCCACACTCCAAAACTCTGTGGTATTTCTCTCCTCCATACTCTGGGTTTTGTGTTTCCTCTAGTCAGTTTCCAAATGGTTTGTGTAGTAAGTGAGGGAGCAGATGTTTTCACACAGCTGTACACCCATGCCACTGCTGTAACAGCTGCACAGACCTAGCTTCATGGCTGATCGCGGCTCAGCTTCGGACCGTCCCAGGCGCAACCACTTCCTCTTTCCAGCCGATCTGGGTTCACTCTGAGGCTTATTAGAGACGTTCCTCTGTCCTGCATTGCATCCTCAGAGCTTCTTGGCCCGCAGCGAGGCAACCCTACGCGGTCCCTCACCCCTCTGTATCATCCCTCCATCCTGCATACATTCACAAGCCAACACTTCCACATCTGGAATACAAACCGGCATGTATTTATTAGCATGTGGGAAACATATTAGAGCCATTTTCTTTTCTTACATTCCCCCCTTGGTACCTTTGAACTGAGATGCCTGTGAGATGAACTCAATCAGTGGGTGTTTTATGTCCAGCATTGGCGTTGAAGTGGCTGTTAGTTAAAGCCAAACCCGCCCCTTCCTCCTCTGGCGCCTTGCCTGAGAGCTTTTCCACAATGGCGAAGCTTCAGTCTGTGTCATCTTGAAATGCTTTCCCCAGTCAGTCCAGACTCTTATGCAAGAAGAGTAGATATTAACGGGGTGAAAGTGGAAAATAAACTTGATGAATAGTTTTTCCAACAGCGAGCGTTCTGTCTGTCTGAGCGTCTCTTATAGACGCTCACCACAATGAGGTTTCTCTAGATCGTGTTTCTCAAAGGTCATTCCAAGTAGTTTACCTCATGTAAGAATGCGTTTAATGTTGCGTTTACAAGCGAGTGTGACATCATTGTGTTCCAGACGTACTACAAACTGCCACGCCCATTTTCCTTCATGCCGCCGACATCCGACGCAAACTCGAGTGTTCTCCAAATCCAAAGGAGAGCCCTCTGTGCCTCTGACGCCGGCTTGTGTCAACATCTTACAACCACTGTCTTCACTCATCCTGCTCTTCAAGAACCCAACACACATAATAACCAGGTCCCAGCCGCAGCTCGTTTCCTTAGTGATTTGGTTTTAAAGGTATCACAGCAGAGACGCCGGGTGAACGCAGGTCACTGTTAGCTTAGCAGTGGTGATGTGAGGGAGAAGGTCTCTCCAGTAGTGTCAAGTAGCCAACTAGAGACAAACCACTGCCACCTGTGCCCCTCCCCCCACTCCAGCATGGGACCCTGCCATGACACACACACACACACACACACCTGAACCTATCTCTGGGAATGCTTTAGAACACCGCATCCACATCCATCCCGCTGCACTGCTGTTAGCTCCGTCGCCACCAAACAGCTTGATTTTCTCTTCGACTCTCCGGCTGCTGTCGTTTTCTTTCCACTCTTCTCGTCCTCTACTTTGTCTTTTAAACCCTTTGATTGATGCTGCTTCTGTGCTTGACTCTGGCTCAGGCTCTGCGTGGTGCCATGTCACCCACGTGGCGTCTCCAGCTTGTAACGCTTCAGTGTGTAATGTTACCATATGCCTTACATGTTTTCCAGGACTAATAAAAAAGCATAACAAAAAAAAAAGCCTTCAAAGTGATTTGATTGTTTATTTCTGTAGCCAACCAAACATGAGGAATGATTCTTACAGAGCAATTAACTTTCAATCCTCCATATAAAATCAGACAGGACAGATATAAAATGGATAAAGGTCCATATAACCTAAAAAAAGATGGAATGTGATGAAGATGAATGTTTTTAAATCATTTTAAACATCAGACCAGTATGAAGAGCAGTGAAGCAGAGCAGGATGTTCCCTATAAAACAGAACGATGATCTGAGAGACTGAACGCAAACACACACCCGAGACGCTCATCAACGTACAAACAACAGCTAAACGTTTCCCTTTGATCTCATCTTCATTCTTGAGCTGTCGTCTCTTCAATCTGGAAGGAGGTCAAGACCTCAGACAGGCGTGTCAGATAGGTGGAATCTGGGTATCCGTTCCTGCCGCAGACAAAAGGGAAACGGTTAATTTCAGACACATGGTTACAGGCGGCATCCCAACCCATTCACCTGGCTCACCCAGATTTGCCTCCATTTATGGAGGTCTTGTGAGGGATGCAGTCCCAGGTGACCCTCGCTGACGCGTCTTTGGCCACCACGGTGAAGACGAGCCCCATCCTGAAGGCTTTCTCCAGCCTGGGCAGCAGCTTCCTCGACAGCTCGCAGTCGGGCATGAAGGCTTCAAAGTCTCCTCCCTTAAATGGCGACCCCGGGGAGGGATGAACCGCCTGGTGGGGCCGGAAACACCAACAACAATCACAAATACAGCCGACAGTCACAGTGAAGTATTATAGAAGTGCCTGTAACCGTGCCAATAAGTGTTCCTTCAGCTTTCAGAAAACCTTCAACATGTTCCTGAGGCTTCCTGACTATGATAAACCTGCGTCTACTTCCTGTACATTTGAACACTTTGTCATTTAATCAAGATGAAACAAAGACTGCACTAGCAACAACAACATATCCCATGATGAGGGGAAAGACTCCTGGCGTGTGTGTTGCTGCTGAATGCCAACAAAATAAATGTCCGTTTGTCTCAAATAAAAAGGTGTAGGACATAAAAACACGATATCAGAACATTCAAACACTCTATTCATTTGGTTTCTCCATTTCTAATTAATGAAGAAATAGCAAAGTGCTGCTCAACTCTCTCACCCCTTGGATGCCATCGGAGATAGAGTAGGTGATCTTGATGACGGAGTCTTTGCCGTGTCCTGGCAGGCTGATGGGCACTTTGGCCCACCTCATCATGCCGCGGATGCCCTGCTGCTGCGTCGACTCCCCCTTGTGACAGACCCTGCAGTGAACGTGTCCTTTGTCCAGGCACTTTAGGCAGGCCGTCGCCCCGCACGCTGTCGTCGACACGCCGCTCTGGCCGCACGCACAGGTGCCCTCGGGACCTCCTGCGCCTGACCCGCGGGTGTCCTGGATCTCCGCTCGTCCTCGCTGCGTGCCGTCCTTCCTGGTGACCCTGGAATGTGCGGCCCTCTCTCTGTGACGGAGGCTGGTGTCTTGATCAGTGTGGACTGCTGCTGCTGCTGCTGCCTGAGTGCTGTTTTCGTACCTGGCACCTCCGTCACTTCCTTTGGTGGAGCTGCCCAGATGTTCTGCAATCTGTCCGTCCAGGTGCAAAGTACCAAGACTTCTCAGTTTCTCCTTCACCACAGGGACTCTCCTCTCTGGTGGCTGGCTAACAGAGCCGTTGGCAAGCTGTGACCCCATGTACGTCTTTGTTTCTAGCGAGTCATCTGTGTGGTTTACTTCCCACGCCTGACTGCTGCTGGTCCCGTCACCTTCACCTGTTTGGCGCTCTGGCATTAGCTGAGAGCTTCTGCTGAGCTGCAGCGCCACGTTTTGATCCTCATTCAACTGAAAAGGAATGTCCGGCTTCCACTTTGAGGTGGAGGGACCTGGTGAGTCGTCATAATCTGGTGCTGGAGTGGAAAATACCTCACGCAACGACGTGCTGACCTGCTGGCAAAACTTCTTTGGTCCCAGGATGTACAAGCTTTCCTTTAGAACCTGGATGTTCACTTTACTGAACCGACTACGCACCTCAGCGCAGCACATCTGTAAGGTGTCATCTGAACCGTCAGTCACTCCCAGCTCCCGCAACCGGATCTCCTGTATGGTGAAGTCTGCCACAACCATGGCAACTAGCTTCTGTACAGACTGGTGACAGGAGATCAGTTTGGATGAGTCTGCCCCCTTTAAGATGAGGCTCAGACAACTGCTACTTTCTGCGTGACACTCTTTCAGCTGGACGTCGGTGATCAGGTCTTCTATTCGGGTGCTGTAGGCCTCTTTGATGTAATGCCACATAATCTTGGAAACTGTAATCTCGGTTTTATACACTTCCTGCTTGTCCCTCCCTGTACGGTTACTGAAACTAGACGACCTGCCTCTTGCTCTGCCTGCGGTCTTCTCAGCTTCACCTGGACTCTTCTCACCCGTACTTTGAGCTTTATTTTGGGGCATTCCTGAGAAGCTACTGGCTCGCTTCAGGCTGGACCCAGAGCCAGCAGGTGAGATTGTGATGGTCCCTGGTAGACTGGACTGAGTCGTGTTAAGAGACGCCGTGACGATCTTCTGTCTGGTATCCATCAAGTCTGGGCTCGGGGAGGGTTTATGCTGGACAGATGACAGTGAAGAGTCTCCGCTCTTAAACAAGACGTCCCCGCCGGTGTGTTGAGGCACAACCATGGGGACTCGTCCACCGGCAAACCCTGCTATATCTGACAGAGTTCCGACTCCTGGCACTAGACCGAGGCCCAATCGTCTACTGGAGGATGAAAGCCCTGCTAAGGTGAAGTCGCCCGGTCGCCTGACTAAACCGGCCAAACTCGTGTCTTTGAACCGAGCGGCTAGTTTATACTTCTTTGCCCCGTCGGCTTTCCTCTCATCCTCATCTGACCTCAGCATTTTATCTGCACCACCGTCCGGGGAACCTGTGAAGGGGGACAGGCAGAGGGAGGCTACCTCCTCATATGTAGGACTTGATGAACCGGAATGTCTCAGACTGGCTACCGCCTCTGCTTTGCCCTTTAATTCCGCGCGGTTCAGGAGAAGAAGGTTTTTAGCTTCAGACACGTCACTGCTGCTGCCAATGATGTAGACGTTTTGATCGTCTTCACTCAGGAGAAGCTTGGGAAGTCTGACACCCAGGTTCTCTATGGCCCTTTGCAGCTCCCCCCTAGGGGCCAGCATGAACTTAGGTAGCTGAGCTCGACGGATCTTCACTTCATTCTCCTGGCAAAGCCTTTGAAGGTCCCTGCTCGCTGACCTCAGGCGCTCCTGCTCTCCACCAACCTCCCCCACTGCTGTTGCTATTTGTGGAAACAAAGTGGTCACCCCCTCAGCCGTCACATCCACCACCTCAACCCCATACTGACAGAGGATGTGTTGGTACTCCTCCCTACAGTGTCTCTGCAGATACTGGAACATGTCTGCATCCACGTTCAATGAGAAGTCCTCTTCTAGCCCTGCAGGGTGCCCAGGAAGCTGCCCAGCTGCACCCTGTGTCTGCTCTGGGTCCCCCCCGCTGTGACCCCCAGATGTCTCATCCCTACGTGGGCTTGAGCTGCGGTCATCAGAGGGCCCGGCGGTGAGAACTTGATCTCTTTGTTCTCTCCTGTCCTTTAATTTTCGGTTTCCTCCCGAGTCCTTAGCTCGAGGCCTCTGGTCTGTTTGAACAGCACCGGATGGGGGTTGGTCCTTGTCTTTAGGTTCTGCTGAGTGTAGATCTCCAGCACGCCCAAGCAGTTGTGTCAAGGCAGCCTGGACTTCGGAGTAGCCCCCCTTCAGAGTACATCGCTCCTCAGTAGCATGGTAGTTTATCTGAACTTCAGGGTGACTGTTATGGAGGCTTGTCATTGCTGCTCTTCCTATTGGAAGCTGGCTGTAGTCGACAGTCGCTGATATACTTAAGATGACCTACAACAATGGAAGTGAGATACAAGCACACGGTTTACATATTCAATCATACAAAGTTTGTTGTCATTATTTGTGATATTCTAGGTAAATGTACTTTATCTGGTTCCAGGCTTTTGTGATGCTCTGTTACAGAGAGTTGATACTTGGTTCCATCCACTTCCAGGATGTGCAGGCGGTGTTGAATCACTCTCTGGGCCACTGTGTGAGACAGGTCACCAGAGGGAAATCAGTCTGAGTCAGTCTGAGAGGCACCCTGAGTAAGCACCTTTAGCATCGGCCTCTCCACTCACTCGCATGCCAAGTCTGGACCAGAGTGTAAATCACTGGTGACAGCAGATGGAGCTCAGTGTCTTACTTATACTTAGCAAATGATTGCATCAAAATTTGTTTAGGGTGGAAGGCAATCAGTCGTATATGAAGTAGGGCTTTATTTGAATAATGTAAGTAAGCAGAGATCCCCCTCCTTGTTCTTTCTAAGCACACACACGCACACACGCACGCACGCACGCACGCAAGACCGCACACACACACACACACTTCACTTCACTGACCTGTGCTTTCCTCAAAGGTGATGAGGGCAGAGCCGGGCGCTGCCTTTACAGGGCTGATAGAGACGACTTCTCCTCCCCCATTCCTGGTTCTTAGGAAGTGGATGAATAGCTTGTCTTTCAGCCTGTCATCGTCCATGCCGGTGGGCAGGCCGCTCACCCTCACAGTCAGGCCCGCCTCTGCCATCTGCTGGGAGAAACACAATCCCTGCTGTGAAGGATTAAGGGAGGAAACTGGAGCCACGGCGAGACGTTTATTAAGAAACGTGGCGAGGTGAGAGACGACGGCCGAGGCGACACTTTTAACGTGCCTTACTTTACATGTAATCATCAGGTAATCATGCAAAGACCAAACCTTTCCAAACAGGAAGGGCTATATACAAATATACTATAATATGACACCCTCTGTTGGGGGTTACTAAGACATTACATCAACAAACTCTACAATGTCCAAGTTGGTTTCGTTTTATCAGTAAGCTTGCTGAGATTTTAAGAAATGAAACCTGATTAAGTCTACTAGAGGGTTTTCTGCAAATCCTCTCTTTATGTGTCAACATACTGACTACTCTGTGGTCACCCGTAGTGTGTAACGGGGTAATAGAGTGTCACAGAGCAGCAGGTTGACGCCTCATATAGCTTCTGTGGCTGCTGGCTTGATGACAACATGTAACTATCCCTATATTGTGAAGAAAAACAATTTCACCAGTTAACTTGTTTTTCCACATAAAGTTTCACTGGAGAAGTTGCAACATTTAACGTTTATGCTTTACTCTGCAGCCTTTCTACTAAATATGAGCAAAATATAGGCGTTTATAGCGACAGGATGTCAACAACAGATGAAAGCCACATTGCAAAGTGGCGCTTCAAGGAAGTGAAGAACAGACTAATAGACTGACAATCTGGCAACAGCGCTTTGTGGATCTGAGTGTGGATCTGACCGAGACTCTCTTTTAGCGCCACAGCAGCGCGTCTTTCATCGAGACACGTGTTCGTGCTAACTCACCTTAACAATCTCTTCAGGTTGCTTTCTGTAAAACGCCGTCGCACTGGAACACAAGACATGGAAGAAAAGTGAAACTCCACAACTGAGGTGATGTGGCGCCTTATGCGCTAGGGGGCGATAAGAGCTACAGCGCTGTACTACAGCTTTACTACTATAGTTACAACAACAACAACAATAAGAAGAACATTCATCATTCGTCACCTTGTAGCCGATTTTAAGCCGAAGACTTACTAACACACTAATGATGCTCAACAACACAAAACACTGCAAATGGCTACTTTTAAAATGAAATTATTTAAATACTTACCTACCCACAAAATGTCACTGACAAATGACGAAACGTTTCATGAAATGTGGATTTCTGGTTCACAACTCGTTACCTTTTGTGTCTAACTCATTACAAAGGACGACAAACTTGCCTGTGTCGTTTTATTTGACTGGTTGAACAGGACCGACATGTCCGAGTCAACGCCACTACACAACTGTGACGAAAAACAGGCGACCGCTTCCCTCCTAATAGTTATAAAACTAAACATAGCAAGCATTTAATCCATATTATTGATCATTTTTGTACTATTAAATGCGTGTTTGGTGTCGAGGTGTAAACAAAGGGGGTGAAACTAAGATGTAAAAATAAACCCAAGTACCGTCACTACTGTTCGGTAGGCGGAGGTGATGACATGTTACTGCAGCGCCAGACTACCGGTTTATTAAACGACGAAGAAGAAAGCAAGCATTCTGTCCAATCAGACCGCGCGTTACTGCGGCTACTGCGCAGGTGCAGTGGCGCAGTTACTTCATGTGTTCTGACTGAACGTCGTGCCTGCTGGAGGTCACAGACAGACTTGAGAGGTTGGTTCTTATCATTTTAAACACATTATTACTTAAACGGTGTGCGCTTTTCAACGTCTGGTTCCTCAACGAGACTGTTGTATTGTGTTATACGTTACTCATACGCGTTAACCGAGTGAGATTTGATTAAGAGTAACCACTTTGTAGCCATTGTGCCGTTAGGAGACAGAGCATGCGTACTCGGCGTGCCTTCAAGACTAAATGACAGTTGTGTTATCGTTTAATTGTGTCTTACACGTTGTAAAGGTGGGGTTTTATGTTGACTCAAGCCTGGGCCTGTGGGAGTCTGTCTGTATCTGTTATATCGTCGTTGTATCTTTACCATTGGAGCTAACGCTAGCTGCCTTGCACCCTTGGCATCACTGAGCTCAAGGCCAAAGCCAAACCGGCACTGATAGGAAGAGATTGATGGAGGCGTTTATTCTCATCTAAAGTCACGTTGCGGGGCCATGACGAGGAAGAACAGAGGTCACAGATGTTTCAGACTCTTCTCGTCTCGTTTCAGTGTCACTGGATCGCTGTCATGGCAAAGCTGTTTGAGTCCATTGGGAAGTTGGGTCTGGCCCTGGCCATCGGGGGAAGTGTAGCCAACTCCGCCCTGTTCAACGGTGAGTGCTGCCCCATTACAGACCTGTGACCGGCTGGCTGCTCCATTACAGACCTGTGACCGGCTGGCTGCCCCATTGCAGACCTGTGACAGGCTGCCTGCTCCATGGGTGGGGGGGCTTTGGCATGCTGAAAATGGCCCTGCACTGGTGATAGGAAAGCCTGTTCCAGTTCCCACTAGCATCCAACAATGTGGTACAGCTGTTGAAAAGGAGTGGGAGGATTCTACAAGACTACAATAAACAATTTGATCCATTCAATGTTAGCGGATGTGTTGCATTGCGTGAGGCGAATGACCATCACGCGACATACTGATTGGTACTTTGTTCTTGTCACTGCATCATCATAAGCACCCTTTCCCTCATTCTTCTTCTTCGCTTCTCTCACAGTTGATGCAGGACACCGGGCAGTGATATTCGACAGGTTCAGGGGAGTGCAGGAGGAGGTTGCTGGTGAAGGCACCCACTTTCTCATTCCTTGGGTGCAGAAACCGATCATCTTTGATTGCCGATCTCGTCCACGCAACGTCCCCGTCATCACAGGCAGCAAAGGTATGTTGTTTAACTCATTCACATTCTCCCAGGGCAGTTGTAGTTCAATATATAACAATTACGATAACGATTAAAGGACATTGCAATGGTTTTACCTGGCCGGTTAAGTTTTGTAAAGGCAGCACACAGCTTCTTCCCAGTTAATCTGAACTCATTCCTGTGTTGTTAGTGATCTCTCAGCTACTCTGGATACTCTTGTGAGTCTAGATGGGAGACCATGTCAGACTTGGTTCTGCAGATTTATCCAATCTGGGGAGTGTTTTTGAAAGGCTCCATTTACACGAGCTGAAATGCCGTTTTAATGTGGACAGAAGGCCTAAACAGATTAGAATAATTTTTTTTAAGAAGCCCTAATCCAGAGTACCACTGTCTTACTTACAGTACTGTGCTAACAGCTCCTCTCTGTTTCAGTGTCAGGATAAAGGCACTCTAGCATTACTCTCCCTGTCATTCATTCATCTGAAAGCTGTAAACCCAGAGTCAGACGGGGTGTTGCATCACTGTACTGACCTCTACAGTGTGAGTTAATTTTGGAATGTCCACCTTACAGATCTGCAGAATGTAAACATCACGCTGCGTATCCTCTTTCGGCCGATTTCCACCCAACTCCCACGTATCTTCACCAGTATCGGTGAGGATTATGACGAGAGGGTGCTGCCGTCCATCACCACAGAGGTCTTGAAGGCTGTCGTGGTGGGTGTCTGTCAAAAAAAGAAGAGCAACGGTAAACAGGCCAAATGATTGATTGAGCACATAAACTGACTGGCGTGTCTCCTCAGGCTCGTTTCGATGCTGGTGAGCTCATCACACAGAGAGAGCTGGTGTCCCAGCAGGTCAGCGAGGACCTCACTGAAAGAGCCTCCACCTTCGGCCTCATCTTGGATGATGTTTCACTGGTATGAAGTTCCTGATGAGAACAACGCTGGATCATACTGAACTATACTACATACTGCATTTCTGCTTGGGTTTTAATGGAAGGATGTTTTTCTTCCCCTCAACAGACACACTTGACCTTTGGTAAGGAATTCACAGAGGCTGTTGAGATGAAGCAGGTGGCCCAGCAGGAGGCTGAGAGGGCCCGGTTTGTAGTAGAAAAGGTAATGTTTGTATTTCTTACATAACTAACAACCTCTGTACTACTTGTGCAGTTACACATTGCTGTGCAGTCTTTTGGAGCAGGCGGGGTGGCGTGTCTACTCCAATTTTGAATTAAAATGGCGTGTTCCTTTCCTCCATACAGGCAGAGCAGCAGAAGCAGGCAGCCATCATCTCGGCAGAGGGAGATTCTCAAGCTGCCTTGCTCATTGCCAACTCCCTGATGGAGGCTGGAGATGGTCTGGTCGAGCTACGTAAACTGGAGGCAGCTGAGGACATCGCTTTACAGCTTTCTCGCTCTCGCAACATCACTTACCTGCCCGCAGGACAGGGCACGTTGCTCCAGTTGCCCCAGTGATCTCAGCATCTCACCATCAGCCCACTCTGTCACCAGCTGGAAAACGAGCTCTGAGACGGGCGGCTAAAGGTTTAAATAAAGGACTCTCCCAACTTCACACACTCCTCCCATTCTTTCTCTGACCAACTATAAACTCTTCACTGCTTATGGCAGAATCATGATGGGAGACAGAGTGAGAGGACGCCTGTGATGGAAACGGTGATGAGATGGTCCCGTGTGTGGGGGAGTGGAGAGAGTAAATTGCTCCCTTTATGGTAACTGGCATACAATACTTTTGTTTTGAAGCAGAATTGACAATTGAGTAAATTCTCTGAAGATTTGTCTTTGCTACATTGTTTCATGTTCACTTCAGCACTGCATATGTAAAGTAAAAGAGTAATTCCAATTCAAATGAAAATATTGATTCCTATGAAAACAATTCATGTAAGTTGTAATGGTGATGTCACTAATGTTCTTGATGTGCAGGCAAATTGTGAAACTGCTCAAATCTACTTAAAGAATGGCTGTAATTGATTCTCCTTTAGTTTCTGTCTTTAAGATTAGAGATTGGCTCTACAAGTGCCATTATCTCGTGTTTGTTCAGGTGTGCTACAGGGTTCAATGCAGTTTACCTGTCAGACAGCAGAGTAGGATCCATCACTGCAGTTGCAGCCCCATGTTTCAGGTTCAGCTTAACAATAAATTTGGAATTTGTACATCTCAGCCTTTGTCTCCTGGAGTTATTATGGAACGTTTACTGGCATCTGTAATTATTAGTTGTCGCCACAGCGGGGTGCTCTTAAACCTAAACTGTGTTCCGTTTTGATCTTAGTGAAGCTTCAGTTATGTCCTGTTTCTGCTTCCTTTCCAACATGAAAAAGCTAACGTCCCGTTCGCATGATTTTAAAGATTGGAAGCTATTGTCTTATTTTGGCCCGAGAAAATTATAGGGTAAGGAAACAAAAACATTTGCAAATATGTTAAAGTTGAATACACTGCATTCATTGACATTATGGACTCGTCTTTTACAAGATGTGAGCTGTTTTCTCGCCTGAGAAAATCTATATCAATTTACAAAATGTTAAAATATAAGTAACACTCCCATTTGCACACACATTTGCAACAGTCACCACAAGATGTACTACTTAATATCATGGACCTGAACATACTAACACATGGTCCTTATTTTTAATGTATCTATAAGTCTAAGATAAGTCAAAGTGAATAAGGTGGTTATTTACTGGAAAGAGGTCACACTGTTTGAAAAACGCGTCCCTCCTTTTTTGACGGTTTACTTGCATTTAAAACGGTTAAATCATAACTCTGTCCCGTTTGGCACATGTTCCTCTGAGGACTTTGTTATTTATTTATTCAATATTTATTTTCATCAACCGAGAAGGTTTCGCCTGGGGCTCGTGCGCGCGCGCGGCTCAGACGTCAAGAATCCGGATCCAGACACGCTGCCGCGCGCCTGCACACTAGTCTGCTGCGGCCTGAATGAGCGCGGGACAGCGGCGGGACGCGCGAGAGCTCGGCCGGGCCACGTAGAGGGTCGAGGACGCCGGTACGCAGGTAGGGCAACAACAACCCGGAGAGCGCGGCAGCAGCAGCAGCACCAGCAGCAGCAACAGCAGCAGCGACCCCCCCGGACTATTGTGCACAAACAAACCCGGTCCGCGTTAAATGCACATCCGCCGACGTAGAGGGAGAAGAAGTGCGCGAGCCGAGCCGAATCTGTGCAACTCTGATTGTACGCACGCAAGAGGGAGGGCGCCCGCGACGGAGGTAAGCTGGCGAACAGACACACAATGTTTGCCTCTTATAACTTCATTTTTACCGACTTACCGACATGACAAGCGCGGCGAGGCAAACAGACGCTGGCGGCTGACAGGACGCGGACGCAGCTGCGGTGTGGGTCGTTGCTAGCAGTGACTTTGTGACAGTGTCGAGTTCAGTGGGTTTGTCAGTCCGGCAGTCTGGGTTTTGTTCGGATAGCGGCGCTTTCCATCCCGCACGAACCGATAGCTCCGCCGCTAAAGGAGCCTGACGTCGGCCTTCTATCGAGCTTTGCTCTCCGTCCCAAATCACTCTTTGACACCAAACTGCGAGGTCTGCATTGGACACAACGTTAATGCTAAATACCTGATGTTACTGCTAGCTTTCAGCTAACTAGCACCCAGTCTGGGCGGTTTTGGGTTAAAAAAAAAGTGAAAGTATCGTGTGTGTCGTTAGTTGACGCGAGTCAGCCAATGCTAACCAGGCGGCGGCTGCTGTGCTAATAACGCGGTAATAATGATGTATTTCGGGTTTTACTGTGTAAAATCTCTTAGTGGCTGCACCTTGAGCTAATGTAGCCAAGTTAGCTTGTCATGTGTGTGTGCAGGTTACTACCTATAGAGTCTCGCTAGCTAGCAAAGTAGCCTAAGTTGTCCAGGCCTGCACAGTGTGTCATTGCCAGCCAGTGTTGCCCGATTGTTTGAACACTTTCTAACCTGACTGCTGTAGCCAGACACATGAAGCTCCCATCTGCTGCAGCCCAATGGACGCTGTTTTCCTGACATTCAAACTCAAAGTAGCTGCTGCATCACGTTTTATGACTCCATAACAAATGAAGAACGTTTGATTCGCACCTAGAAACTTTGGACACAGCCAGATTTGCTCCAACTGTATCTGACATACGTGTGTAATACACTCTGTTTAGTTTATCTTACATCTCAGGCTTCTATTTGCAATATCAAGAAGTTGTAACTTTGGTATTTGTTTGTATTCCTTTTGAATCAACCATATCCCAGCATTTGACTGCAGATTTATAAACGGTTAATAACCTAACTATGTTGTCTCTCTGCTTTGGAGTAGAGATGCAACCGAGAGTGAGAGTCATCGTCTCTTTGAACAGTGACTGAGAAGTGTTTGCGTCCTTATGTGATGTTCTGGAGGTGAAATAATGTTTCCCCCACTCTTCGCCGATGCTTCAGAACACAAACACTGGATGCTGCTCTATGACCTGATTATTGGCTGGAGGGCCAAATAGTTACGGGGGTTGTGGTTCACCCCTGCAGTGCACCACACAGTGAGCTGGTTAAGGTCTTATGAGTTAGGACAGAATGAGGAATGTGAACCCTCACACGGCCCTCAAAGCTGCAAAAGGGAAAGCTCATTAAAGTCTAGACCTGAGAGGCAGCGTGGATTTAAGAAGCGCTCGTGTTTTCATTCAAAACTTAAGTCTGGTCAGCATCTATCTCCCTTGATGACTTTGGCTTTGTGGCTTTGTGTCATCCTGAGAGTGTTTGGTCGCTTCATCCTCTCCCACCGAAAAAGTGATTGAGGCCTCGAGTTTGTTATTATTGAATAAACTTTCATTCCTGGGCCCGGTGTTACTACGTGGTGTGTTTCCTTTCTCTCCTTCGTGCCAAGGAGCAAAGTTCACCTTTGAATGCCGCCCAAGCTGAACGCGGCAGTCACACAAATAATCATCATTCCGCTAGGTTTGACCTCCTGATCTGACGAGGTGATTGCTTAGGCTAATTACCGACGATATTGAGAAGCCTGCCCTCCGCTCGGTTCCCACATCAAAGGACTGCGTTATTTCACTCTGAGTGAAACTCTGAAATGACTCATCTTTGATAACGATAAGTGGGTGGAAGGATTTTACTCTATGGGTTATGAAACCACACTCAGAGTTTGTGTGCACCCGTGTGTTATTTGACAGTTTGGCAGTGAATTAATTAGTCATGATTAGTTGTGGATTATGAATAGCAAAATACTCTTATATAAAAGTAGTTCCGAGTTTAGCAGCGAGGTTCTTTCCAGCCCGTTTCCATGTATTTATAGATGCCCTGACAAAGCGTTTCTCTTAACACAGTAGAAGCAGCTGATTGCCTGTTAAATCAGGTTCAGGCAGCAGTTTATGTTCCTCTGCCATCTCCATGCAGGATAATCTATGAGGCTTTGTGTCTTAGGCAGCCATGTGAGTTGAGTTTCCCCTCGCAGCCTTAATGCTCTCAGAGGCGCTGTCCAATTCTCAGAAAGGATCAGCGGGGAGGAAGACAGGTGCAAGTCTGAAAGTTTTGATAAAACATGCGTTATTGAAGTGTAATGCAAATGTGGTGAAGTTATAGCAATCCGAGAAAAATCTATTTGATGTGTAGCATCTTTTGGAAACATAGAAGAGAAGTTTGAAAATCGTTTGGTTGATGTATTTTTTCAGCTCCGTACTGTTTTGATGGTGGATAATTGTTCACAGTCTTATGCCAGAGTTGTGCGACTCTTCTTCTTCTGTCTTGTCACCTGCTCCTCCTCCTCCTCGGTTCTTTGCTTTCCCATCAGTCTTTAACATTTATGCTCTTTCTCTGATGCTAAATAACAATTTGAAAAAGCAAACGATGAAACTTCTGGGAGGAGAGGATGTTTGGCGTCTGCAAAGGGAAATGTGTTTTTGGTCATGAAGACACTCAACCTGCTACATAAACGGTTTGGGGTCAACTGTCAGGTGGGCGTCATGTAGAGAAGTTCACAAAGGTCAGGAGCTCATCAGTCATCACAGACTATGAGCTTCAGCGATCCTTTTGAATACTAACGGATCTTTAACCTGCATGAGCTGCTGGATCCAAAAAGAAGAATGCAGCAAATTGCAGCTGAATTGTTCAAAACACCAAATAGTATCTTTTTACTACATTTTTGAATGATCTTCATTTTCACTTCTGCAAGTGTCGGTAACATCGTGGGCTCATTTCTGCAAATGGCTCACGCTTCATTGAAAGGCTGAAATACAGTTTCCTGTGGTTGTATTTGCAATAGGAGCTCCTGAGCTGTGGTTACTCTCACAGTGCAGTCACGCCTGTGTGTGTGTCTTTGTGTGTTTGTGAGTTTGTGAGAGGCCATGGTAGAGAAACTCTTTGTAGGTGGGTTGTTACCAATGCTTTGAGATTTTTGTTTCTGTAAAGTCTTCAGTTTAGAGTTCTTCATCTACTTGTCATCTGGACTGAATGTTGGTGCTGAGTGGAGGCGGCGGTCTTTAGGGAAACATTTGACCTTTCTGCTGTGATTCGTCATAGACTTAACTGAGGTTAGATGTTCCCCTCTTGTCTCCGTTCTGGAGTTAACAGGGTGATTGTGTGTAGATTGATAAGGCCAACCGTTTATATCTCACAGTGAGATGTGAGAGGATTACATTTGAAAGTCAAAACTTCCAAATATCTCAGGACACAGCTGAAATATTTTGAATATTTGACTTTCAAATGTAATCCTCTCACATGCAGTTGTGAAGGTTGCGGTTAAACTCCTGAGCACAGCACTGAAACACTTGTGGGCGCTCAGTGTTGGTTAACAACATGACTTCAGGTAGTTTCAGTTCACGGAAGCGCCTTGACTCAACAGCACACACAAAAATTTCCCTCGTAACTCAATCTGTGTCTCTTCTCCATTTCCTAGGTAATGTGGTGTAAATGGCTCCTCAAGCAACACGCACAAGTCCTAACTGCAGCTCCGTGTGTGGCACTGGGATCGTCTTTACCTGCTCTGCAGTCTGAAGACGCTGGCGGCCTGCGGGGCTTCTGCCTGCACAGGAACGGAATCTGAGCGCCTGCCTACACTTCACATCAGAGCCACGGGGGACGAGAACCTCACAGGCTCAGAGACACTGAACTCCTGATTGCATGTCTGCCTGTTAAGCATATGGAGAAGAGTTTGGAGCGGATTACATGTCTTTCCGACCGCCTATCTTACCTTGGAAAGTATGGATACCCTCTTTGAATCAGGTTGAACACTTCTCACCGCATCCCCTCCTTCCTATCTCCTTGGTAGAAGGAGGGTGGGGGGCTGGTGTGGCTCCCCCTGCCCCTCCCTGTAGAGGGAGCTTCTCTAACTAGACGCCACAGCTTCCGCTTCTTATAGATCCCGACCTTTCCACTCCTGCGTTGCCCCTTCCTCTTCTCGATATCCTGCCAAAGCCTCGAGGAAGAGGTTTCTGTCTCCAGCCTTGGCGGTATGTCACAGGAGGAAGGACGCAGGGCACAGGTGTCCCAATCCTACTTTCATTCACCTAACCCAGATCTGGACCTGACCGGCAAACTGTATAAACGGGATGTTGGCGGAAAGCCTTATTCTGTGCTAGTAGACAATAAAATGGCGGCCAAAACGTCCATGGGAGAGCAGAATCTTGGTCAGCTGCCCACTCAGCATGTGGCTCCACAGCAACATCAGCAGTATTTCAGAGAAGGCGGAGTGGGGCAGGACGCCGGGGCGCATGTGTCCCAGGCCGCCAACGAGGGCACCTCCGAAGACAGTGAAGATGATGAGGAAGATGAGGAAGAAGAGGGTGAGGATGAGAACGGCGAGGAGGAGGGTTTCAAGCGCGAGCAGATCATCGTCGAGGTCAACCTGAACAACCAGACGCTTCACGTGTCAAAGGGGGACAACAAGACCGGAACCGTTGCCGACGACTCCGAAAGAGCCTGCAGTGACGACGACGACGATGAAGACGAGGAGGACGAGGAAGAGGAGGAAGACAGCCCAGAAGAGGAAGAAGAAGAGGAGGAGGATGAGGAAGACGAGGAGGAGGAAGATGAGGACGATGAGCTTGAAAGTCGGAGAACAAGGGCTAAGAGGGCTCGTCGCGAGGCCGCCAACCCAGCGGCTCCCAGCAACCCGAGGAGGAAGAGCCTGCGAACAGCCCTGAGCGCTGCCGCTGCTGGAATGACCACCAGGGGGCGACGGAAGTTCACGGAGCCTGCAAAGAACAAGCGCCGGTCGGCCAGGGCAGCCCCCTCATCCACCTCCTCCACCGCCACCGCCGCTGGAGGGAAGTCTGAGGTGGAGGAGAAGGAGATGCTGGCGTGTGAAAAGTGCCCGCGAGTGTTCAACACACGCTGGTACCTGGAGAAGCACATGAACGTCACACACAGACGCATGCAGATCTGTGACAAGTGTGGCAAGAAGTTTGTCCTGGAAAGTGAACTGGCTTTGCACCAGCAGACCGACTGTGAGAAGAACATCCAGGTAACACTCACCTCACCTTCACCATCATCATCATCTGTCACTGTCTGTCTCTCTATTAGCAGCATTCTCACAGACATGCTGGTACATTCAAGTATCAGGCCATTTTGTTTTCCATTTATAGTCCTACCAGCATGTGGGAGGTATTACTCTCATCTGCTGGTGTTGGTGACATTTGAGCAGCAGATCTGATCTGGTTTTAGTTCAACAGGGGGGAAATATTTTAACTTATTCCAGGCTGCTTTGACAACTCAGTTCTCAATGGCTGAGCTCGAACCGTGTCGACACACGAGCACGCGTTCTTTCAATCTCTGGAAAGATTGATCTGGGAATTGCAGGGTTTTAAATCCTGATATTGATCGGTTGCTGTTAATAATTAAATATCCCGCAATCTCAGTAAATGAAATGCACTTTAGGGTTTGGCCAGTAGAGGGAGCTGCACAATAATAAAACACTTGAGGCAACAGAGAACAGTCACATTGTCATCTGTGTGCCAATAACGAAACCTTAAACCTGATTCATATATAATATAATGTAAATATCTGGTAGTGTTGTTGCTGATGATGTCACAGTCAGTAAGCTCATCTGTTTGTGTTCTGTCTGCTTTTCTTCAGTGTGTCTCCTGCAATAAGTCTTTTAAGAAGTTATGGTCACTGCACGAGCACATAAAGATTGTGCACGGATACGCAGAGAAGAAGTTCTCGTGTGAAATCTGCGAGAAGAAGTTCTACACTATGGCTCACGTCCGGAAGCACATGGTCGGTAAGTGGTGACGTGTTTCACTCGCTGCAGTATCACCGCAGCGCCTCGCGATGGAGCTGTGAGCCGTCACAAGCTCCTCTTGTCAAAGTCATTTCCCGTCCTTGTACCACAACATCTTTCCTCTTGCTCTTACCACGCATAACGTTTAACCACGATTTTGTCTCCTCTCCATTCTCCCCTCTCTCCCCCCCCCTCCCCAGCTCACACTAAGGACATGCCATTCACCTGCGAGACATGTGGCAAGTCGTTTAAACGCAGCATGTCCTTAAAGGTCCACTCGCTTCAGCACTCTGGAGAGAAACCCTTCCGCTGTGAGGTGAGACTCATCCTACAAGCTTTTCACGTGTGGTGTCCGGTCAGAAGCAAGCGCACACGCGTCATGATCAGGTTTCACATTGCTGCTGACACTTGCATAATGTCCAAACTGAGACAACTGCTGAAGGAAAACAGGTTTGTCTCAGCCACATGTGCAGGAGACGCTCACAGAGGATATTAGTTCCAAACACAAGGGGTAGATAATTGTATGTGATTGCTGTACTCAGGGATGCGTCCTTTATTTACACAGACATCTAATACTTGCTCTTGGTATAGATCCTTGACTCGCGTTGAGAAGCTGTTGCTGTTGAAACATAAGTTATGATTCCAGAATACACAAGAGAAAACCAGTAACTCCACTATAGGAAGCCTGCATTCTATATTTCCGTGCTTCCAGTTGAGCTTCCAGGCATTTTCAGTCTCCCTTCCTGTCGCTCCTTTCTAAAGTGCTGCGGTCACGGATTTACCTACATTTGCTTCAAACTGCTTGATCTCACAGAAGCTTAGATGCAGTGGAAATGTAAAACCAAACGCACTCGATGAACTCTTAGTAGCTGAGACAGATTCTTGCTTTTCCTGGAGCTTAAATGTGCTTGTTCTATTTACTGGAAAGGCCCAATTTGGTAGGCAAACTTGACAGACTCTAAAATGCCACAAACTCTCTCTCTCTCTCACACACACAGACACACACACACACAGACAAACAGCATTTCAATTTCATCAGCTCCTAGTTTGGTCATTTGAAGCAGAGTTCAGTGCTTGTGGTGTGATTGGCTGGTTGAGTGGAACAGCTGATGGGTTTTTGGTTGATTAATTTGTTCTCGCGTGAATAAAAGCAGCTAGTTGTCACATATTTGAGCATCTGTGGTGTTTGACTCCCAGAATAGTCAATAATGTCCCATTGATGTTTTTCTAACTGCACTGTATTTCATGAGTGTTCACCTACAACCTCCATGTCCAACAGCAGCAAACCACACACACACACACACACACACACAGAAATGTCGGTGTTCTCGGTACTAAAAACAACCTGCCGCTCTGTGTTCCAGCTTCTTCAAGTTTATTTAGACCGCAGGTTTATTAGAAACTGTTGACTTCTGTATCCGGGTCCAGACTCTCTAATTCAGTGGATGTTGACAAACGTGCTGCTTTGCTCCCACCCGAGGCCCGACCACAGCGCCACAGGTTACAGGGAACATATGGAAGAGGGTGGAGCTGCGCCACCTTCACTTCAACATGTGATTACAGGATTATTAAGGGCGTATTTTAAGGTGTAGGCTCGACCTTGTACTTGTCATGGTGTAGTGTGTTCCAAAGCTTAGCTGCCAGGCACAAAGACTGAATCTACTCATAAAACAATTTCAAAGAATAATGTGTGTGAAATGTCTTCGGTGTGTGTGTGTATCTGTGAGTGTCAGTGTGTGACTGACCTGCCTGCTTGTTCTCTACCTGCCCTCTGTGTTGTTTACAGAATTGTGACGAGCGATTCCAATACAAGTACCAGCTGCGCTCTCACATGAGCATCCACATCGGACACAAGCAGTTCATGTGCCAGTGGTGCGGCAAAGACTTCAACATGAAACAGTATTTTGATGAGCACATGAAAACGCACACAGGTGAGAGAAATGTCAACTTTGTCTCTCTAACATACGATACATCACAACAATTTACTCTCATCAGATGTGTTTTTCTGTGTTTTTGCAAAGCTAAATTTACATATCATTCAAATTCCAACATGTTCTGGGAGCCTCTTCTGCACACCCGTGTTCCCAGCAGCAGTCGGTCAGTCTGCATACACATCCTAAAAAAGGAAAGTGGGCTGATGCCAAAGTGAACAGCAAAGTGGTAGGCGCTCTGAGACTCGCCCAGTCTTATGAGAGGGAGGGACGACATGAAAGCGGCCCGCTGCACACATTGTGGCTCATAATAACTACCCCCACACATGTTGGGTTACATCCCTCCCAGTTTCCCTCCCGGCTGGATTTCTTTTTCTGAGCCTCTCCTCGTCTGCTGTATCAGGCGCGTCCCTCTGTGTTTTTCTCCAGCCGTGCCCGCCGTGGGTGGACACGCCGCTCCGTTGGCCCTCGTGCGTCTATTTGAGATGTGTAATTACGCTGCCCTCTCCTCTCCCTGCTGCTAGGAACCAATTTAGCCTCCTGCAGTAGGAGGCACACCCAATTATGCCCCGTTACAGGCAGCACACACGTCACACACACCAACCCCAACGTTGGGTTGGCTGCGAGTGTAATGTAACACATTTTAAACTAACACATTAGCTGTCACCTTCTGATATTCAGTTTAGAGTTTGGAGCGGCTCCACATCCAACATGGCAGGATAAGGTGTTTAGAGCCCTTCAGCTCCCTGTTGATAGATGGCTGTGTGGGCGGGTGCAGCCACATTGGGTGGCTCCATGGAGGGAGGTTAATGAGAGCGGAATTCCAATAGAGCTGCTGCTGCTGCTTTCACATCTCCTCTCCTCCGAGTGTGAATTGTAATAGCTTCCTGCAGAGTGGGTGGGTTGACAGCAAAGACCCTCAATTCAAGATGGAATCCTATTTGCATTTTTTTTTCCCCCAGCAAAAGAACTGTAGCTCTTTGTAGAGAGACATGAATAAGTAAAGGTTTACTGTCTATGGCGTTTGGAAAGCAGACAGTGTTCATGGTTACAGTCACCATCTCCCTCATGCATCTGTCTTTGCAGGAGAGAAGCCCTTCATTTGTGAAATCTGCGGGAAGAGCTTCACCAGCCGGCCCAACATGAAGCGTCACCGCCGCACACACACCGGAGAGAAGCCGTATCCCTGCGAGGTGTGCGGCCAGCGCTTCCGCTTCTCCAACATGCTCAAAGCACACAAAGAGAAGTGTTTTCGGGTCACCAGCCCCGTGGTTCTGCAGACGGGTGGCCCGGCCGTGCCTGTCCGCATCTTTGCCAACACCTTCTCCTCTTCCTCCTCCTCCTCCAGCCCCGGCCCCTCAGCCGCTACCGCAGCCGCCGCCGCCCCGCTGGGCATGAGCCCCTCAGGAGGGCCCATGCCTCAGCGAGGGCCCGTGGGACACACGTTCTCCCATGTGCAACTCCATTCAAGCCCCTCGCATCACCACAGCCACCCCTCCGCAGCCCACCAGCACCTCTCCAACACACCCCAGCACGCCCAAACCCACCCGCACCACCACCTGGCCGTGCCCCCGGTCTCCCATCTGCCCCCTCCCCCGGCACTTTTCAAGAGTGAGCCCCTAAACCACTGTGGGCACGAAGACAACAGCTACTTACACCACATGGCCCCGACTGACAAGGGGCCTGGAGCCCCCCAACACCACTGAACTATGCTTCCCACCAAACGGGCTCTGCTCCTCCTCAGAGACTCAGAACCAGATCATGGACACAAAGTGTGTGTGTGTGTGTGTGTGTGTGTGTGTGTGTGTGTGTGTGTGTGTGTGTGTGTGTGTGTGAGATTCAGATACACCCTCAGTTAACTTGTGTGCGTTAAGAAAGACATCTTCTTAGAAGTCGTTGGTCAACTAACAAAGCTTTTACAACCTCTTGATAAATTTTTGTAATGAATATATTCCTAGGAAAAGTTAAGAAAATCATTTTTAGTCTTCCTGTCCAGCTGACAGGAATGTTGTGCGTTCTCTGTGTACGTTCATTAGTGTCAATATGCTCTTTTATCTAACGCTGCTGATGGAAGTGGACATATGTATTACCTGAGGTTCAGGGGTCAGATCCGTGTGGGCGAGCGTTCTCCTGGTGTAAAGCTGACGTATGATTGCACACGGCTCAAGGCTTTGGAACACACACACGTCCTCAGCGGTCTGTCCTGTGCTGCACAGCCTTGGGCCTCAGATATGTTGAATGTTGTAACCGGTTTGTACCTGTTCCTCTGTCTTTAGGCTGAGCCGAGGCTTTGGGCAGCAGCGGTGCAGGACGCAGTGCCATAGGTTACAGTACGAAGGGGGGCGGAGCCTTTGGAGAGGACGTCTGGGGCGGGAAAATATTTGTAAAATATTCGCAGAATCAGGACGTGGTCTGAGATTCACATCAGTCTATGGTGCTTTCCATTCCAGTACATAACATACTTCTTTATTTTACTTTTTCCATTTGAGTCTGAAAGTGTAACATGACAGAGGAACATTGTATTGTGTCGAGCGCACGATGTCACACAGCCTGGTTCTTATTTTTTTATAACAGATTTGAGGCTAACAGCCAGGTTTGACATTTTGTGAGCGAGTTATGCAGGACATGTTGAAGACACATGCCATCACTCTTACTCAAGCACACACACAGACGTACACACACACACACACACACAGACACAGACATCTGCTCCCTGATCTCATTGTGATCAGTGTAACCTCAGCTTTTTCGATGAATGACTCTACTGCCACTGTGAGGGTCAGACACATGGCCACATCTGGGTGTTTCTCCTCCCCCACCTCCTTGCTGCTGTCGAGTTGATACGGGTTAAAGTGTTAAAGGTCATTTGGCATACACAGCACACACACACACACACACACACACACCTGGGACCTTTTGTCATTACAGATCTCAACAGAAGCTTCTTCTCTCATCGCTCTGTATTCCACTGTTTGTTTGGTTGTTCTTGTAATAAGTGTGTTTCTGACCTTCATCATACTTTCATCCAAACAGATAAACGTGTCTAAACCTGTTGAATGTTGCCTGGCCAGAATAATGGCTAATGAGTGGTTCATATGTTTAATTGTTCTCTGATATCTGTCGCTGTTCAGTTTGAAGATAAGTGATGTTTTTCTAGTCTAGATAAACTCTTAGCACATGGTAGAAACGAGCATAGAAAGCAGCAGCTTCAAGCTTTTTTTACTCTGTGTGTGTGTGTGTCAGCGTGTGTGTGTGTGTCCATCCTCTCTGGTTGTCCCCAGTGCTCTTGTACCAAAAGCTGCTTTTACAGTTTGCCCCCAACATTAAGTGTATTTGGGGATGCCGTACTTGAGATGGATGATGATGAATGATCCTACATGTCAGCCGACCTTTTGTCTTCTTTGTCTTCTGATTTCACCTTGTTTTTGTCCTGAACTGGTTGATCTCGAGCCTGGACGTCCTTCTTTTTTGGACTCAAGTCCTGCAGCTTTTCCTGCCATCTCTGTAGGTCCTACTGCCGCTGTGTTTGCTTCATCATCCTGCCCCTTCATCATCCCCCCCCCCCCCCACACCTTCACTGCTGAGCAAAATATTTAGCAGTATGGCTCTTATTTTGGCTCTTTTTGTTTTGTTATAAGGCTTTTCATGTGTGTATTCTCTGCACTTTACTGCTGCGTGGCTGAGGCGCAGGGAGGGGGGGGTGGGGGGGGGTGGTTGACAATGCATTGTCGAAGAGGGTGGAGGCGATCACTTGGATGTTTGGAAGCAAGGAAAAGGAGGAGAATCCCGAGTGGAGGCGGGTAGTGTGAAAGAGTGTGTGTGTGTGTGTGTGTGTGTGTGTGTATGTGCATCACCACGGACGCCTCGCTCCCCCCCAAAGAACTGACTGATGCTCCTCCTTCTTTGGCAGATTTACACTATCGCCTCCCACCTTCACGTGAACCGCGTTCTCTCTCGTCGTCTCTCCTCATGAACCCTCGTCTGTCGTGTCCCGTTGCGTCTCTCTCTCTGTTGGCCCCCGATGATTCTCCTCCTGTTTTCTTTGTTGTATAGAAATGCACTTTCTACTAAAAACTCTTGGCTAGTTAAGAAAAAAAAATAACATTGTATATTCTTCAAAGATGTTTTAAAAAAATCAATATACTTTTTCCCCTTTGTATTTTTAACCACTTAATGTAGCATTGCGTATTTTATTATTGTATCTGGTACAAAATGTGCAGCTTTATAATGTCCTGGTTTGTCCTTTTTGTATGTTATCTGGAGATCGAGGATAAGTGGAAATGTTGGGCCTTTTTTTGATAATGTACAATTTAACGGACTCTGCTAACTTTGAGAAGTAAAGACAAGTAGCCATGATTATCAGATGTTTGTTGTTTGTTTCTCTCTCTCTCTCTTTGTCATCGACTGCCAGAGCACAGCCAGGTCACCAAACATTAAAGGAGCAGTCACGTCGATTTCCTGCATCGTGTGGTTGTTGTTTTTGAGCGACTGAGGGTCAAAGGGTGCGAACAGTGTGATCAGCTGAAGCGCTTTGGGTCAAACTGCTGTGTAACCACACAGTTACATGTACAGCTGACGGGATGCGTCAGCCATTTACTGTCTGGTGTCTCACGTGAGCTCTGTGGACATGCTCCAGGAACCACAACCAGATACACTTGATTCTCAACTTCTCATTTCTAGAATTGTACGTCAGCACTGCTTTCTGTTTCTGCTCCCACACCCCACCCCAACCACAGACACACACACACACGGAACACACTGTCCTTCAAGTCTTTTGAAGCATTTATGGCTTTTCTGCTATTTTTGGAACTCTGATGACCTGAGACACTTGCAGATTCTATTCCACTTGTTATACACAACTTTTAAGTTTAGTAAATTCTACAGTAATGCCTACGTCTAAGGCAGAAAGTGCCATAGGTTGAAAGATTCAGATAGTTCTCTTGTTATTTTGAATAATGTGTCTTTGAGTCTAACAGGAGTGAAACATGGCCGTGTCCCTCTCAGGCTCTCTGCCAGAGACAGACATTGTGCAAGTTTCCTGTGGGTTTGTTGTTCCCTAAACTATTCATCTATTAATAGTCATTGTTGCTTGAATACCTGCTGAAAAGTGTGTGTGTGTGTGAGAGAGACCACCACCACAGGTAGCTGATGGTTCAAGTCGTGCACCAGTGAGTCACATAATCCCAACGGTGGCTGAGCGGCAGAGGGTAAGTGTGTGTCTCTGCGCCACTGCTGGTGAGTGGGTGGTCAGGTACTGAGGCTCACTTCACGGGCGGAGGAGAGGAGATAATAAGGCACTCTGTACATCTCCGTTCCTATTGGGGTTTGAAAATAGTCGTCCGCCCCAGTTGTTAGTCATTCGGCGGCGTGGTGGAGAGGGAGGAAGCAGCGTCTGTCGGCAGGCAGATAAGGAGCGAGAAGGAGAGAGAGGTTCCTGTGAGTGTATGTTCACTATGTGGAAAGATACAGTGCAGTTAATTAGTGACAGTGGATTTGCTAAGTTTCATCAAGGCCACTGGTTGTTACAGAAACGAACAACAATAATAAGTCTGTGTAATGTTTAGGTTCATACAACGCTGCTTTGAATTGGAGTAACTATGGAAACACCTCATGCATCTACTCCAGTCAGTCCCTCCAAATGTGAGGTCAGAGGTCAAGCAGGAGTGAGTTTTCTCTAAAATCAGACCTGTGTGTGTGTGTGTTTCCGCCAAAGGAGGATTAAAGAAATACAAGGATCTAGTTTGGGCTCAACGAGTTTAAAGACAAAAACTGTGTTGTTTATTCAACCATCTGTGCCACAGTGCAGAAGGTTAGTAACATTCCGCCCAGTAACCTGTTGGGTCAGATGGATGTAATCATCCAACACACACACACACACACAGTATTTTCTCAAATCAACTGAAACATTGTGATTGCTTTGATTTCCCTCGTTCAAGTGACAGCAAGAAAAGCAAGCAGAAGAGAGTGTTGTGACGTCATTCCATCGTCTGTTTTTCCGCTCTCGCATCGCTTGAACTGGCCTTGAACGCGTCACTTACCAGTCGAAGTTAGTGATCTCCCTCTGCAGACTGTGTGTGTGCGTGTGCGTGTGCGTGTGCGTGTGCGTGTGCGTGTGTGTGTGTTTGTGTCGGTGGTGCGTAGGCGTACAGTTATACATATTCCCTTTGCTCGTGTACTTAGTCTGTCTTTCCTCCTCTCATTGTCTCTCACACGTGAACGCGCACGGCAGGCTGTTATTAGATGGGCGGACTCAGGAGGCGCGGTCATGTCAGCAGCGCCGCCGGTGGTTTTGGCTGTCAAATAAAATGTGCGCCGGTTCACCGGGCGGAACACTGCTGAGGCTGCTGCTGCCTGGAGGGACAGACACCGGGACCGAGACAGAACCCGAGACCGGACCCGACCCGACCGACACCGGGATCGCATGTAAGTCTGTTTGTGCACCGGGGACATATTGTTTGTATAACTCCTGGTTCCATGAAGGCGCAGTGCACGGATGTTGTTGTACCTGAACGCGACAGTTTGACTGATAGTGTAACTTGTTATTGGTTTTTGATATTTCTCCGTAAAATTCCAAAATAACATTGCAGGATTACATGTTATATGGAAAAACTATGTGACTTTGTTACATTTAAATACGCACAATATTGTATTTCTGACCTCATATTATCAGAGGGACTTCTCCTCTTGTATTTTCCGATCAGCTGTAACATGTAACAGTTGTTTTGGGGCCATTACATCTTCGTGTCCTCTGAGGTTTGGTCATACTGTCTGTGTGTATGTGGCGATCAGTGACCTCAAACAAGGGGAAACAACTGTCAAGTGCTTCATTTTAAGCACAAAGCTGCAGCACATCGCGCTATTTGCCAGTAATTGTTCCCTCCATTCTCCTGTAATTGCAGACAAAAGCAGCCACACAGCTTGAGAGGGCGCCTGGTTGGGGATCGGGTGCTCTGCTGCTACCATCTACAACAGGAACAGGTATGCAAAAGAGCAGCAGAAGCTCCGTTTAATGCTCTATATGTGGCTGCTCTGCTTTGGATCGTACAGGCTCCTGCAGTCAGTCATTGTTCGCTTGCCAGTAAATCTGCACTGACTGACTCGCTCAGTATGGAGGGAGGAGACTCTGCACCCTTTCACCGCTTCACCTTTCACGCCTTCTTCACCCTCTCATGTAATCTGGGCTGAGATTTGCTGCTGCTTTGTTTAAATTTATATTATTTGAATTGGTCTTCCTCTGATTTCCCTGATGGTGACGTCATTCAAATGTAAATGTGGTTCTGTCTCTGTCCACTTACACTCCAGCCTTTAGCCTTCTTACCGTCCGGCCTTTGGTGGAATGGAGAGGGAGATCAGAGGCGTTTTTATGTCTCCTTGGCAACTGTAAGAGGTGTGGCATAAATCAATGATGGGGGACTCTGTCTTCAAATGCTGTTATGTCCCACCCCACCCTCCAGGCGAGGAGGACGTGGCCCCCAGGTCCAGACGCTCAGACATCATGGCCTCCAACTCGGCTCAGATCTCCTCCGACAAGCGCTTCCTCATCTTCTTTGACTTTGATGAGACCATCGTGGATGAGACCACAGACGACATGGTGGTGCAGACCGTCCCGGGCCAGCACCTCCCTGGCTGGCTGAAAGACACCTACCAGCCCGGCCACTACAACGACTACATGCAGCGGGTACTGGCATACCTGGCGGAGCAGGGCGTCACCGAGAGCGACATCCGGGCCGTGATGGAGAAGATCCCCGCCACACCGGGCATGCTCACGCTCTTCCAGTTCCTCCGCACTCGGCCCCCGCAGGACTTCGAGGTGGTGCTGGTGTCCGACGCCAACACCTTCTTCATCGAGTCCTGGCTGCGGCGCGCCGGAGCCCGTCAGCTCTTCCACAGGATCTTCACCAACCCCGCGACCTTCAACAAGGACGGGCGGCTGGTGATGCGACCCTTCCACTCCCACGACTGCCAGCGGTGCCCCGAGAACATGTGCAAGCAGCGGATCGTCCGGGACTACGTGTCCCGTCGGGCGCAGGAGCGGGGGCGGCCCTACCAGAGGGTCTTCTACGTGGGAGACGGTGCCAACGACTTCTGCCCTGCCCTCACCCTGGGGCACCGGGACGTGGCATTCCCCCGGCGGGACTTCCCCATGCACCGGCTGATCACGGAGACCCACGAGGCCATGCCCGGGGAGTTCAAGGCGGTCACGGTGCCGTGGGCCAGCGCGGAGGAGGTGGTGCAGAAGCTGAGGAAGCTGGTGGCAGAATAATGAGATATAAATACATAAACACCGCCTCACATGTATATTAGGATACAATCTCAGGTAAATTATTAGACCCCCAGGCCGATGTCCAACTCGCATCAAAGCTCACATGTGTCCAAGTGTGTGTCTCCGTCCAGCTTGTCACGTTTTGGTCCAGAGGTCACTGGGGGCACAGAAGGCCCAGCGGGTTAATCATTATGGGACAAGATACCATCACCCAGTCACTCAATCACTCAATCAGCAGCAACAACGCATCCAATACTTAGTTATTGATTACTGAGGGGACAATCAAATAGGAACAGTTAGCCTGAGTGATATATATAAGCGCGTGTATATTGAGTTCTACTCTTGTGCCTCAACAAAACAGGGAACCTCATCGATTTATGTTGTTAAACTGGGGGAAATGTTGTTCGTCAATCGTCTTGACATAAATGTGTAAAAATATTGACTTTAATTGCCAACAATAATAATGGCAAACCCACATTTGTTTTGTTGGTAATATTTAATAACATTTAAAGTGTCTTCTCTGAAGTGTGCACTTTGTAAATGTAAAAATGCTAGCCTCAATAAAATAACATTTGGGTAACACTGCCATCTGGTGGCAGTAATGTGTTATGCTAAAGATGACCAAACTGTTTAACATTAACTGACATGTAAGCGGATCATTTTGAAATGTATGTTTGTTATAAGAGTGTATACTACATGTGTGTTTGTTACGTGTTTGTCATTGTGCTGTTTTATTACTTTATGTGTAGGCAAAACCTACAGAACAATTTATTAACACCAGCAGGAATAAAGCCATCAACTGAAATGTGTCTTGAGTTTATTATCTCATCTGAACTCACTCACAAAGAAAGAATTCAGAACCTACGAATATATACAGTAGGTATATGACATAATGCATCACATAAGTTACTAAAGAAAGATCACATATCATACAGAGTAGTTAGTAGGATATTGATACTTTCATACACGTTATGCTCTCTTACATAATATGAGATATGAAAAATGTCAACTAACTCAATGTGAAACTAAAAGGTTATAGCAAGATGGTACTCTGACATTTAGTGCTGTTTCATAATGTGTCTTCCTGTGCAACGTAACATCAACAACATCTTACATCTTCATGACATACAAGATACAGTATGTAACAGTCCAATCTATTAGGTGATTGCAGAAACCTAAGTGTCTGACGGATAAAAGATAGATGGATAGAAGCCATCAGAGTCATATTCATTATTACAGGACTACGTGACAGGGATTTAAATACCTGATAGGTAAATGAGTCATGATTGAGTAAACAATGATGATAAAATCTTTGAGGACCCATGATGTGTGGTTGAGCCCTTGAGCAAGGCACCAAACCTCTCACACTGCTCCACGGGCGCCGTATAATTGCTGCCCTGCACCCCCTCTGTAATGCATGTGTGATATGAGGGGGTGCAAGATAAATTTCAATTGCATGCGATTTGGTGTGAATTGCATGCAAAATGACTGATGATTGATGAAGTATCTTAAATCTTAAATCTTAAAGATCTTAAATCAGACAGATCAGAAACATTGTGGTGAGGTTCACTTTTTTGGGTTCCGGTGTATGTTTGTGTGTGATTAAGCTGATAATGTTTCTTCCACAACTTAGTAGTTGTAAAGCCACCGCACGTAAAACAGATGCTATCTCACGCCTGAACAATAGAGGCGCCAATAAGCCCAAGCGCTGAATGCATCACCGGTACATGAATAGAAGAAGAAACCCCGGAAAGCAGCTCGCGGTGCGCATGGCGCTATTCGGATAAACACTTTCTCATAAGTTGAATAAATATAAACTCTTATCGCATTTGAGCGTAAATCTTACTACACAACTAAAGCTTTATCCTTAAACAGGTGAGTGTGCTTGGCTTCCTGCTCGCAGTTGAAGCATTTAGCTTGTTACATTTCTTCCATAAGAACGCGACTCAAACGTTGTAACCGGGACTCATTCATTTCTCTGCATGTTAGCTTGATAGCATGCTAGTTTATTATACAACGTAACCACCAGGCTCAAGCAAGAAAGGCGGGAAATAGGAACCAAAATGGGTCAACATCTATTTAAATTGTAGCATCGGGATTTATGTTTTGGGGGAAAAAATTCTATAAGGTGAAAACAAGAAGGGGAATGTTGCATATCCTTAGTTGTGCTGTTAGCGTTAGCTTTACCCGCCGCTCTGTCTCCTGTGTTGGCTAAGCTAGTGTGATGTCCCTGTGAGGAGATGCTGGCATGTTTACACGCAGAATAATAAGCCACTATTTCAAAGATACATTTCATACTCAAGAATCATTATTATAACTGTGTGTAAATGTAACGTGTGTGTGTGTTGATCTAACGTCATCAAACCGTCTGAGCAGGGCAGAATACTCGATAATTAACGGACAAATTTAATAGTTTCAATAACTAAATGATCGTTTTAGTTTCTATCAGGTTAAACATATTTAGTCCGTTTTATCTCACTGTACTAAAAACCGTAGTCTGTTTAAATTCTTTGACAAAGTAATCGCCAATATAAAGAGGTAGTTATAAAGTTTAAAGTGTTAAAATAATCGATCAATGAATCAGAAATATTTTTTGAAAGCTTGTCTGCCCAAATTGTTGAATTGTTTTTATAACCAGGGACTGGTTCATATTTTGTTTAATTAATTATTAATGTCCAAATAGAGCAAGCATTTGATTTGTAAATGTATCATTTTGTCGTTTTAATAAGTCAAATTATAGATTGATCAACTAATTGCTTCACCACTAACATAGAAAATAAACATTCAAACATCCTCATTTTCCTCCTCTCAGCTCTCTGAAAGATGGAGGCTGACCTGTATGATGAGTTTGGAAACTACATCGGCCCAGAGCTCGACTCTGATGATGATGAAGATGACATGGAGGCAGCGGACAGAGACGCAGACGAGGTATCCTTCAAGCTCAATGCTAGCGGTTGCCAAAGAGAGAGAGAGAGCATGTGTGTATGTAGCTTGAAAGAGTGTGTGTACGGAGCTTGAGAGAGTGTGTGAACGGAGCTTGAGAGAGTGTGTGTATGCAGCTTGAGAGGGTGTGTGTCCGGAGCTTGTGCACATGCATTACTATAACAACTGTGTCCTTGTGAAGGGCGATGAGGATGATGAGGATGACGCAGCTGATGCCGATGATGATGTCCCTGGCATGGAGGTGGTCCTGCACGAGGACAAGAAGTACTATCCCACAGCAGAAGAGGTCTACGGGCCGGAGGTTGAAACCATTGTCCAAGAGGAAGACACACAGCCACTGACAGGTAAGAGAGGAAGGACAGGTTGTGTTTGTGTCTGTGAAGGAATCCAGTGACTGTTTAGGAACTAGACAACGACTCACATTTCTGTTTCCATCCTCCCAGAGCCCATCATCAAACCTGTGAAGAATAAGCAGTTCACTCTGATGGAGCAGGAGCTGCCTGCCACCGTCTATGATATGGAGTAAGACCTCGCCTGCTGTGTGTGGTTTCCTGGTTCCAGCTGGAGCTGCAGGTTCCACTGCTGTGTCTTTCAAACTCACACGTCCTTTCCTCCCTCTTGGCAGATTCCTTGCCGATCTAATGGACGGTACAGAGCTGATCCGTAACGTCACCCTGTGCGGTCACCTTCATCACGGAAAGGTAAGAGGCTGCCCGGAGCGCCTGCATGCATGCATGCATGCCTGCCCTGCACCCGGATCAGGATCAGTTTGATTCCGGGGCCCAGCTCTGCACAGTTTGCCAGACAGCACATGTGTTACTAAGATGAGGATAGGAAAGTTTTAGAACATGGCCACAGTCTGGACTCACTGGGATCTAAGCAATGTGTTTATTCCATTCAGACCTGCTTTGTGGACTGCCTGATTGAGCAAACGCACCCGGAAATCAGGAAGAGGGATGACGTGGATGTGAGTGAGGCCTCTTTGCACCTCTATACGCTTAAATCCTGCATGAGCCATCAGAGACTTAATGTTTCTCTTTCTTTCAGCTGCGATACACAGATATCCTCTTTACAGAACAAGAGGTGAGTGTTCCAGCTGTCAGCTCTGTGGTCAAATGGTAACGAGGATCAGAATCTTTACAAAGGGCTGCAAATGCTGATCTCTAACACTTTTTTGATAGAGAGGAGTCGGTATCAAGAGCACTCCTGTCACGATGGTCCTTCCTGATTCCAGAGGGAAATCCTACCTCTTCAACATCATGGATACACCAGGTATTGTGTTTGCTCACTCAATGCGTCTTCTGGGTCTTTGTGTAGAAAAGCAGTGGGTGATTAAAGACCTGATTTCCTCTTTGAAGGTCACGTAAACTTCTCAGACGAGGTCACATCTAGTATCCGGATCTCCGACGGCATCGTCCTCTTCATCGACGCCGCAGAAGGAGTGAGTGACTCCATATTCCCTCACATCACTCGTGTCGAGTTCCTCCACAGTCCTCATTATGCTAACACGGACTTCTCTCTTTGTCTGCTTGAAGGTGATGCTGAACACGGAGCGTCTCATCAAACATGCCGTGCAGGAGCGCATGGCCATCACCATCTGCATCAACAAAGTGGACCGGCTCATCGTGGAGCTCAAGCTGCCCCCCACAGATGCTTATTATAAACTTCGCCATATAGTGGATGAGGTCAACAGTTTGCTCAGGTAGGTCACGCTGTAAAGAGAAGCTGCCCTCGAGGAAAACATGGACATTAGGAAGAATCTATTGTTTCTGTGGTGTTGACATTGAATGGCGCAGAAGGTTCACAAACATACAGAGTTCTTGTTGTCTATGTGACAAAGTCAGAGATGTGTCGTAAACCGGTTTGTGATCTTTCTCCTCTTCCATCTCAGCACGTACTCCACGGATGAGAACCTGGTGGTGTCGCCTCTGCTTGGCAATGTGTGCTTCGCCAGCTCCCAGTACAGTATCTGTTTCACCCTGGGGTCCTTTGCCAAGATCTACTCAGACACTCACGGTGAGAGAATGCTTCAGCACACACACACACACACACACACACACACACACACACACACACACACACACACACACACACACACACACACACACACACACACACACACACACACACACACACACAAAAACAAGGACTGGCACGTGGTCTTTTATCCTGTGTTGATTGCATGATGTGAGGTGTGAAATCGCTCCTCTCTGTGTTCGAAGGTGACATCAACTATAACGAGTTTGCCAAGAGGCTTTGGGGAGACATCTATTTCAACCCCAAAACGTGAGTACTTATTCTGTATTTCTGCAGAATGCTTGACCATCCTCTGCATCCACCAGTCCTAAGTCGCCGCTGTTGTATCTATTTTCTTCTCTCCTGTCACTCAGGCGCAAGTTCACAAAGAAGGCTCCCAGCAGCAACTCACAGCGTAGCTTTGTGGAATTTGTCCTGGAGCCTCTCTACAAGATCCTCTCACAGGTGGGACCTTGTGTTCTCATGCACCTGGGCTGTATAACAAACAGAGACGTGGCTGAATGACTCATCTCAACCCAAATCCTCCTCTCGGCTAGGTTGTCGGTGATGTAGACACGTCCCTCCCTCGCGTTCTGGACGAGTTGGGGATCCACCTGTCAAAAGAGGAACTGAAGCTGAACATTCGACCGCTGCTGAGGCTCGTCTGTAACCGCTTCTTTGGAGAATTCACCGGTATGTCTCCTCTTGCTGTCAGCACTGTTGCATGTCTGACAGCTACATTTCCATAAGACCGTTTTTCCCTGATTTGTAATGAATAAACTCTTCTCAATAGGCTTTGTGGACATGTGCGTGCACCACATCCCCTCGCCACAAGAGGGCGCTAAGAACAAGATTGAGCACAGTTACGCCGGAGGCCTGGACTCTGACCTGGGGGAGGCGATGGCAGAGTGTGACCCTGACGTGAGTATTACACAGGCGGAACACTGCGGTCTGTCTCTAGTGTCCTTCCTGCTGATTGAACAAATTAAGCCAGCAGGATGTTTGAATTGGCCTGAAATGAATCAACTATTAAATAAGCCAATACAAAACAATGAAATGCATTGACCACAGTTTTCCAAGTTCAATTAGGAAGTCCTAATGCCTCTCGCCTCAAACACAATCCCGTCCTATAGGAAGAAAAGTTAGATTCCAGTGGTTAGACTTTCCGTTCCTGTTTCCTTTCTCTCTCTCATCCCTCCTGCCTGCGTGTATCTCTCCCTCAGGGTCCGTTGATGTGCCACACCACTAAGATGTACAGCACCGAGGACGGGGTTCAGTTCCACGCTTTTGGCCGGGTGCTGAGCGGGACCATTCAGGCGGGCCAGCCCGTCAAGGTTTTGGGAGAGAACTACACCCTGGAAGATGAGGAGGACTCGCAGATCTGCACCATCGGGCGGCTCTGGATTTCAGTCGCCAGGTACGTTCAGTTTTGATTCCCCGACTTTGTTTGTAGTGACGAAGTTCAACCCTAGTTTCTATCAGGTCCTGTTATTCGCTCCTCTGTGCTTTGTAGGTACCAAATTGAGGTGAACCGAGTACCTGCTGGTAACTGGGTGCTCATCGAGGGCTGTGATCAGCCAATCGTGAAGACGGCCACGATCACAGAGCCCAGGGGGAACGAAGAGGTGAGGCAATAAAGCCAAACAAGCGCACCTTATGAGTTCTTAAATCCCCTGTGGGCCAGAACAATTTCAATTTTAACTTTGTGCTGCAGGCTCAGATCTTCAGGCCGCTCAAGTTCAACACGGCGTCGGTCATCAAGATCGCAGTGGAGCCCGTCAACCCCTCAGAGCTGCCCAAGATGCTGGACGGGCTGAGGAAGGTCAACAAGAGCTACCCCTCTCTCACCACAAAGGTACGGCTGGCCCGGGGCTCCTAGGGGGCGGAGCCAAGGAGCGGTAATGACTGGAAGGCACCATATAGGTTCAAAACCAAATATAGGTCATATTGTTGCACTTAATGTTGTGGAAGAAAAATAAACCCTGGTAAATATTGGCCCAGAGGGAAATAAACACAGGAAAAACTTGATATGAGCAAACATTTGGTTGGTGGATGTAATGGTGATTGCTGTTATCTGTGTGTCTCTCAGGTGGAGGAGTCTGGAGAGCACGTCATCTTAGGCACAGGAGAGCTCTACCTGGACTGTGTCATGCACGACCTGCGCAAGATGTACTCTGAGATCGACATTAAAGTAATCTCTCACTTTATGCTTCATGACACATTGCTGAAGAATGTTTACAGCAGTAAAAGCCTCTGTTTTCTCTCTGTAATGATCTTTATTCTCACCACAGGTTGCTGACCCAGTCGTTACTTTCTGTGAAACGGTCGTGGAGACTTCATCTCTCAAGTGCTTTGCTGAAACGCCAAACAAGAAGTGCGTATTAAACAGGATCAGTGTAGCTGGTTATCTTCAGCCTCTCCCTCCCTCTTGCTCAGTCTTCCTTGTGCCAGAATCAGTGATTGACGGCTGTGTGATATAATTAACAGGAACAAGATCACCATGATTGCTGAACCCTTGGAGAAGGGACTGGCCGAGGACATAGAGAACGAAGTGGTGCAGATCACATGGAACAGGTATGATCAAGCAACGTGAACCCCCCCCCCCCCCCCCTTACACCCCACCATCACCACCACCACACCACGCCCACACAGCAGAACCATTAATTCATCTCTTAATTAAATGAAATGGTTGATAAAGTACATGATACATGATGTCACTATTTCCCAGCTCAGTCTCATACGGCTCCATCCAGATCTGTTATCCTTCTGTTAGCGATAAGCAGCCGTGTAATGTTGATTGGTTTTAATGATATGGTGCCTTTGATGAAGGTGAAGGGGGGTTGTGATGCTCGTACTTGCCCTTAAGGCCACAAGCTGCATTTCTAGGTGATACTCATCGGAATTCATGGCTGCTATTGAGCAGAGCAAAGGTGCTGATGCTCTGACGTCTCACTTCTGATTTATGGATTTGACTACCATGTGCAGCAAATTTGATAACCACCCTGTCAATCACGTCTCATGTTAGACTTTTGGACTTTCACTTATTTTCCTGTTGAACCATGGGACAATAAGGACTTACACTCATTCAGACTGTTAGAACTGAGAGGAAAGGCAATATTGCACCAGACATATAGAATATTTCTGTGCGTTCGGAAATGACTTCCTGTTAACATTCTGCATTACATCAATGCTTTTTGTAACATCCTCGGTATCGACCAGCGTGAGTCACAGTAATTGAATCGTGCACTAATTTCCTGATCCTGGTGACATGAGGAACATGCATCTGACGGCTCGGCTGGCAGCTTCCTCTCCCCGCTCGCCTCATCTGCGGGACTTAACACACCGTTAATCTAAACCTTCGCTCTGCTCCTCCTCTTCCATTAACCCCACCTGCCCCCCCTCTCCCCTATCAGCCAATCTCCTTAATGTCCCAGCTGTGCACACCTCGCCTCAACCCCTCGCTGTGCTCTTCCCTCACTGCAGGAAGAAGCTGGGAGAGTTCTTCCAGACCAAATACGACTGGGATCTGCTGGCTGCTCGCTCCATCTGGGCCTTTGGGCCGGACACCACGGGGCCAAACATCCTGGTGGACGACACCCTGCCCTCCGAGGTGAGCTCCAAATCCGCCGGATGGAATGCAGAGCCCTCTTTGAAACTTCATAACATGGATGACAAACCTTGAGGGAAGTGAGTGGAGTAGTCCTTACTAAGTGTGTCCCTGTGTCTACTCGTCCCCCTGTAGGTGGACAAAGCTCTGCTGGGCTCGGTCAAGGACAGCATCGTCCAGGGCTTCCAGTGGGGCACCAGGGAAGGACCTCTGTGTGATGAGCGTGAGTGCTCTCTGTCGACCCCAAACACGCTCCGCTTGACTATTGAAGCTTCTCAGACAGCTTTGACATACAGAAGTGAAATTGTTACATAAACGTCACATCATTTCTGGTAGAAACGTCCATGTTTTTTTTCTGTCCTTTAGCCATCAGGAATGTGAAGTTTAAGATCCTGGATGCAGTGATCGCTCAGGAGCCGCTGCACCGAGGGGGGGGCCAGGTCATCCCCACAGCCAGGAGAGTGGTGTACTCTGCCTTCCTCATGGTGAGATCACTCCCACAGCTCCGATCCCTCTCCTCATCTGCCAATAGCTCCTCCAGACTTCCCCCCCGTCCGTGCCCACTTCCCTTAATGTTCCATTACCTTGATTATGGTTTTGTGGAATTTGCTGACGTGCAATATTTTTAATTGCGCCGCTGCGACGTCGGTCGCCTTTCACGTTTTGGCTTCTGTCCTCGTCTCCTTTGGCTCTTTCATAACCCACACAGGCCGAGATGGTGAATTTATGGTTGTTCCTCTGCGTATGTGACGGCTACGCTGTGTCCACGTGTTTGTCCTCAGTGTATTTATCATGTGGTCCCTTGTGTCCCAGGCTACGCCCAGGCTGATGGAGCCCTATTACTTTGTGGAGGTTCAGGCTCCAGCCGACTGCGTGTCTGCGGTCTACACAGTGTTGGCTCGAAGAAGGTCGGTGTGCCATCATCATCGTGCAGGTTTTTAGTTTTCTATAAGGCTCAACATGAAGCAGAGATCAACCTAAGATGTATTTGTCTGTTGTGTTTCCTAACAGGGGTCACGTTACTCAGGACGCCCCCATTCCAGGGTCTCCCCTCTACACCATCAAAGCCTTCATCCCAGCCATCGACTCCTTCGGCTTTGAGACGGACCTTCGCACACACACACAGGGCCAGGCCTTTGCTCTGTCTGTGTTCCACCACTGGCAGGTAAAACTGGAGCAAACTCAACAATGTGTCCATCTCCATTTTCACACTTCTGAGGTGGTAGAGGAGTCATTTAACTGTAAAGGGCACTAAAAGCGGCTAGGTGGTCTGTGAAAAGTTATTTGGTCCCGACGTCTCTGAGTCACTGAGACCTTGACCATAATCATTGGTGAAAATGTCTCCTGACAGCAATCTGACTCTCGCACACATCTGTCCGCACACACAAACATGTGGCAGCTTGCGTTGCATAATGACCAACCTTGTAAACATCTGGCAGCTTGTTTTTGATGTGGCGTGAGCGTTGAGTCATTATGTTTAAGTACAGTGTGGCGTCTCTGTCTCTATGTCTGACTCTTGTTTGTGTCAGCACTTTTCATAAGCCGCGCCAGGGAAATTAATTAACTGTGTGACGAGATTACGTCTCTACGGAAAAGTCATTTGTGTAGAATAATGATTTTCTTGGTGTGATGAGGTTTGAGATACTGAATACGAATGACTGAGCCAACCGTTTCTGTATTACCACAACATCTGATGTATTCATTAAATTAGAGTAATAACCAATTGAAAAGCGATGAGGCCTTTACAAAAGAAAAGAAAAGAAATTGGAGTGATTTAAAATTAACCTTTTATTCTTGATCATCAAAATGTGGTTCTTCTGTGGAGTTCTTGTTGTTCTTATATGACTGCTGGAGGACAAATGCAGGAAGTCCTGACGTGTCTTCTTGTGTTGATTAAACTCTGCGTCTCCCGTTACACTCCCTGTATTTCCCTGAAAACACATCGTTCGGTTATGGTCTTCATCCATCTGTTGATTAAGCCTCAGCCACTCTATTGATTATTCTTTCGGCTTCCTTCCGTTGTAACCTTTCCCTGAGGTGGAGATCTCATCATTTTCTCCAGTGTTTCTCCCTGGCTGATCTCAGGCCAGCATCCATCTTTTAAAGGTCGCAGTATCCAAGCAGTTGACTTATTTAAGGGTCACTGTTACAGATTCAACATTCCTAAGGAGTCTTCTCCTCCAGGCTGCGTACAGAGGAAATGTGTCGCATATCCGGACAATGTGGAGTTTCCACAGTGAAGGTCACGTTATGCGTTAGTCGTTAAGATAATGGATTTACAGAATCATTTTAAAAGCCGGCGAAACCTATAGTTGTATATAAGTCGATGTGCTCTCGTGGCGCCGCGGTCACAAACTCCAGCAGTGACACGACTCGCACTCTGCCTTTTCCATCACGTTGATGGACACACTCCTGACTCAGTAACAATGGGGCAGACTTGCAGATGAATCAGATATTTAGTAAAAGGTTAAAGCTGCCGTCAGAAGTGTCCACTCAGCTTGTTAAACCTTTTAGATGTGATAGGTCGTGTCATTTGTATGGTTGCCTACTTCCTCATGCTCCCCTTACAAACCTCTTGTGTTTCCCCCTCAGATTGTACCCGGTGACCCCTTGGACAAGAGCATCGTGATCAGGCCTCTAGAGCCTCAGCCTGCCCCCCACCTGGCCAGAGAGTTCATGATCAAGACCCGTAGGCGCAAGGTGAGCTTTAAGTCTGCTAGATGGTCTTTAGTTTGTCCCCGCTGCAGGGAGGTGCACCAAAAGTCATCATTTTAATCAACATTACTTAAGATATGGTTGACGTCCTTTGTCGCTCCACAGGGTCTGAGCGAGGACGTGAGCATCAGCAAGTTCTTCGACGATCCTATGTTGTTGGAGCTCGCCAAGCAAGACGTGGTGCTCAACTACCCCATGTGAGGGGCTACGCTCATTCATTCATTCAGGTTACACGGCGATTCCTCCTGCATCTTCACGGAGCTCAGCACTCTTTTTTATCTCCTCTCCCATTTTGTAATGGAACGTACACAACCCATGAAAAAAATCCTGGATCGATCATGGATTTAATGGAAAATACGGAAATGAACGGCAGTAAAGTGTGTTGGGTCTCATCTTTATTCTTTTATTTTTTTGTATGTAAAAATTATCCTTGTTTTTGTAGTAAAGGACGGCTGAATCTTTTATAAGAATAAATTGGATGTCATCTAGTGTATGAATAAAACATGTTGTGTAATTAAACAGAAGATTGGTGTGTATTCTTTAACGGCAGGAAGGAGCGAATGTGTTTATCATGTCAAGTGTTGTGACCTTTGATGTGGGCAGTTCTGTCTCGGAGGTCATTCTGTGTGTGCAGGTGGAGAATGGTGCCCCAGGTGAAGATTTTCCGGTGGCTGGAGTGATTGGAGTGTGCGTCTGGGATGCAGTGTGAGCTGTGAGTGATGGACGGGTTCAGGATGATGGAGAGGCAGGGACAGAGTAGGCAAAGGTGAGGCGGAAGAACAAGGAATGAGACAGAATTCCAAGATATGACTAGTTACTTTTTTTTTTTTATTACTAGGATTATTGCCTTTTTAGGTTAGAAGTCAATATACTACCAGGTGTAAGCAGCCAACATGGACAGTAAATTCACCCTGAGCAGTAAATTTAGGAAACCTTGATATTGACCTCGCTTCAAATTGCAGAAGTGACATTAAAAGATAAATTATAGACCAGTATTTGACTGCACATGATGATGCAGTTAACGGTCTGATGTGCGAGTCAGTCACACAGACGGAAGACTCCGGCGTCTGAAAAGCTTAGACCTTCATCAGTCAGCGCTGACAGTTGCGCTAACAGTTCTGGAGGTGCTGAGAAAGTGGGGAAGGTAACAAGGGGGGCAGGAGATGACTGAATAGCCTGAGCAGCTTTGACATTTGGACTGAATGTCAGTCTTGTCCAACGTGATGGGGGGTTTTTGTTTTCACCAGAGGTGTAATTCTGCCTTTTCAGAGCCATGTGGGAAGAAGAAATAAATAGGTTGAGGATGTGGTGTAAACATGAACGCAGATGCTTCCATGCTCGTGTATCTCCTCACCTCTCATCTGAAAACATCTGTTCTGTCTGAGAACCCAATGGTGTACTCAGACAACACAGTCCCATCACTCCTTCCCTCACCCTGGCGTGAGCTAGATCGTGCTTGGCCCCTGAGCACTGAGACGGATGGCAGCAGCTCTTGCCGGTCTGAACACAACGGCCCGAAGCGCTTGGTGCAATCTGTGGTCCCTGTGCTAAATATAGACAAGAGTGAGATTCTGCCTCGTTAGGGGCACCGATCCTGCATGTCGGGCCACTCCTGCAGCCTTTCCAGCTCCATCTGCTCTCGCCTAAAATCAGACCTCTGTGCTCACCTTTCCTTCATCTCGCCCTGTTTCTTTGTATCCACACACTCTGACCCTGTAGTTACTCTGTCAGATGTGTCTTTTCCTGCTGACATCCCAAGCTTGACCCTTCATCTAGGACGTCTACTCCAAAGTGCGCGGACACTAGACATGGAAGTGTTTATGTTACAATAGAGATTTTTTTATTATCACTGGTGGCAGATGTACTGAAATTATTCACAAAAATAAGAGGTTTAATGGTAATATCACATTTAAAATAAATGTGCGTAAATAAGCGTTACTAGAACTACTGCATGAAGCTGCATAAGGTTAAGTCAGCCTAGGAACAATGTTGTGATTTCAGAAGTGTCCGCAGGTTGTAAATGACTTATGATAAGACGTCCTTACTTTATCCCTTTACCGAGTGTATGTGTATGTGTTTTGACATGTCTCTGTCTCCCTCCTTAACAGTCAAATGTGGCCTTTCCTCCAGAAACACGGCAGGGCCCATCTCTGCCCAGCAGGTCAATGACAGTTTGAAGTCTGGCAATGTCAGAGCAAAGAGCAGACGAGTAGAGAGAGAAAAACGATCACATGACTGTGTGACTCCTGCAGCCTCTGGCACCCGAAGGACCCAGCGTACTGAAAAAGCCTCTAATGATGACAGAGATCAGAGGTCCATCCCTGACTGAGGCGCCACATCGCACATGCACGGGCGCCTGAATAGGCTGCAGACTTCGGAGAAGGCCACAAGGAATTTGTGAGTAACTTCTAGAACAATTAAACCACAAAACATGAAGTAACTCAGCTATTCAAATTGGCCAAATTGAGCCATATGTGTTGCCACGCTTGGGGGCCTTCTACAAAATCAGATTGAGACCAGACGCGGGCCCTCGTGCAGTGGCCCAAGGAGCTGGTAACAAATAATAAAGCACCTTGGAATGATTCTTACTATTTCCACTGGTTTGTGGAACAGGAGGCTGGTTTGATTGTACGGAACAGTAGACATCATCCATTGATGGATTGAGTTTAGCTTAGTCATTTCCTTGGAATATGGTTCCAGGCCCTTTGGTGAAATCTGTTATTCCTTGTAATGGGTCATCGAACTGTGTCACTTCACTTTCCAACAGAATGAGCTCATCAAATTTGTATTACATCCAAATTTTCCATGTGGAGTCCATATTACTAATTGAAAATATGGGGGTCCGACCCAGATAAGTAGGCCTACAGTACTGAGAACAAATGTTATGGCAATAAAAGAATGAATGAATTCATGTAAAACTACTGAGGTTTCAAAATAGCCACTGTTAGATGAGTATAGCAATATTCTAACATTTTAACTGTCCAGCATTTACAACTCTATTTATAGCTGGGTGGTTTAAATCAATGATTGTCGCTTGTGATCTGTAGTGCAGTAAAAATAAAATATTTCTCTTTGCATGAGTTGAGTTTCACAAAAGTATACCTTATTGATGTACCTTTGTGTTTGAGTGAATGTACGTGTGTTCATTTAGATACAGTTCAAACATTTGTTTTAAAGAGGAAGGAGTCAATCTGATGATGATGATGATGATGATGATGATATAAATATGAATAAATATTGTCTTTTTTCCCTGAGCTCAGCAAACCCCCAACTCCTACTCCTAACATCCGTGGTTACCATGGCCACAGTGATCCTATATTATTGATATTAAAATGATAACACCTGATGTAAAAGCAAGTGAACCATTATAGAGTAACAATTAGACACCAGAGAGTATATTTTTTTATGTAAAGATCCAATACCTTGATGTGGTCAACAGCTAAACCCGGAACCCCCCCGCCCCCCTTTTTCTCTGTTTAGTTTGAATGATGAATCTAAGATGTGACCCGTCGGGTGCGCGCACTGTCAATGACGCGCCTCGCCGCTCCCCGATGGTCTCCAAGCTTCCAGCGAGGGAGTCCAGCTGTCACTCACCCGGAGCCGGGGACCGTGTGTGGGCACATGGGGGACAAATACGAGCGGAAGCAACGCGCCGCTGGATGAGGGGGCGAAGGACCGGCAACAACACGGCGGAACTCAACTCCGGGAAGGAGCGACTAAACCGAGGACAAGTGACATATTTAGCGCTGAATCCCGGAGGCAGCGGCAGAGATATGAGAGAGACAGACCCGAATATTGACTCTTCATCACCCGTCCTCAGCGTTCCTGGCAGCGGAGCAACGTCTCTCCTGCCAAAATGACCCGACCATTGTCTAGCATCATCGCTGTAACGGAATGGGCCCGCAGGAATTTTGGCACCGGTTTTACGCGGCAGACAACATAGTTAAAGCTGACGTCCTCGGCTGAGAGCAGAGCGTCCGGCTCACACTGACCCGAGATCCAAATGTGGCGCTGATGCTGTGAGATAGAATCACAACACATCCATCTAAGACTTCAACAAAACCAACAACCAAGAACAACATCAACAAACGGCTGCTGGGTTCCTCCGAGACGCGGAGCAAAGAATCAACGGCGGCGGGTTTCAAGTTTGGACCTCACCAAGTCCAAGACGACCTGTTCGCCCCCACACGGAACATCTTACACCTTAAAGCATCTTCACAGACTCGCATAGCGGTAAGACTCGATTGTTTCCTCACGCAAATGCCATTTTCCATCTTTGGTTCTGTTTTCTAAGCGAGCAGACGCCCTGTTGAGGTGAACATCGGGGCTCTCGTACGCACCGGTTGGCACCGCACCGTAACGCGCGCACACGAGTCGCATCTCCGCGCTTTATTTCTTTTATTTATCCCGTATTTTCTCTTTCATCGCAACATATTTGCTTATGACAGAGCTGCGTGTCAGCGACGAGAGAACAACTTTGCGTGTAAGAAACGTTTTTTTGCCAGCGTTTAGAAAGATCGAGCTGCACCCGGCGCATCTAATGGGCATCAGCCGCTAATTGTCCTTTTGTGTGGACATGGGGTTTATATTCTATCTCTAAATACAACTGTAGCCTGTTGAAACCGCTAACACCTGCGTGTATAGACAGAAATACAGTATCTCAGGAGAATCTTTTGTTCTCTAATAATCCCAGTAGCAGCAGCAGCAGCAGCGGGGTGGAGGGCGGTGCAGGGGCTTTACTACAGGTCTGCTTTAGTCCTGCAGACTCCTGAAAGCACATGGTGCTCGCTTTACTATAAAAACCCCACGGATGATGAATATTTAAGCATCACCTTGAATCATAGCTTATTTTGTATTTGTATGTGTCATTTATGCTAACATAGGGAGCACTAATATAAGATGTGTATGATAGGAAGGTTGACTATAGAACTACATCCTAAATAATCAGGTTTATTCTGGATATTTTCTGAACAATTTGCCCCAAAAAATCCCAATGTGTGTTTGTAAGCATTACGCTGCGTTACACAGACAGCATGAAGATATTTGCCAGTGTACCTGCATGTGTGTATGAAGGTATTTACCCATTATGCAGGTGCCTTTGGTGCTCCGGCTCTGACAGCTTTACTAACCTTTCTTTCATATTGACAGTAAAATGTGCTGCCAGTTACAGCCGCAGTCCCCTCTGCACACACACACACACACACACACCCACACACCCACACACCCATTATTACCTGATTCAGTGATTATCTCATCATATTTGTAGTCACTTCTATGGAAATAGCCCCCCAGCTTATTATGGAAACAGCCGGCGCCCAGCAGCAGCATTATCCACCATGATGAGAAACCGTTTCATTGTGCTGTTTGCCTTTGAAATATGCCACATTGGCTTCTGTCTGCAGCATTTATCAATGCCACGTGAGCGATAAGTCATATATGAGCCACCATAATGAGTTTCTCCTCCAGAAAGTCCTCGCCAAAGTCTCTGTGATGGACGAGATGTCGCCAAATGAATGAGCTCAGCACCCGTGAATGATGGTTGCTTCCTCCATAACGTATGGATGTTAGGTATTTATTCAGAATATATTCTTTGGTAAGCTGCCAGTAGAGCCGTGTTTACCTTCATGTAGCCTCCATTCACTCACCTATATGCTTCTGTTCAGTGGGCGTGGTTTTGACATTTCACGGCACAGCACACTGTAGATTTAATGAATATTTTCAGCGTTTGAAACTATTCCTGGAACGCAGTCCATCTCTGTCTCCTGATACCCCTCCCACCGTGTTACCCCGCTGCCCCCTCCATCCTCCAAGGAGCAATATTTCACTCCCTGTGGCTCTGAGGAGAACTTACCCCGAAGTGGCAGGAGCGGGAGTCGACCTCTGTGCACTGAGAGATGAGGGGCAGATTCTGTGTGGCAGCAGGGAAATGCCCTGTTTGCTTCCGTTAATATGATGATGAAATGGCTCCTGCCCTCTGTTCCATTGGAAACACGACAGTCTGCTGCGAGAGAAAAGCTTCCACCACTAAAAAATCATGACTTGGCAAGCAGAAGTGATAGATTGCGTATGGATCCTATAAAATTGCATGTGGATCCTTATGACATAGAAAACAGGGTCCAAGTAGTTTGGGAAATATTACATCTCATCGTATTTTCCTGTAATACATCACACAGAAATACCAAGTTGTGTATCTGTTTTTATTTCCAGTTCCCCAGAAGAGTCAAAATAGGAGTTAGTCCAAGAGTATGTGCCCAAAAACGGCTCATTAATACCATAAAGTGTTGAGTAGTAACAACGACACCCCAGGCCAGTGTGTGACGCCCAAGTTGCATAATTAAAGCTTAAAATTTGTTGGCTACCAAACAGAAGCGAGAGTCCCCCCTTACGGACACATTCGCCACACAAAATCCTCCAAAATCCAAATACATTCACACCATAGAAGCACACTGTTCTTTTGGTGCAATCTTCCTTTATTCCCCCCTCACAAATGAGAAACTCTTTGGATGGTGGAAGCAACAGGGAGCTTTAGACGGCGCTCATGCTTAGGCTGTAATCCCATAATATTGAATTTTTAATGACCTATGAGATCGTGAAGAATGGCAAATCAATATCACCCGGCAACTGAGGAATACATTTTGGAATTTATTCAGTCAGTTGAGTTCTTTCAATATACAGTTAAAAGCTAAATGAATACAAGTGAGGACAGTGAATAATGGCTAATAATGAATTCTGAATTGCGCAACATTTTCAGAACACATTTCAAAGATCATCACGCAGTTCAAGATAAATTTAATCAAAGGACACTGGCTCATTATTATTTAATTAGCTCACATTGTAATCTTATACATATGAACACACTAGGAGTACTTGATGAATTAGAATCTTCATATGCTTTTAGAATAGTGAGCTGCATCATGCGTATCACGTTCCCTACCTTATTTTGATGTTGATGATAATTGCTGGCAACTTAATCAGCCATTTACAGTTACAAATGTAGACCCAAATGTCTCTGGAGGATTAGTGTAAGTCAATTACATGCTTTATAGGCACTTATTTGGAGTAGTTCACTTCCTGTTTTTCCCCCTTAGTTTCCCACTTTTTAGCGTGTGATGTTGGAAGCAGGAAGAAGTCAATTTAAGCTTTTATCCGCCGAAATCCAAAATCTCACCCTCTCATCGACGAGGAGCAGGTGTGTCGCCGCTTAACCGCCAACACACCAGCGTCGTCTGAAGTGGTAAATTTGTATTTTGGTAAATGCAACAGCGTGGTTGTGTTGAAGGAACTTGAGGAGTTTCCTTTGCACTTTGCTGTGACGGCTTCATGATTTATAACATATCAAGGTGTTCTGTCTGTATCTTGTTTAGCAGATGTGAGCTCGCTGTTGCTTTAATCCTCCGTGCGGCGTCGCTTCGCCTGCCAACCAGTCTGGATTCTTTTGCCGCGTCGCCGTCTGTTCTGCTCTGTGTTTGCTGGTTGCCACTTAGTATAAACTACATCAAACCAGAGCAGAGGTCAGGTGCTTTAAGTGTTTTTACTCTCGGTGTAATTTCCGGGTGGTTATAACAGTTAGAAGTCATTAAATGTTCATAGCGGAGGTTGTGTGTTGCATCTGTAATACGCTTCCTCCTTCAGTCCACTCCTGCCTTATTTAGCATCAACACAAGCTCGACTGCACACTTTGGCTGTAACTCATGGCTTTGGTTGGATCTATTCCTGGAATGATGGACTGGTAATTTCCTAGAAGAATAGCTTCAACTTGTAGATTGTGAAATTTGCTCTCTAAGGTTGGTGTGAAGATGATGAGGCGAGGCTGCTGAGGCGTCTCTGTGTCTTTGGATATTAATGACCAGTCTAAATGGATTGCAATTAAATTTTCATTAAACGATGAATGATGAGCTTCTCTACAGATTTAGTATTTTTTACTGTAAGATCCCGATGCGCAAGTATTCTGCTTCTTCTCAAGTATTTGTTCAATTACAGTGTTAATTAGAGGGCAGTCACAGTGCATACCTCCGCCAAGGCCCAGTAGCTCTCTAATCCAGATCAATATCTGCAATAGCAACCTCAGTCTTTTATCTTCACAATTCTGAAACTATACAATACAAGTAAGCATGTTTTATCTAAAATGGTGGATGTGGAGGCTGAGTTGAAAGTGTAGTCTCTTAATCTCTTAATCTCTTAATCTCTTTGACACCATCTCAGATTTCTCATTTTATATTCTTAAATATAATGAACATAAAGCTGCGTTCCTCTGACAGGGGACACCTCAGAATGTCAGTGGTCGTGTCAGTGGTGCAGCAGCAGACATGTTTGCACGCACACACACACACACACACACACACACTCTGTAAAAGCAGCTGCAATGCGGTAATGCTTTTGTTAAATTGTTAAATATTGCATCTGCACAAACTTCAATTCAGGATTCCTCTTAACTGCGCATAATTATATTCCATCTCTTCAGTTCTGGTTTGCTGCACACTAAATACATTCTTACTTTTATAATTAAATGTGTTTTTCTTAGATAATAATCTTGTAAAACATTAACATTAGCTCCGTTAATTTATTAAAACAAGATTAAAAACAGAAGAACAACACAGTTAATTGTGCAGGGGTACAAGAAGCTGGAGGGAACTTATTCATGACATCAACCTTTAAATAGTAAAACAGCTCTCTTAGTAACTAAACACACTAAATGTTTAGTTACTAACGTTATGTATATATATAAACATACTTTAGTATTTTCCCATTTAATTAATTTTGTGGATTAATCAGTAAATATTGTGGGCTATGAAATATCCTAAACACTGAAAAACCAAATATAAATTGTGTTTATAATGAGATTGGTGTCTTAAGTTCCTTGTATTGTTTGACCAACAGTAAATAAACCTCACATGTTTCCTGTGATGTTAACCAGCTCTGGTTCATGGGTCTGTGCATGTGCGTGTATGTGTTGCAGTGTTAGGGACATACTGTACGTAAATAGTGAGAGACAAAGTGTGTGTATGAGTGTGTGTATGAAATCCGATGTCACGTTCACCTAGCTTACACTCCTGAGGAGATATGGGCAGTCTAGCAAATGGAAACAGTCGTGAGGCTCCTTCCCACCGGGAATGTCACTCCAGCATACCAGGATCAGCTCAGACGTACATACTGTAGGCCTACGCACACACACACACACACACACACACACACACACACACACACACACACACACACACAGATTTACTGAGGCCACGCACAGACATGTTTACACTCCACTCAGTGTTGAACATGCATATTCAGTCTGATATCTCGGACTTGGGATTCGGCGCCTGCTGACACATTTGCATACGAGCACGGATGTCTCGATTGCAGGCGGTGATCCGGGGTGACAGGTCTCATGCCACTTCCCTCGGGTCACCTGATGGGCGGAGCCACAACGTGACAGGCAGCGGGTGAGAGGGAAGAATGAAGGCTGGGAAGGGTTTTTCTTCACTATCTTTGACAAAGTGAGTTAGTAAACAACGAGAACTGAACAAAATATGAGTTTGCTAATTAATTACAAACCGCATGAGAGTTAATATATAGGGATAGGGCTTGGTAGGAGGTATTGGTGCCTATTTACTTCATCATTTAGAGATCAAATGGCTGTAGCAGCTCAGTCTGCCTCACTAACCATTACACTGCTTCATTATTCTGGCTTTCAGCGGGCTTTGTGACAAAAAAGGTGTAAATGATGTTTCATAGGCTTTCCCACTGAGAACAACATCCCGGGGGGAAAGCGCTCAGTCGTTGTGTTTGTTTGGAATCATTTTGGCTGTGCAAAAACGTTTCCTTATTCTGTTGCAGTATTAAAGTGGAGTAACATTTCTGCACGCTTTACAAATTTGAATATATGACAGAAAATAACTGAGGGAAACTTTCAAGCGTCCACCACACATGGATGTTGTGCTGCCATGTGACAGTGTGAGACACCTGGAATCCTGTGAATCATTATCAGTGTGCGTGCAGTCGAGGCGGCTGCAGAGATTTCATTAAACACACACAGTCACCTTCATTATCCAAACAAACACGCAGGCGAGAGTTCACACTGTGGAGAACACGTTAGACGCCACAGAGCTGCACATGGCCCGCTGACCCCTCCACGCTCACGCCTGATTGGCCCGGCCGGGGCAGCCGTCAGCAGGGCCGTCGTCCTCCTTCAGAAACGCCATCACCTCCTCCTTGCTTTGCTCCCATACACACCGAGACGTACATACACAGTCCACCAAACTTGGTTGACACGTTTCCCAGCTACTTATGCAAAACAAATTAAACATCAATGGACTCGACGGTGGCGCTATAGCGACAGTGGCAAAATTTTGTGAAACACGAATAAAAAGAGAGAAAGAGACAAACCAGCACAGTGTTATTTTTAGTCACATATACAAAATGTTCCTCTTCACACGCTCAGTGTTTATGCAGCGAGTTGGACGTGTCATAACTTACAGTACATCAGATTGAAATGGAGCCTTACTGGCACCAGGCATCACATTAGTAAGGTATGGAGGATATACGTACATACAGCAGAGGTAAAGCCATAGACATATTCTGAATGGATTAAGGTTAGATAAGAAGAATTCATAAATGTCCATTAAAATATTTATGAGCTCACACTTTACCACAGTGACAGACATAGAAGCTGATACCTGTTTAATAGAGCCACACTATGATGTATCTGTAACAGACTCAGTCTCCTGCAGTAATCTTAACATTTTAAGGCTTTAAGTTTCCTTTTAGAGAAACGTGTCCTTTTTAAAGTAACTTGGTTGACAAAGTCCTTTTTTATCATATTGATCTTCTGTTTTCTGTTTTCCTGCCTGGCATCTTCTGCCTTCAGACTGACTCAGCTCTGTGTCTCCGTTTAATTGGCTGCATCTGTTGTTTATAATCATTTGGCAGCTTCAAGGGTTGGAGCTTACTGTCACTCAAACTGCTTGTAACTTCGTCATACTTTCATGTAAGAAACCAATCACACGTTTTTCAGCACTTCAGGCTTCAATCTTACTTCGTCAGCATTCGACAAAACCTTTCTGCAATCACTGCACATTTTCTTCAGGAAATGCATTTCTAGTTTTAAACCTTTTTTTATTCTTTTTATTCTTCATATTTAGAGCTCTTGGATGCTGATTCTTCATGAGTCCTCAGACTGGAGCTGTTACAGTTTGATTCTGTCCCAACCTAGGTAGTTAAAGGATTAACATTTTCATTTATTAATGTAATAATGTTCAATAAGCTGTTCCAAACATTAAATAACATGTCACACACATGTCGAACATGATATTTACAGTATTTCACCTGTCAGCTTCCTCTTGTCTCCATACTTCTGGAGACGGAACCTAAAGCCCTTTTCCCTTTCCTGTTACATCATCAACACACGATGTGTCTCCCAGAACAGTCCCGTCCTGTCCTGACTGTCCTCTCTGTCTCTTCTCCCGGAGTGATGTTTAAACAAAGCAACATTCATACATGAGCGGATTTCCGTGGCCACAAGGCTGCAGGATTATCACGGCCGCGGCCCACCGTGGTGTGATGGGTAGGAAAGAGCCCAAAGGCGCGCTCAGATGCTCTACTGTTTCCACTGTGGCCCTGGTGATTGCCTCGCAGGCTAACACTTTGAGACTCTGTGTCTACAACAGAAAAGGAAACTGGGATTCACTTGACAGAAGTGCTGCAGGCCAGACTTTAAATAACTCTCTGCTGTTGTTCTTCTTTTACAATCTTCTTTAATGGTTTGATGCCTTTGCTTGATGCATGGGACCATCTTCAATGCAGCGGGGAGTCGGGGGGGAAACGTCGCCTCTCTCCCAAGCACACCAGACAGATTGTTTACATGAAGATTGCCTTACACGAAGAACGTGTTTGTTTGAGAATGATAATGACTTAGTGGTTGTATGAGCAGGCTGGCACACTCATTGTGTCTGGATCTCATCACAGCTTCCCGTCTCCGGCTTGGCATGGGAGCAGTCTGAACCCCTCAGCTTCACCCAGGCCTCTCACCTCTCTGTCCTTGAGGTCAGCATACCTGCCCTGTGCACTGACCGTGACGGCCTGTGTGCGTGAATCTCCATGAGCTTATTTGTTTCATCTTTTGACAGTAAACAGGATAGCTAACAGGTGATAATGATGATGATGATGGACCTCCTGCTTCAGTGGATTTCACATCACAGGAATGTTTTCAGAGACTTTGTCCAAACTCTGTGTTGTAGTTGATTTATATTGGATCCAGTTAAAATAGTTTCACTGTCATGGCTTAATAACATAACATGAATAATGATTCCCAGAACCTGAAATAGACCCAATAGATGTTTGGGACAAGATTATGTCATCTAATACACTTTGTCATCATGTCCAGCCAAACAACACACTGAATGACCAGCTAAGACAAATAAAGACCGATTATCATCACAGGACTTCACACGGGGCTCAAGAAGATCATTTTCCTTGGATAAGATTGAAACAAATCATATTGAATCATCTTCAAACATCTTGAGACTTTGTTGTAATCCTGTTTTTATTATTTCATGTCCCTGGAACAGCAGACTTTACGCCTTCATACTGTAGTTTTGTTTAGGGTGAATCTAAGTGAATGGCTGTGTGGTCCTGAATGTGAAGCAGCAGCGTTCGTTAGGTGGTTGTATACATTAGGCGCCTCAGCTTACAGAGCGCCTGGGGGATTTTCCTTCAAGCAGGAATGGTTTATCGAGTTTGTAGCCTCAGCTCCGGGGAATCTGTGGTTTTAGTCTTACGGCGGTATTTAATTAGGGGCATCTTTTAGTTTGCAACAACACAATCCTTTCATAGTAATGTGATTTGTGAATATGAATATCCTGATTGTGTGACATTACAGTTGTGTATGTCCAAACTCAGCCTCTAAACAGGCTCTTGTGCATATTGGAATCAGTTCCTCTGTGGTTTCCCTCTGCTCCTTGTCTTTGTGTTGCTTATATGCTGATTTTAACTGGATCACATCCAAGGCCATTGTCATAACGACGCGGGTCTGGCTTCTTTCATATCTGTTTTTTTTAAGATTCCTTATCAGTTTGAGCATAATCCATTTCTTTTGCACTTACAGACATGTCAATGGGAACGCTCGATTGGCTGATTAAGATTCAACTGAATCAAGTGTAACCGTAGGCGAGAACATGTTGCCGGATATCAAAATGGCTCTTTTTGTCCTCTATTCATGCAGTGCATTTCCGTCTCTGCTCTTCCACCCCTTTTCTCTTCTCTTCTTCCTCTTCTCTGCATCCTTCAAGTCATTTTTCTCGTGAATCGGAATACCATTTACATTTCCCTCACCATCTGCTGAGTTTGGCTGTGAATTACAGTCATTTCAATGTTGGCAGGCTTGAATTGAAAGCATTTTTCCTCTTCCATTGCCTTGCGAAACTCAACAAGTTAAATCTGTGACTCCTCACTTCGGCAACATGAATCACAGAGACAATTTTGAAAGAGGAGCGCGAGCGTGAAAAGAAAGAAGGGTTGAGAGCCATTAGAACTGATTACTGGGCTTCATGGAAATAAGCTAAGTTAATACGAAAAGTTCATAAACCAAGTGTTTGCTTTAGTGTGATAAACAGGTTCACAACAATAGAAATGCACCCAGTCAGTCAAACTGTTTTATTTGTTTAGATTTTTGCAGTGTACAGTACCTAAAAATAGCCTGTTTTCATTCAGTGAACACGGTGGCACTATAGCAAGGGATATTAGTGGATCAGTGTGTGTATCATATAAAATAATCCCCCCGCAATGCAAACAATAATGTGTGTAGTTTGTCCCCTTTCAATGTTAACAAAATGTTTTTCCCATTGCACAGCATGTTGATATTCATGAAGCGCTTTTTACTCTTTGATGTGAAGATTTTCCATTTTCCCATTTGGAATATTCTGCCCGAGGGAAATGAAATTGAACGGATCTTTGGCTGTGGATGATATAGCAGCCAGTGACAATAGAGTCTTCAGTTTAATCTTCTTGTTCCCGGAAAGTACAATGAAAACTCCAGCGGTCCGCCTAAAAGCAACGCAGCGCCCAATCCATTCCTCCGGAGGGATTGAACTTAAATCCCTGATGAGGCTCGTGCAGGACTTGGGAAAACTGTGAAACCAATAATGTAAAGCCCAAGCTGCTTTCAGAGGTAAATGCTTTCTTTATATCAGCTATAGGGAGCAGCAAAACTTTTGCTTTTGCGAAGTGGAGATAAGGTAAGAATCAGGGTCGCTGTCGGTCTCTGCTGGTCGTTGTTATCTATAGAAGGTAATGAATTCAGCCTGAACTCTGTATCAAACCTTGGCCCTTACCGCATATGGGGGCCTTGATGAGTCTGCCGGGCTCCTTCAGGCGAGTAAAGCGACTGTGGAGTGAGATAGAGTGTCCACAGTGCAGGGAGATGAAAGTGGATAACTGCAGATGGATGTCGCGCACTGACAAGGACGTATTACCCAGATATCAAAGTGGAATATTCTTAGGAGATCCTTGTCATTCATCGCCCAGGCATGGAAAGGCATAAATATGACAAATGTCCCACGGGTTTGTCAGCAGAAAGGGGGTCAGGGTCAGTGTGTAGCCAAACACTTTCATCTGTGGTTATGGTTGAGGGGCAGGTGGAGTCTGGGACTCGTACCAGCACCAGAAATGATCAGAAGAAATGAGCCAAATGTTATTTTGAGCCTGATTGTTTGTTAATAGCGGTGAAAAGTGTTCTTGATACGTCTAATAAACAACTGATGTGAAATCTTCCTCTGAGGCCGTAAACGTGACTGAGTGGCTTCTGTCATTTTACCATCTGTACAAAGGCAGACGCTCAAGTCATCGCTTAGATTACTGATGAAGATGGTTTGGGCTTCTGTCACCGCATTGAGGGATTTAATGCGACTTTGGCTTTTTGTTCAATCAAACAATGGAATCTCTGCCTTTCATTCACACTCTGCTGTCACCCAAAATTGCAGCCGACTTTACAGAAAGAATTATAGATGAATTATTTATTACTATAGACTATAGATATTGAAGTAATGACCTAATATTTGCATAAGTGTAGAGTTTTAAGTCTTTGGTTTGATTTTCTGAGTCAAGACGCTCAAGTGACTTAGTTCATGCATGGTGGAGGAGTGTGTGTGTGTGTGTGTGTGTGTGTGTGTGTGTGTGTGTATGTGTGTGTGTGTGTGTGTGTGTGTGTGTGTGTGTGTGTGTGTGTGTGTGTCTTAATCTGTAGATGTTCACAGCAACAGTAGCCCCGTACACATGTAAGCAAACAGACAGGCAGAACCCCCCCCCCCCCCACACACACACACACACACACAGACACACTCAGGAGAAATCGTCTTCTCAGCGTTCAGTCGCTGCGGCGGCAAAATCGTCTCCACTTATCTGAGGAGCACAAATTCCACCGTGGCTGGCAGAGGCATCTTTGGTCTCTGCAAGCTGTCCTCCCTGACATCGCGTGCGTGTGTGTGCGTGTGTGTGTGTGGACTGCTGCCATCAGACAGGGCAACACAGAGCTTTGATTGTGAACTCTGCTTATTCCTGGAAGACATCTGGTTTAAACACCCCTCTGCCTCAGGGAGGGGGGGGGGGGGGGGGGGGGAGAATTCATTAGATGATGCTAATGAATTTCTGTAACAAGTCATGCGTGTTTCTAAGTGATTGAGTCATTGTCACGCTGTATATAGACGACGTCCACAACTCATGACGCCCCAAGTGTCAATTTCACGCTAGCTCAAGGGTTCAGACGTTAGACGTTAACAGATTAACTTCTTTTAAAGTGAAACGTGGAGTGATGAGAAATGGGTGAAATTAATGGGCCAGCTGTTAATCAGTGGTTCATTAATGGCGATGCGTTCAAATGCTTCCAGGGGTTTTGTGTTTGGTTTTTTGAGGTCCTGTTAGTGTTTCAGATAAATTTATGTTGGTGTGCGGAGACAGTTGACAGATTTAACTTTAATTTAATTCATTTTAATTTCAACGTTTCTAAGGATATTTCAAAATAAAAGCCTTCAGGGGACCCACCAGCTGGCTTTTATTGTGGAAAAAGACATGGGGTTTGTTAAAAAGACAAATTCAGTGGTGAGTAAATATCGACTTTGTTTCCAGTTTACCCTCACAGCCACAGTAACTTAATTATTCCTCCATTTTCTCTCTCTGCGTACGAGAGTCCCGTGTTTGACTGCCGCCCTTTTTATCGGAGGCCTTTTTGACTCCTAATGCATCACTCGGTCAATGTAGCTCAGCGTAGGAAGCCGTTATTCTCACTCATCAATCACGTCTCTAATCAGCTCCTGTACACGTTGGCTGGCAGGGGAACACTCCTGAGTGCCAGAAATCAATCTCATCAATAAGTGAATCAGGTGTGTGTGTGTGTGTGTGGGGGGTTATTCTGACCTTCCACTGTTTTGTTAATGTTACGTTTCTCATCCGTGCTCCACAAAAAGCACAAACATCAGATTTTGTTTAGCTTTTTTCGGCACATTTATATTCTCCTCATGTCCACGTTAAACGGCCAAATTAAACAGAATCATTTGCTGGTAATTAGTCGGATCTGATTTGTCCCACAAAGCCTTCAGGCAATCGTTGGAACAAATTTGGGCTTAATCTTCTTCTTGTGTGTATAGACACCTGAACTTAAAGGGAAGTCTGCTTATTTTTCTCCCTCTTTACCTTCTCACTTTCCTCTTGTTGCAGTGTATTCTGGCTCTGGCTGGTCTGTGGAGGCGTCCAGATAAGATGCTTGAAACACCTCAACTAGCTGCTTTTATTTTGAAGGAGCACAGGTTCTATGACAGAAAAATTGCACTGCGCTCTTTGTTGGCGTGTTCGCTGTATTTTCCTGTTCACACTTTCAATTCTGTGTAATGCTGCTAAGGGGGCACCCAGATTTGAACTGGGGACCTCTTGATCTGCAGTCAAATGCTCTACCACTGAGCTATACCCCCTCCTCTATGTGCTGTGGGAGGAGGCGGGGAGAACAACTCGCATTTACTCAGCAAAAAGTCTTAATTTGATCACAAAATCTGCATTTAAACAGACACAAGAGTCCAATTATTTGTCCTTATTAAGGCAAAAATGGGACACAAATACAAAATACATGACAAGAAATACTCGTTTGGAGCGTTTGGGTGTAAATATTTGAAGGGGGCGAAGGATTTTTTCGTCCAAATTGGTTAAAGTGTAAATAACACTGAGTGATGAACACACTGAGCCGTTATGCTGCTGTTCTCCCTGCTGTGTTTGCTTCTCTGTGGCTGCCATGGAAACACCAAACAGAGCTATGAAACATCAGCGCAAAAACCCTCCATCTCGCTGCCTCTGACACAGAAACAAACCACCGTATATACTGTACATACATATACCGTGTGTGTGTGTGTGTGTGTGTGTGTGTGCAGGTTGATGCACTGTAGATTGAGCTGGATTCACAGAACATAAAGAGCAGCAGGGGGCACCCGGAATTGAACCAGAGACCTCTTGATCTGCAGTCAAATGCTCTGCCACTGAGCTACACCCCCCCCTCACACTTGTCTGTGACAGAGGCGTCTGATTGGTTGAAGGTTGTCGTAGTTAGAAATGCACAACAAGCGTTTCCAGTGTTTTGACATTTCTACTAAATCGGCAAAATATTCCAGGATTCAGCACTCGGGGCAGGATTCCATTTTCAATTTCACCAGAAGCTCCTCTACTGTACTATTATCTTTCTTCAGCATGGTATTGGTAGTAGTATTTCTGTTTTCCTTACCCCTCCTCCCCACATAAATAGGCCAATGATCACGCCTGGACTCACCGATGTCCAAATCTGTGCCTCAGTTCCTCCCGTAGACTCACAGACGTTTGCGTGGACGTGACCCCCAAGAGCTCCACATGAAACCAACCATTACTCACATCCAGCCAGTGGGATGTGGCATTCATCATCTTGTAGGGAGCAGTGAGTATACAGTATGTGCCGAGGCCCTCGGTGGTGGAGGATGATGATGAAGAGGAAGGTTTTGGAGAAGGGGGGGGATGGGATCGGAGAGATTGGAATGAAAAGCGAGAGTAGAAGGCTGGAGGTTAGAGGAAGGGTGAGGGAACGCTGGGATTTGTTGGGGGCGGCAGGGCCTGTAGGGAGGAGGAAGGTGGGGGGATGGTGATGAAGGGCCCAACACCCCCCCCCCCTCTGTCTCTCTTCCATATGATAGAGGCTCTATACTGTCATGCAGCCTGTGCACGGGCCTGACAGCTCTGGATTCTCCTCTTTTCGCTGCCAGACCATGAATGGGATGTTTTACCAGAGCGTTGTGTGTGTGTGTGTGTGTGTGTGTGTGTGTGTGTGTGTGTGTGTGTGTGTGTGTCTGTGTGTGTCTGTGTGTGTGTGTGTTTGCTCTCGGCGCTATAGGTCTGAACACAGGCGCTCCATTCATGCGCGGGCTGGGGGAGGTTTGTCTCGTTCGGCCCGCGGGTGCAATTCGTGCAGGGTTGCCTTTGTGTGTGTGTGTAAACACGCATCTCTACGAGAATGGATTGATTGGCTTGCAGGGGTTTTCCTCCTTATGAGTGCATGTGTGTGTGTGTGTGTATGTGTGTTCATCAAGCGTAAGTCAGCATCTGTGTGTGTTTTTGCGGTGTGGAGGGTAGAGGCTTTGGGCAAGGGGGGGGGGCAGACTACTCTCTCCAAATTCACTCCACACACAGATGCTGACACGAACACACACACACAACTCGACACACGCTTTGATGACCTCATTTCTCGCACAATCGCCTCATCCTCCCCGAAAAAACCCCAGCTCTGACCCTGAAATCGTTTGAGTCACGCTTCGACTCCTTGACCTGGAATCCCGTTTCTGTTGTTTTGTTTCCACGTCGCGCAAACGCAGAATCCAGACACGTGCGGGGAGGAAGGAGCGGGTCAGAAGGGACTCTGCTCTTTGTGTCTGTCAGTCTGTCAGACAAGAAGGGCCCCTACAGCAGCAGAGACCGAGGCTGAAAAGATGCAGCTGCTGCACACTGAGCACAGGCAAGGAAGGGACACACACAGACAGAGAGAGAGAGCGAGAGAGAGAGAGAGAGAGAGAGAGAGGCGCTCCTCCTGTTTGCCTGATGTTTTGCTTTGCTTTAACAGCAAGACTGATGCCATTTAAATCTCTCGCTTCGATTCACCCGATGCAAATCCAGCTGCATAAGTGGGTTATCAAAGCCCTGCGCTGACACACAGGCAAGGACGGCGAGCAGCTCATTTATCCTAATCACAGACAAACTGATACATTAACCCAACGTGAAAGGCGTCCAAAACTCGCAGCCGCACAGAGAGGAACGCTTGGAAACGAGCATATTTTCCCCTTGTGAATGTACAGATTGAACTCATTTGCATTTCTGCCCGTTTTTCGCTTTGAGTATTTGACATTTCTTCTGGGTGAAAGCTTGATGTATTCAAATAATGTGTGTAAGTAATGACCTGAAGTCTGAGAGCCTGAAAACTGCACACACACACCGAATCAAAGTGGTGCTGTTTCCATGACTCTTCCTCTTCCGCATTCCAGACAACAGCGAGTTTACGGAGCAATCCTGATGTTTCAATGTCTCCAGGATGTTATTTAGATAAACTTTCCTTCCCTTCATCCGTCTTCCTCCGCCCGACCGCCGCATTCAGAAGTATTGTGCTGGAAATGAAGTCATCTCTAATCCCATATATGAGCCTGTGGCCTCTGTGATGCCGACTCATCAAGGTGAAACTGCTGTATGCTGAATTCCATTTTATTAGCATGGTAATGGGATTTTGGACACGAAATGAGAGAGAGAGAGAGAGAGAGAGAGAGAGAGAGAGAGAGAGAGAGAGAGAGAGAGAGAGAGAGAGAGAGAGAGAGAGAGAGAGAGAGAGAGAGAGAGAGAGAGAGAGAGAGAGAGAGAGAGAGAGAGAGAGAGAGAGAGAGAGAGAGAGAGAGAGAGACAGAGAGACACGCTGTGCATCCAGGTGTGTGATACTTAGCAGCAGTTGCCCCTGGACCGAATCTGTCAGACAAGTGAACACACACTGTAATGAAAGATTTACCACTTCCGTGGAGAATGGGAATAATATGAATAAAAACAACACAACATATGTACACACATACGCACATACACACACACACACACACACACACACACACACACACACACACACACACACACACACACACACACACACACACACACACACACACACACACACACACACACACACACACACACACACACACACACAACAAACAAACAAACAAACAAACACAAACACAGTTCCCCCCCTCTGAACTTGTCAGCAAAAGTAAACGCGATGAATGAGGGTGAGAAGCATGCATGGACACACACACACACACACATACACGTTTTCTGCACTACCTCATCATATAGCAGATATCCCCCCCCACCCCCCCACCCCTCACTCCCTCAGCTTCTTCCTCCCTCCTCCTCTTCCTCCATCATTATCTAATGAGTCTCTGTGTTTGCAGGTGAGCAGGAGCCTGAGGGGAGGTTAGTTCTTCTGTCTTGGTTGTGTGTGCGTGTGTGTGTGTGTGTGTGTCTGTGTCTTGGCATGTGCGCGCTCACTGGGAGGCCGAAACATCCGCTCACCTCAGATTAACTCGTTTCCTCCGTGCTAATTACTGATGAGGATCTAAAAGGCTGAGCGCGGGAGTTGAAGTAGTGGAGCGTGACATGCTGAGGGCCGCCGCACGTGATGAAGAGTCTCTGTGCAACGTGAGCTCCTGCTTACAGTTTACCAACTACAGAGCTGAACCAGAGGAAGAGGAGTTTGCTCAACGATGGAGTGACGCAATAAGTTTGGAACACATTTGAGTTCCTTAAGCGTCATTCCATCATTTTGCAGTTTGTGCACTTTTATGTTGGGTATAAATTTGAAGCGTGAAAGTAAAATGAGTCTGAAAATGGAAAGCCAAAAGTTCAGAGTGAGTAAGTAGATAATGAATTATTGGGATATTTCAGTGATAAACGCGTGCTGGCTGCTCGAGGGAGACACGTAACTTCTTCTGACGTCTTCATCGATCCACAGAGTTCCACTTAGCCCCTTTATCTCCTGCTGCTGCTCCTGATAGGACTCCAAGTCCGGAGCCGTAAAGTTCGAGAAAGCAGAGGAGAGAAAATTGAATGCGTCCTGCAGCTGCTATCTGCTTCTGCAATCCAAACCTCCTCGGAAGTGCTGCAGAAAGGCCCGAACGTGCAGAAGATAAGATGAAAAGATGTTTCAATGGCTGTAACCATGAGAATGTATCTGCAGGGAGCAGCCGGAGCTGAACTGAGGACCTGATGATCGGCAGTCAAACGCTCTGCTGCTGAGCCTGAGCTGACTGTAGCCTCTAAATGGCCGGCTGTGACAGGAAACTCTCTCTGAAAGTCACCGATGGAGAGATGAAACTGAAGGACGTGAAGCTAAATTACACGCCTGGAAATTAACATAAAGCATCACACACTCATGAACAAATCAGCCTCCTGCTGCGCAAACAATAAGAGGAAAAGTGTTCGGTCCTGTCAGTGTGACCTCTGTTCAACGAGTCACATCTCAGAAAATACACTCATCATAATATTAAGTTGTACAATGTGGAAAAACATTATTAAATAAACAATTGCACAATATTCAATTACCCTTCAATACAAAGCATAATTCATTTAAATAGCACAGTGCAGATCTGTTTCCAGTTCATTTAATTTATTCGACAGTGTAATCTAAGACTGCCTAATGTAATCAAATATAAAAGCCATTCATGACAGATCATTAACACACGCAGCCAATATAAACGTATAAAAGTGTCAGTCACAATCACAAAGCCCATCCGCGGTTACAGCTCGTTCACATTGTTGTCTGAAAATGCAGCACACAAGTTCACTGTACAGGGGGGATAGAAGGGTGGGCTCCATGTTAGCTGTAACGGGGTGCAGCTCAGTGTGAGAGCATTTGACTGCAGATCTAGAGGTCCCCAGTTCAGGTCTGGGTGCCCCCCCCTGGAGGTGCACAGGTAGCTTCAGGTCTGTTTACATTCAAACAGGCACAGTTCTGCTGATTGTGTGTTCCTGCTTTAATAACGTTCACCTGGAGTCAGAGCTGATAACGGAATGAAATCAGCAGGGTTCCTCCTGTAAACACACACACACACACAGGTGTTTGCACCTCCTGTGGTTGGATGACTCCTCTTCCGTGGGGGAGCACAGACAGGCAGAAAGTGATGAAGGTGGAGTTCACTTTATCTCTCTACTTTGTGGGTCAAATGTTTGGCTGAACAGTGAAACATCTCTTGTCAGCGTGTCGGACCAGTGAGCATTAAACATCCTAAACGGCGAGGAAAGCTGCTGCTGCATAAAACCCAAAGCAGCTATAAAGGGACTCGTGCTTCATTTCATCACAAAGCAATTATGTTAACATGCGCTCCATACCACTATTTGAACGGTAAATCAGGCAAAATGTGAGTAAGACGTAAACATGGATGGAATTAATGGGATTCAGTGTTGCTGTGAGTGAACATGATGAAGAGGGAGACGAGGAGAGGAAATATATGCGGAGGTGGTTTACCAAGTTTCCATACATCAATGATTTATAGTCTCATAATCCAGGTCTGTTACTCTGCGCATGCATGCTTTGATTTATGCTGATTGCATTATTGGTGTGTATGTTTGGGGGGGGGAGAGAATAACAACCTTAATTAGAGTCTAATATGGATGTAAATGTACAGAGATGTGTGTGTGTGTGTGTGTGTGTGTGTGTGTGTCATCAGTTTTCCCCGAGCAAATGTCGTTTTCTCGTCTCCCTACGTGGGTTTGGATGAAGGGTTTGGATCGTCCTCATCCTCATCATCATCACTGTCAACTTCCTCATTGTAACATCTTGCAGAGTTTATGACAAAATTGCAACAGCACATGAAAGAAAAAACCTTTCAAAGAGTTTGCGGACGTTGACTGATGCGATATGAATGTAAATCGGATTTCACACTCGCCCATTTCTCAGAGCGTGATCTGTGAAATATGGACAGATAAGGAGAGAGGCTCACACAGCCTGCAGCTCTAATTTCAGATAGAAAAAAAAAAAAACCCGCAGGCGAATGGATTTGGACGATATCATGAGCACATCTGTTATTGTCTGTGTGATCATGTAGCTGCGAGGGAGGAGAGAGACTGATGGAGCGAGGAGGGCACCAAGAGGCTACACATGATGGAGGGATTACGATTAGTTTGTGAGCCCAGTTTATGATGGTGTAATTGACATCTAGCGTTTACGAGAGAGGGAGAGTGTCGGGGGAGTCGTCAACGTCCATTTTTCACGTGAAGTGTTTGAAATATATCCTGAGAAGTTTCCAATTAGTTGTGCAAGTGTGGCACTTTGTTACCCTTCGTCTCAACATTTACACTCCTGAAAAGTCTTTAAAGATCGCTGACTTCCTTCCCTCTGCCCGTCCTTTCCTCCCCCAGGGTGCATCAAACTCACACACACACACACACACACACACACACACCCTACAACCAACCATGACCCAGTTTGTATGGGATGAGGGGTGAGTGAAGGACCATTGTGAGTGAAAGAGGCAAGATGCTCGCCCTCCCTCGTCTCTCTCTCTCTCTCTGTCTCTCTCTCTCTCTCTGTCTCTCTCTCTCTCTCTGTCTCTCTCTCTCTCTCTCTCTCTCTCTCTCTGTCTCTCTCTCTCTCTCTCTGTCTCTCTCTCCCTCTCTCAGGGAAGCGAGCTCACACTTGGTTAAACACACACTGAGACACTCTTCGTGATAGACACAGCGGTGTGTGTGTGTTATGTCGGGATGCCGTCATTGTTTCTTAGTCTGGGCTCTTTGATGTAAGGCGAGGTTAAGGGGGGCGACTGCGACCAAGATACGAGGGCGGCTCAGGCCGGGAGACAAAGCATGAACCATTACGTATTGTTGTGAGTACCTGCTTCAATGTTATGTGTGTATTTGTGTGACTGCATGTCAGTAGATGTAGTGTATGATGTGTATGGTGTGTTTCAGAGGTAAAGTTTCTTGTACAGTTCAAGCAGAGTAAAAGTTAAATCGAACAAAAGGCAAACAAACGAGGCTTGGAGACTCTTCCTCTCACATATGGAGCTGGTGTGCAGACGCCTCTCGTACCCTGGGACAGCGTTAATGATCCCACAGAGAGAGAGACAGAGGGTAACGGCCCTGAAGAGCTCATCCATCCGCTTTACTTGAGTCCAGATTGTGACCCAGGCTGAGGTCAACCAAGTCTCCTGCACCCTGCGTCCCTATGTTTACCCCTCATTGTGTTATTTGGAATTCTTCTCTAGTTTCTGCGAGAGTTTTTATGAGACGCTGAGCCCAAATCAGGGCCAGCCTCTACTCTGCTCGGCTGTATGGAATTTATAGTCAGAAGTTTATAGTCATTTATAGTTTATTTGCTTATTCTGGGTCTGCGTGCGTGCCTGTGTGTTTGTGCCTGTGTGTGTGCATTCTGCAAACAAGCCTGTCTGTGTGTGTGTGTGTATGTAAATGCCTTCGCAATACAATCTGGCAGAGATTAGCCTGTGACATGGATATGATTAATAACTCTGATAGCGGCTCTACTTGTAAGGAATGGAATGCAGCATTTTGCGCTCGTTTGGAAAATTGAGGTAAAATTCCATTTTTAGCGATGCTGTTTTTTTTACTATAGGTGATTTAAATATCTCCCAGTGCCCACCAAAGGAGCTTATGGAGCTTATGGAATAGGGGAAGCACATGATGAGAACCCCTCCCTGCATTTTCTTCATCATCCTCTCCCTCCCAAACCAAATTGAAGAGATTTGCCGGCTCCCTCCGTTCGCTCTTCCTCAGTGCTGTTTTTAAGATGCTTTGGGGTCTGAACTAAATGAGCTATTACTTTACCTGAAACGTGCACCGTTCCCTCTGCACTCACTCCCCGCTGGCACGACACGTGGGGAGCCGCTCCGCCCGCACACAGCACAACTCTCAAGCGTTTGGTGTGGACTACGGAATGGTTCAGGAGCTACAGCGCTGATATGAAAATGGATCCCGGAGAAGGTCCTACAAGCGCTATAGCTTCTTTCCATCGTGGCAGAACACACAACCAAATAGTCAACACTCCACTCTGACACCTTAAAGTGTGCGTTTGTGTAGGTTGAGTCTGTTTTGTGCCTCATTAGTTTGGAGAACATCAAAATCTCCTCTGTTTATTCCTTTAATAATACTTCATTGCTATTCCAGTCATTAAGAGGCTTACTGTATATAGGCGCCACACTACACTGGGCTCGTACATCAACTGTACAATAAATATACATTTGTTCAGGCCTGAATTTGTACGTCATCCCAGTTAATTAGCAGCTCCACGCTTCATTTTGCAGAGCGCTGATGCTTCCTATTTCTGTGACTGTAAGTCCGTACAAAGCAGAGCAGAGCTTCAAAACCCGGATTAGGATCGGCTTTGCTCGGGAATGGCAAGTTATGGAATTTCCTTTAGGGATTTCCAAAGTGTAGAACATGAAAATGAAGAATATAGACAATTTATAGAGAGAAGAGTTTATAGAGTTTCTCATTCAGGACATCTGGCTCGTGAGAAATGAGACAAGTTTTGAGTCAGTTGAAAACTTTGCATTTAAGGTCAGAGGATAAATATCGTTACCATAGCGATGATGATGGTGATATCGCATAAAAGTCAAAATTAGGAGTGTTTTAGAGGCAACAGGCCAACAGCAAATCAGCAGGATCGGGAGCCAAATCATTGTTGGCTGCAGAAAGCACAGCCGACTCCTTTTACCGCATCGTTTATGATCGCAGAGCCGCTCGACTGATAATCAGGAGGATGAGGAGGCACAATGAGGTAATCTTCATCCCAAACATGCATGTGTACGGTCCTGTGTGTGTGTGTGTGTGTGTGTGTGTGTGAACGACAAATACAGGGAAACCACGATCCTATGAGTAAATACTCCATAAGCACACAATAGATTATAAATAAACACAGCCATAAATGGAACACACACACATTCATACGCTGCACTTGGTTAAATTTCGACCACAGGCTAATAAATCTATTAAACTCATGCACACACTCATTAGTGCTTTTTCCCATTTACTGTACCTTATTATCCAAACTGCCGTTGGCCTGTGTGTGTGTGTGTGTGTGTGTGTATGTGAGAGTTTGGGGAGAGAGAGAGAGACAGAGAGATGCATAGATTCATCGTTTGTTTGTGTACACATTTTTTATGTTCTTTCTGTTGCTATGCAGAACACACACACACACACACAAACACACTGAAAAAGTCAGATACGAGCCAAATATTTCTTAAGGTAGTCCACATTTTTAGTATCAACGAAACACAAATCAGCCAGTTGGGTCAACAAAACCTAAGCATTCATGTGGACGACTATAAAATGGAGTTACAACAAGATGTGAAGTATAAAGGAGTAAAACAATGATACCATGACAACCAAGGGTGGGAGAATCTAGAATGAAGTCTTCAAAACTAGAAAGACCTGAGATAAATGGCCTGAAAGATGAAGATGGTACAAGCAGTTTGAGTGACAGCTAAAGCTCAAATCCTTTAAAGCTAGCAATTGTTTGTAAACAACAGGTGCAGCCTTTCAATATCCTGGCATTTCCTGGCAAATAAAAAACTTAATTTTTAGTGGTAAAAAGGTTTAAATGATGATGGTTTGTTTCAAGCTAAATAAAATCCCCGTCCCCCCGTCCCTACACTACTTGTGGATGTGTGATCTCGTGGACAGAACGCTGCCGCAGAGTGTAGGTGTGAGACGCTAGGACATGTTCCCGTCCACCTTTGACCTTGTCCGTGGTTGGACTGTGAGCAGAGTTCCGTGCTGATACAGTGACGACCCGCGATCAGGCAGTTGATCCCGAATGTGACGATGTAAGCAGCCTGTTCTTCTTCTTCTTCTTCTCCTTCCTATTCTGGTTGTGACTTGTTGGTGTCTCTACATCAGATAAGCAAACAGAGAGGCTGCACGCTGCGTGTTGTTGTGTGTTCAGGACGCTGACTCACCCTGCTAACTTAATGCACACAGTCAGCTTCTTACCCCTAACTGCCCCACCAGCTCACACAGACGTAAATTGGATGAGAAAGCACAACGCCAGGTTACATGTGGGGCTGAGGTAACGGGAGAATTAGCTGCAGCCATGTGCCGCTTCTCTCCTCTGGTCAGGAGGCAACGGCTCGTTGGTTGCAGCCTTTTGTTTCAGCGATTGTACGCTTTGTCAATTTTAAGATCCTTAATTCCCCCCAACAGCTTCCACAAATATAAATTGTGAAAAGCGACTAAACTGATTCTGTCAACTTGAGTTAAAATTCATGCAAACCCTGACGCTACTTCACTAATTCATAGCGTCTGGATCAACTCAAGCATCTTAATGAGTCGCTGCAATAATAAATAAGGATACACAACCGTCAGCCAGTTGATGGAAGTCAATGAAAAGGAAAACTCAAGGGCACTCGGAGGGCAAATGTAAAGCCAGAAGTTTGCCATCATTAAAATCTTCTTCTACATCTATATCGCTGTTTAAACCACTATATGTTGTCGGATCTGCTCCACCTGAGCGTTAGTTACAGGTTTTGGAGCCTCATTTGTACAGAGATAGATAGATGAGGCTTCTGTCCATTGATTCTGTCCCAGTGCGGTGTGTTACTCACAGCTGATTGGCAGGTTTGGCTCCAGCGTTACATCACCTGGGAGTTGAGATAAGAGGGACGTTTTGGCGTGGCGTTCAGAGTGGTTTGGCCTGTATCTTAAATCAGAGCCATTTGACCTTTGCAGGGGACTGTTTGTGCGTATTTGTCAGTGAGCGAGTCTGCGTTTTATTAGCTGAGGGACACGGCGGAGCATCCTCAGTGTTATGTAAGGAAGCGGAATGATGTAACGCAGGATGATCAGACAGATCCAGCAGCCTGTCGCTTCACTGTGGACGTGTTGCTCACTCACACACACACACACACACACACACACACACACACACACACACACACACACACACACCATTTGCACTTTAAGTACTCCTGTGTTTGTACTTTGTTACAGTACTCCAGTATTTTTGGAGGGTATCTGTGTGTTCAACTCTTATCACTTCATATTGGTGCTTAAGGCTACAGACTTGTACTTGTGAAGTATATGAGCAGTATATTCTTAGTTTTTGTATATTTATTTAACAGCATCTACCTTGACTCTCCATAATGACACTAATTTACCATCAAGTAGAAACTTTTTATACATGAGTACCATTAACTTTAGATATATTTATACATGTTTTTTACTGAGGTTTTTTACTGAAGTTTTCTAAAGTATTTTATTTCTAACAAAGTAATTTCCCCTCACGTCCACCTTTGAGCTTCTTTATCTCCCACTGCTCTGTCAGCTTTACGCACAGACAAACTGAGCAGACTTTTATTTGCAGTGCGTGTTCTTCCTCAGCACTTAAGCTTCACATAAACACACACCCTCTCACCTCACATGAATTTCAAATTAAAATAAACTAAAAGCAGCAACACCAATAGCAACTAAAACATTGTAAAAAAAAAATACATTAGGCCCTCCCAGTACATCATGTCCTTTAGGAGCGTGGTGACGGGCCTTGGCACAGCGGCGAACACAACACTTAGCAGATAAAACAACACTAATTTTATTTATATCACCCAGATTACATTTGGAAACGCAAGTGGGAGGACAAATTGGGCCGCAAGAGCATCGTAAGAGAGAACATCACGTCTCTGTCTGCCTGTAGGGGGCGCTGAGCAAGGAGAGGGATTCGAACCCTGATGGGGACATTGGGGATTATTATGTATTGGTGTTAAAAATGGAGCAATGAAGCATACACACATACACACACACACACACACACACACACACACACACACACACATTCCTCCAAGCTGCTTCCATTTTATCATCTCCAGCAGCAACATTTGGGGGCTGTTGCTTTGTAGTCTCGTGTTTGAATCCCATGCTGGCCTCTGGTCCTTAATCTGTGGACGCCTGACTGAACTCACCCCGTGCACACTGGTGGCCCCACAAGCCTTTAGAGTGTTCCGTTATGTGGCCATGTTTGTTCCTCACTAACGGACGAGCCTCCTAAGCTATGAGCTCATTTCTTGTGGAAGCGCTATGATATGAATTCTCAATATATATATGTATGTGTGTGTGTGTGTGTGTGTGTGTGTGTGTGTGTGTGTGTGTGTGTGTGTGTGTGTGTGTGTGTGAGTGCGTGTGTGTGTGAGTGTACAGTCAGGATTCCTGTCATCTGCCTCCTCTGTCCCAGGCGTGTCCTTATATGGTCACAGGGATCAATACTGAAGCCATGTTTCACAGTTTCCCTCCCCTCCTGTCTGCCTGTGCAGCAGACACCGAGCACAGGGCCGTGGGGTTCCTGCTTCTCTCCTCCACACACACACACACACACAAACACACACACACACACACACTCCCCTGCCTCACACACTAAAGCCCTCATCTCACTTGTAAAGAAGTTGTCCCCGGAAGCCCCTAAAAACCTCCTCCTAAGCCGGTGTTTGCACGGTTGGATTCTCCTCTCAGTCCGACTGACAATAATCCACGCACCGCTGCGGCTCCACGCGGGGAGAAGTTCTGTGGAGGTGTCACATTCACCCCCCAGTCGACACCTCCAGGCGCAGCAGGGTTTGGGTTCTGCTCCGCCGCCTGAGCTAATGTGGCTCTGCTGTCTGACTCCCTGCTCCACTGGGTCGTTCCCGGCCACCTGCTGGTTCTGCTGGTTTGGAAAGTCCGCCTGGAGCCCAGAACTAACCTACATAGGCAACATGTCCCTCTCTCCGAATCCTGCTCACACACACAGCTCAGACACACACCGCGCAGATCCAACCCGTCAACTTAACACAATCCTAAAAACTGCACCTCTCACAGAAGAAGGCTCACTAAGCCGATTTATTTCCTCGGGAAGCGATACTGTTAAATACAGTCTATGTGTGTATTTGGAGATAGTAAAGTCCCTATTTGGATTATTTTGCCTCCTTCTCACTGCTGCTTGATGGTGTTTCCTAACACTGATATCCTCTTTCCGCTCACATTTGATAGTTTAAATCTTTAAAATGCCCGAAATGTGCGTAAAGCTCCGTGTGGCACTGAGCTCCTCATTCTCTGCGTGTTTTCGCTGCAAGAAGCAGCAGATTGAAAGAAGAAAACAGAACTTAAACAGAAAGTAAAAGTTTTCCTTCCTTCTCTAGTCATTAATTCACTTCATGTCTTGCCATTTTCCATAACAAAACAAAACAAAAATCCTTGTGTGGGAAGCTTTTAGCAGGAAGCTTTTATTGTGAAATCATTGTTTTTTCTCTTTCCTCTTCTCTCTTGTCTGTAGAGTCTGTGAGCAGGTGAGAAAGGGACACTGTCTGCCCCACTGTCCAGCGACACCATGAGCTGGAGCTTCCTCACGCGGCTGCTGGAGGAGATCCACAACCACTCCACCTTCGTGGGGAAGCTGTGGCTCACCGTGCTCATCGTCTTCCGCATCGTCCTCACCGCCGTCGGAGGAGAGTCCATCTACTACGACGAACAGAGCAAGTTTGTCTGCAACTCGGGCCAGCCGGGCTGCGAGAATGTCTGCTACGACGCCTTTGCCCCGCTGTCCCACGTCCGCTTCTGGGTCTTCCAGATCATCCTGGTGGCGATGCCCTCTCTCATGTATATGGGCTACGCTATCAACAAGATTGCTCGGGTAGAAGAGGTCAAAGGTGGAGGTGGCGCTGCTGCAGTCAGAACAGGAGGAGGAGGCTACACACACAGGAAGCCCAGGAAAATCTGCTTCGGCGCCCGGCAGCACCGCGGCATCGAGGAGACGGAGGACGACCAGGAGGACGATCCCATGATCTACGAGGTGCCAGAGATTGACCCTCCAAGAAGGCCAAGGGACCCCCTGCAGCCCACACCCAGGCCCAAGATACGCCATGACGGACGTAAGCGTATCCGAGACGAAGGCCTGATGCGTGTGTACGTTTTGCAGCTGGTGAGCCGTACGGTCCTGGAAGCAGGTTTCCTGGCAGGTCAGTACTTGCTGTATGGGTTTCGTGTGAGACCTGTGTTCGTGTGCTCGGGGAAACCGTGTCCCCACAGCGTCGACTGCTTCGTCTCACGTCCCACAGAGAAGACCATCTTCCTGCGCATCATGTACGGTGTCACTGTCCTTTGCCTCACGCTCAATGTTTGGGAGATGCTGCACTTGGGCATCGGCTCCATCTGTGACATTCTGCGTCGGCGGCGCTGCCCGCCACAGGAGGACGAGTACCAGTTGGGCTTACTGGCCGCCAATGGAGGCGTGGAGGGCTCTGTGGGGGTGCCAGGGCCTGAAGCAGGTTCTGAGGGAGGAGTGGGTGGAGACGGGACTGCCGATTACGTCGGTTACCCTTTCTCGTGGAACACTCCCTCAGCTCCACCCGGCTACAACATAGTGGTGAAACCAGAGCAGATACCCTACACAGACCTTAGCAATGCTAAGATGGCGTGCAAGCAAAACCGGGCAAACATCGCCCAAGAGGAACAGCAGCAGTTTGGTAGCAACGAGGACAACTTCCCCACCGGAGGGGAGGCTCGCGTGGCTCTGAACAAAGACATGATCCAGCAGGCTCACCAGCAACTGGAAGCAGCCATCCAGGCGTACAGTCAGCAGCACCAGGCGGAGGAGCAGCTCGGGGACAACCAGGACGACAAGCCTCAAAGTAACATCATCCAGGCCCACCCGCCGCCGCCACCGCCACCACCACCACCGCCGCCGCCGCCAAACAAAGAGCGCAAGCATCGAATCAAGCATGGAAAAGGAGGCAGCAGCGGAGGAGGCAGCAGCAGCAACAGCAGCAGCAGCAAATCAGGAGAAGGGAAGCCGTCTGTGTGGATTTAATCCTCTTCACAACGGAACTGAGGACACAGATGAAAACTGTGTGTATATTATGGATGGAATGAAAAGCTGGTGGCAGTTTGTCTTTAGTATTCAGACACCACAGTGCCTTAAAGAATCCTGCAAGCTGGAGAAAATGTTTGGGCACCAAGATGTGTAAAGAAATGTTGCAGCTCACAGGTTGTTCTGTCTAACAAGAACAAAACATGTAACTCGGCTACAGTCTGTTATTTATATAGGGTGCAGATAATCGATGTCTGTTGTCTTCCTGTGCGTCCATTCTTCGGGACGCCGAGCCAAGGAAAGTGACTGATAATGGGCTCTGATGCAATGCAGACTGATCCCAGATTTGGCTCATTTTCTTTCTGGCATTCTGCATCGTCATTTTTGGGGTCATTAAAACACAAATACATCATGATGAGGTGGCAGCATAATACATCGCCAGTGGAACGCTGTGTAATCACTCTGCTAGACAGATTGCACTTCTTCATGTGCTGATGATGTCATAACAATGTAAACGGACTCAAACGGAACCGAACCGTGTGATCCAACAGCAGAGCGGGAAGCAGCCGCTCTCCTGCAGGCGCTGACCCCGTCAGACATCATGTGTCCGCCCTCGTCAGTGATGCTCTTATGTTGCTGTGATGCTGTGTTTGTATGTGTTCAGTGTGTGTTTTTATGACATCGTGCTACGCCGGCTGCTGCTCAGGAAACGATGAGTGCAGCAGCCGGCAGTTCTCCAAGCGCTTTCCTTGAATCAACACGGTGCAGTCCGTTATCCAGTTCCAGAGCCTCTCAGAGCTCCACTCACATTCCACCTGCCTTGCAATTGGCTGCCCCCTAGTGGTTTCTCCTACAGGGTTCCCTCGATCAGGAAGTAGAAATCAGTCGCCACAGTCGTGCTACCTGCATCCAGCAACACCTTAACCAGCTCCAGTGTTCCTTTTCTAAAGCCAAGCCTCGTGTCCGTAATGTCTTCCTATGAGCAGTGCGGCAAAAAAAGGCTGCAAAGTTAAAATCAAACGTTAAGAAGGAAAAGGTTTAAAGCCATTACTGAACATACTGAGACCAAGCACTGTTTGTGTGATGCAAGTGTCAGTGCCAAGATGATTTGCACTCGGCTGCTTTGAAGCCTGGCTGTCTGTAGCTTCGGAATACTGTGGCCATGCTCCTGGAAGAACTAGGTGAGAGCAATCCTTTTGTAAAAGTCACTGGTTTTTGTATAACAGTGCAAGAGTCCGGAGGCACGAGTCCATTTTTATGTTCCAGGTGGTGTTTTATATGAAAACACTATTTTGTTGTTGCATAAAGTAAAACAAGAACAAATTACAAAAAAAAAAAAAAAGTACTGAATATTTGTGGTAATTGTGTTTTGAAATGCCTTCCAACTGCAAGAAAATGTGAATTACGACATAGTCTATTTTTATAATATGTTTGTATCTTTCCTTTTGTGTGACCTGTGAACAGTGCGTGCAGGCTTATGGGATCAGTTGGGAAAGGCAGGAATTATGTCTTTATTCCAAACATTTCAGGCTTGGGCCCACAGTAGCTTTGCAAATAAAGCAGCAACTCCAGCTCATGACTCGTCTCACATTAAGGAAATGAGGATGAATCCAAAACCTGGCAGCTTATGCTTTGATGTCCTGAAGTCTGCAGTCTGAAGTGTTTTTCTTGCAGCTTCACGTTTGATTGAATTACGTTATCATCTGGAACGCAAAAAAGCTGATGTTTAAAAGTCAAATGTGGCTTCTAGACAATGCTATCCAAAATGGTAAAAAAGAAGTCAAACTGAAATAAAAAGAAGTCAAACTGTGACATCTTCACTCACACACACACACACAGAGTCTTCTCCAGGGTTTGCCCATCAAGCAGCTGAGCTCCACATGTCTGATCAATAAGCCAGCAGCAAAAATACATAAATCAGTATAACTACTTCCATCAGCATTTTCCCTCAGCAGTGTTTGACGTTCACTGGACACCGCTCTGATCTCAGTAATCGACAGGTGATTTACTCAAAGTGTCCCAGTGCCCCTTTAGGTCAGTCTGCTCTCTCCAGTTAACAAAGTTTCCTATCTGAGGCATTTAATTATTGAGTAGATGGAAACAAAGAAGCATCCTGTGCGTTCATCAAATGCGCTGGTTGGTGGCGGCCACTAGAGGGCGACAGAGTTAAAGTTGTATTTTGAGGAGGTGGGACGAGGAACGGAAACCTCCTCTGATCTGATGATTGTATGACAGCATGGTTAGGTTAAACCTCAGCAAAACACTATCTGACCTTCAATCTAATACATAATTATCTGTTTTGTTGCCTCCCTGTCAAACCCACAAACTACAAATGAAGAATCTCTAAAATCAGGCGTCATTTTCTTGATTCTTTTACCGTTAACTGCCTTATTCTGTTGAGGATAATGTTGATATCTGGTGAACTATTTCACTTGTTTTGGGGAAAATAAGACTTCCAGAAGTCAAGAACACACAATCTGACTCTTTAAACAAGCAAAGTCCAATCAGCAGGGAAACCTTCAGTCCAGATGTCCAGATGTTAAGACGCTCATGAATTGCTGTTTTTGCGGTGTGTGGGCTGCAGTTACCTCTGTAACAATGAGCGAGGTTGTCCGGCTTGGATTCATGTGCTTTTAGTAGGAGGTGAGGAGATGGTGCAGCCATCAGTACAAAGTCATCCAATTACTGGGGGGGGGCAGTTGAGTTAAGAAGTAACCTGAAGGTGTGTTGTTGCTGTTCACCGCCCAAATAAACATTTTCCTGATCTTGATACTGTATGTGGAGGATGGAAACAGGCCGAATCAGAGGGAATCCTTGTGTCGTGGGTTTGTTCATCAGGGATACTGTGATGTCCACCCTCAGAGACCCCTCGTGTTGATGCTGTTCTTCCTCCCACATGTTGTCTCACCGTTGTCCGTGTGGGATGTGACAGTAAAACCAGCTGTGTTACACACTCTGATGTACACATGCATTTGTGTTACTGTGTGTTTTTCTAAGCCTTTTGTAAATTGTACATCTCTTTGAGTGCCATGTTCTGTTTTTTTTGGGAAGTTTGATGAATAAATCAGATTTGCATGTTAAGAGACCTATTTTCCTACAAAACAATAAAGCAGAAATCTTGAATAAAATCTCTGCATCTTTTGTTTGGTAATGTTTGGCTGTTATGGGGTTCTGGCTTTCAGAACTGTTTGATTTCCTCTCTGCATTGCTATCACACACACACACACACACACACATACACACACACACACACACACACACACACACACACTGATGTGACAAATGAATGTTTCAAATAAACTCTTATCTCTTTGACAGCTTATCCTCTGCAGGGTCACATGAGGGGACTGGAGCCCATCAGCATTTATTAATAACCGTGACACAGTGAGTTGCTGATTTCAGGGACAGGGACTTTCCAAGCCTGTCCAGTGAGAAACATCATCCAGATGTTTGCATGTCTGGTCCACCTGGTCAGTGCAGGAGAGATTCAGTGAAGTGGAAGGAAAAAGAGGATGATGCTGTTTTAGGTGTAAAGATTACTCACACTCCACTCCTTCTGTCAGATAAATATTTATTTCCTCCCTCTATGCTGTTCACAAATGTCAAATTAACAAATATTCACATGCCTTCAACGTCGGCTCACTAAAGGTTCCCAGGTTTTGGTCATCTAGAGCGTGGAAAGTACAAAAAACTCCAAAACCATGTAAGACATTCAAAGTAGTAGAGTCAAAGGCAACGGACCCCGTCGCCACAGCAACATTACCATGGAAACATAACCCAAAAGGTAAACATCCTCCCAAAGTGCACACATGGCGTCAAATCTCACCAGCAGATGATGTCACTACAACGTGTTTGTCTGAAGCAGACGGATATAGTTCCAGGATGTGTGTGTGTGTGTGTGTGTGTGTGTGTGTGTTTGTGTGTGTGTACCGTTTCCTGTGTGGTTCCTGTCGTGAGTCGGGGTTTTGCACAATGTGACAGGACTCTGTCTAACTGCTCGCCGTAGCAACCGTAGTGATGAGGAATCTCTTGGATTTGCTTCATGTTGTCATTATTGTTTTCTATGTTGTCAGTTTTATCTCTGGATCCCAGCATCTGGATCCTCTCTGTGGTGTGTGTGTGTGTGGGACTGAATCAAACAGTGAGGCTCACATACAGCTTGTGAGATCAAAAAGAGCGGGTGTGAGTGTGTGACGTGCAGTGTGAGTGTGTGACGTACAGTGTTAGAGTCTGTCAGCTGGGCTCCTCTTCCTGTTATGGAGGTATATGATTATCTTAAAATACATTCAGTTTGATCTAACTAAACTCCCGCGTCTGTCATTAGTGGGGATAACATAAGGCACTACAATGCATCAGAGCATCACAAAGGCTTTCCATTCTGATCCAAAATAACTCCAGACACCAGCTGGAACGTGTCTAACAATAAATACACTTAGAGACTAGAGACTAGAGAACACACTGAACACAAGGCTGACAGACTCACGATTGGTGCGTTTGGATTTCAGTGCAAATGTCTCGGCTGCCGATGTGAGAGTTCATCAGCTCTGTCCTTACTTGCCTTCAGTCCATTGGTCAAAGTAAGACGTGTAAGACTTTAGTCTGAGGCTGTAGAGACGGCGTCCCTGGGGTCCCTGGTGTCCCTGGTGTCCCTGCGCTGGGCTGCAGCTTTGAGCTCATCCTGCTGCCCGTCACTTGGTCCACAGTCTCCCAGGTGAAGCTTGAGGACGCCCTCACTGTGCAGCCGCAACAAGTGGTTGAACTCGGAGGGCATGGCGTGTAATTCCTTTTTCGGCGCTGTGTTGTCAAAGTAGTGGTTAGTGAGGGGCTGGTGTCTGTGTGGGTGGTGGCTAAAGGGCCAGAACCCGTACAGCTCAACTTTGGCACAGAGCTCCAGCGCCAGGGTGGCCACCATCATGCCGGTGCTGAGCCGAATGGGTCTGAGGCCCCGGGAGCGCCAGAAGATGGCCAAGCTCCGCATGTATTCAGGATTGAAGAAGACTGTCCTGGTGGGGCATTCGAAGTCCTCCATGGTGTACAAGGCCCGCAGGGACACGGGGGTGTTGTAGTCGTAGGAGAAGGCAGGCACAAGCACCATTGAGTCACCATAGACACGCAGACTCTCCACAAAGGGACGGCGGCGACCCATGAGAGCCCCATACCTGAAAAAACAGAGAGACAATATGATGCCGGGGACAAAGACGCGTCCACACAGACGTGCTGTGAGGCCAGTAAGGTCCGTGATGTCAGTCAGGTCAGTGCTCACTTCAGGTGGAAGATGCTGGGGTTTGCTGTCACCAGGTGAGTTTTGTTGCCCACATCTTTGTTGTAGTGGTTTCCCACAGGAGGCAGGTTACACCTGAATAAGCAGGAGAGAGGAGCAGGATGTGCTTTCAAGGAATTTATAAACACAGCTCAAAAGAATAAAGCCAAATATTAATGGTGACCTCTGACCTGAAAACAAACTGGGCTGAATCGATCATCTGCCCACAGCTGCTGTTGGCCAGGATCCCCCCGTTCCCAACGACAGCACACGTGTCCCATGTTTTATTGAGGAAAGGCTGCTGCTGCCAGAACCAACAGACACATTATTATCATAGCACACACACACACACACACACACACACACACACACACACACACACACACACACACACACACAAACAAATATCCAGTACAATTTGTGCTTGGATGGAAATGATGATGAAGATGATGATGATGAGTTAGACAGTGTTAATGTGTGTGTGGACACTAATAAAGACAACATGGAGGTCTGTGGAGGGCAGTACAGATTGTGTTTTAGTAGAGTTTAGAAACATCTGTGTGCTCTGGGAATTGCTCTTATTTGGTCGAGCTGTTGTTCACAGCAGCCTCAGTCTCTCCCATAGCTTCTCCAAATACACAAAAGAGGGCATTAGTGTCAGAATACACATAAAGTGCTGAGAGATCTACATTCCAAACAGACTGTAGGTGCCCCAGACTACATAGACTAGCAGAATCAGTTTTTTTCAAATTATCCACACATCAGGCAAGTAATCCATTATTATTTTTGACAGCTGAGTCTGGCTGTGTCAGCAGGGGGTATAGCTCAGTGGTAGAGCATTTGACTGCAGATCAAGAGGTCCCCGGTTCAAATCCGGATGCCCCCTGAATTTTTTTTGAGGCAAAAAAGCTCCTCAGAGGTAAGATAAGGAGGAGCACAAAATGTACGTATTCCACATGAATTATAGCTGATCAAAGCTCCACTGTTTAAACATGTGTTCAACAGGTGTATGATGGGCACATGTGAGGGGGTGTAGCTCAGTGGTAGAGCATTTGACTGCAGATCAAGAGGTCCCCAGTTCAAACCTGGGTGCCCCCTTTAACTTTACCTCCCTCGTCCCTGTTTTGCGTTCCCAAATTGCTAAAGAAATGCCAACCGGCACTATACAAACATGTGTTCTACAGGTGTGTAATGCACCAATGTGAGGGGATTTAGCTCCGTGGTACAGTGTTTGACTGCAGATCAAGAGGTCCCCAGTTCAAACCTGGGTGCCCCCTTTCACTTAACCTCCCTCGTCCCTGTTTTGCGCTCCCAAATTGCTAAAGAAATGCCAAGCGCCACTATACAAACATGTGTTCTACAGGTGTGTAATGCACCAATGTGAGGGGATTTAGCTCCGTGGTACAGTGTTTGACTGCAGATCAAGAGGTCCCCAGTTCAAATCTGGTGCCCCCTTTAACTTAACATCCCACGTCCCTGTTTTGCGTTCCCAAATTGCTAAAGAAATGCCAAGCGCCACTATACAAACATGTGCTCTAAAGGTGTGTAATGGATGCATGTCAGGGGGTGTAGCTCAGTGGTAGAGCATTTGACTGCAGATCAAGAGGTCCCCAGTTCAAACCTGGGTGCCCCCTTTCAAGCGAGCCTGCATCATTCATGCCTCGCCCATTTTCTGTTCCCAAATTTCTAAGCTCTTTTCAAACATGTGTTCTAAAGGTGTATAATGGACACATGTGAGGGGGTGTAGCTCAGTGGTAGAGCATTTGACTGCAGATCAAGAGGTCCCCAGTTCAAACCTGGGTGCCCCCTTTAACTTTACCTCCCTCGTCCCTGTTTTGCGTTCCCAAATTGCTAAAGAAATGCCAACCGGCACTATACAAACATGTGTTCTACAGGTGTGTAATGGACCAATGTTAGGGGGTTTAGCTCCGTGGTGCAGCATTTGACTGCAGATCAAGAGTTCCCCAGTTCAAACCTGGGTGCCCCCTTTAACTTGAGCCTACATCATTCATGCCTCGCCCATTTTCTGTTCCAAAATTTCTTAGCTCTATTCAAACATGTGTTCTAAAGGTGTATAATGTCCAAACATGAGGGTGTGTAGCTCAGTGGTAGAGCATTTGACTGCAGATCAAGAGGTCCCCAGTTCAAACCTGGGTGCCCACTTTAACTTGAGCCTACATCATTCATGCCTCGCCTGTTTTGTGTTCCCAAATTTTTAATCTCTATTCAAACATGTGTTCTAAAGGTCTATACACTACATTACATTACTTTCTTTTAGCAGACGCTTTTATCCAAAAGGACTTCCAATAAGTGCTTTCAACAAAGGTAGATAAAAGAACTTCAGCTCACAAGAAATCGTAAGTGCATTTCCTTCCAAAACCAACAGCTAAGAGCATAACTAGAGCTAGAGTAGAAGTGCAATAAGTTAGGTAATGGACACATATGAGGGGGTGTAGCTCAGTGGTAGAGCATTTGACTGCAGATCAAGAGGTCCCCAGTTCAAACCTGGGTGCCCCCTTTAACTTAACCTCCCTCGTCCCTGTTTTGAGTTCCCAAATTGCTAAAGAAATGCCAAGCGCCACTATACAAACGTGTGTAATGCAGAAATGTGAGTGGGTGTAGCTCAGTGCCTCATTTGACTGCAAATGGTCCCTGTTTCAATCCCAGGTTTTTGGCAGAAAACACCCTTTTCACAAAAATAGCAATAGTAATAGTAGCCATGGACCAAAAGGGTCATTTTTGTAAAAGGCCCATATCTTGGCCAAGGTAAGAGTGATACTTTAACTTGAGCCTACATCATTCATGCCTCGTCCATTTTTTATTCCCAAATTTCTAAGCTCTATTCAAACATGTGTTCTAAAGGTGTATAATGGACACATGTGAGGGGGTGTAGCTCAGTGGTAGAGCATTTGACTGCAGAT